>NC_092106.1:9915456-10239206 GCF_045679555.1 Salvelinus alpinus | reverse complement strand
CTCTAATCATGTGTTCCTGTAGGATAACATTTCAGAATAAATCAGTAGGACAACTGGTCCCCTTGAGTACCAAGTACCAATGCCAGCACAGTCAGTCCAGTCACAATCAGTAAGAAGGTTAGAGACCTCACAAGTCAAATTGCTATTGATAACAGCGACAGAGGAGTTAGTAGTCACTCAGATTGCAACACGTGTAAGGGAATCTCCAGAACAATCTTCTGATGGTCAACACACATGCCACTAATAAATTAAACCCTCCATTCAGGATATTATTAGAAGTCATGAACCATGATCACACCACGTATGACTGGTTCAGAGCTTATAGAGTACAGTACTTCCGTCGTAAGGTTAGCTCCTCTGTGGAGGACATAGCTATGAAATAGACTCCTTCATACCTATCACCACTACAATGGTGTAAGACACATTGACGTGTAGTAAAACTACTACAGGTCCCCTTAACCCGTCTTGAGGTCGACATCAATTCTTACTGACCTCCAGGCATTGACCTGGAAATGATCTGATGACATCAGACTCATTCTGAATAGGTTGCAGCCTATCCGGATACTTGGTTTCTTTCCCTTGGTATGTGCGCTTGTGGAAGCACAAACGCACACGTACACCGGAACATCTAATAAGGATTTATGCTCGGATCACTTAAGGGTCCGAACAAAATACCAGCCTTCGTAAAGTTGAAAAGTTACTCTTAGGCCTTTTGACTCTACAGCTACAGTACTCACCAGTTTCTCCACAGAGGTCCATAGGTCATCGCTGTAGACTGCCCGAAGCTGGTGCCTTACAGCTGTAGACTTATCATGTAGTTATCGACTTAGGATAGTGCCCTAAGCAACACACTGCATATTAGGAACACCTTAGATATGACATTAGACAATGCCATGATAGGGTCATTTTGCCAAGACCTTGGACGTAAATAGAACACAGTCCAATTAGAAGGTGTGATAACTATATTTTGTATGTCTTTTTTTATGCTTTCATTCCTTTTAGTTTCATTTCCTTTGACACTTTGGAAGTGATAGAGCCATAAACAAGCTCCCCATACAACCATCACTTAGTGCCACAATGCCGCTCATTTGGGAAGAAATGTAATTACAGTTGAAGTCGGAAGTTTACATACACTTAGGTTGGAGTCATTAAAACTTGTTTTTCAACCACTCCACAGATTTCTTGTTAACAAACTATAGATTTGGCTAGTTGGTTAGAACATCTACTTTGTGCATGACACAAGTCATTTTTCCAACAACTGTTTAGTCAGATTATTTCACTTATAATTCACTGTATCACAATTCCGGTGGGTCAGAAGTTTACATACACTAAGTTGACTGTGCCTTTAAACAGCTTGGAAAATTCCTGAAAATTATGTCATGGCTTTAGAAGCTTCTGATTGGCTAATTGACATCATTTGAGTCAATTGGAGGTCTACCTGTTGATGTATTTCAAGGTCTACCTTCAAACTCAGTGCCTCTTTGCTTGACATCATGGGAAAATCAAAAGAAATCAGCCAAGCAATTTCCAAACGCCTGAAGGTACCACGTTCATCTGTACAAACAATAGTATGCAAGTATAAACACCATGGGACCACGCAGCCGTCATACCGCTCAGGAAGGAGACGCGTTCTCTCCTAGAGACAAACGTACTTTTGTGCGAAAAGTGCAAATCAATCCCAGAACAACAGCAAAGGACCTTTTTGAAGATGCTGGAGGAAACAGGTACAAAAGTATCTATATCCACAGTAAAACGAGTCCTTGTCTGTGGAACTTGTTCAGTTTATGTCTCAGTTGTTGAATCTTGTTATGTGTAAATATTTGTATGAACATGTTAAGTTTGCTGAAAATAAACGCAGTTGACAGTGGGAGGACGTTTCTTTTTTTGCTGAGTTTAGCTGTAGTCACACAGCTTTTACTTTGAAAACAGCTAGCACAAGTAACCTGTTGCTGCTCCACAACATCTCTGTTCATTAATTCAATCTTGTGGACAAAATAAGAAACATTTATTCATGCAGTTTACATTATTATGCGTCTTAGCTGTTTAAATTCGGATATTGATTTAACGAGCCGTACACGGATCTGGGATAATTCGAAGATTGAATTAGGGCTCGCCAACTGCACCTGTACATAGCCCATCTGTAAATAGCCCATCCAAATACCTCATCCCCATACTGTATTTATTTATTTATCTTGCTTCTTTGCACCCCAGTATCTCTACTTGCACATTCATATGTACGTATATATATATATATATATATATATATATATATACACTGCTCAAAAAAATAAAGGGAACACTTAAACAACACAATGTAACTCCAAGTCAATCACACTTCTGTGAAATCAAACTGTCCACTTAGGAAGCAACACTGATTGACAATAAATTTCACATGCTGTTGTGCAAATGGAATAGACAACAGGTGGAAATTATAGGCAATTAGCAAGACACCCCCACTAAAGGAGTGGTTCTGCAGGTGGTGACCACAGACCACTTCTCAGTTCCTATGCTTCCTGGCTGATGTTTTGGTCACTTTTGAATGCTGGCGGTGCTTTCACTCTAGTGGTAGCATGAGACGGAGTCTACAACCCACACAAGTGGCTCAGGTAGTGCAGCTCATCCAGGATGGCACATCAATGCGAGCTGTGGCAAGAAGGTTTGCTGTGTCTGTCAGCGTAGTGTCCAGAGCATGGAGGCGCTACCAGGAGACAGGCCAGTACATCAGGAGACGTGGAGGAGGCCGTAGGAGGGCAACAACCCAGCAGCAGGACCGCTACCTCCGCCTTTGTGCAAGGAGGAGCAGGAGGAGCACTGCCAGAGCCCTGCAAAATGACCTCCAGCAGGCCACAAATGTGCATGTGTCTGCTCAAACGGTCAGAAACAGACTCCATGAGGGTGGTATGAGGGCCCGACGTCCACAGGTGGGGGTTGTGCTTACAGCCCAACACCGTGCAGGACGTTTGGCATTTGCCAGAGAACACCAAGATTGGCAAATTCGCCACTGGCGCCCTGTGCTCTTCACAGATGAAAGCAGGTTCACACTGAGCACATGTGACAGACGTGACAGAGTCTGGAGACGCCGTGGAGAACGTTCTGCTGCCTGCAACATCCTCCAGCATGACCGGTTTGGCGGTGGATCAGTCATGGTGTGGGGTGGCATTTCTTTGGGGGGCCGCACAGCCCTCCATGTGCTCGCCAGAGGTAGCCTGACTGCCATTAGGTACCGAGATGAGATCCTCAGACCCCTTGTGAGACCATATGCTGGTGCGGTTGGCCCTGGGTTCCTCCTAATGCAAGACAATGCTAGACCTCATGTGGCTGGAGTGTGTCAGCAGTTCCTGCAAGAGGAAGGCATTGATGCTATGGACTGGCCCGCCCGTTCCTCAGACCTGACTCCAATTGAGCACATCTGGGACATCATGTCTCGCTCCATCCACCAACGCCACGTTGCACCACAGACTGTCCAGGAGTTTGCGGATGCTTTAGTCCAGGTCTGGGAGGAGATCCCTCAGGAGACCATCCGCAACCTCATCAGGAGCATGCCCAGGCATTGTAGGGAGGTCATACAGGCACGTGGAGGCCACACACACTACTGAGCCTCATTTTGACTTATTTTAAGGACATTACATCAAAGTTGGATCAGCCTGTAGTGTGGTTTTCCACTTTAATTTTGAGTGTGACTCCAAATCCAGACCTCCATGGGTTGCTAAATTTGATTTCCATTGATAATTGTTGTGTGATTTTGTTGTCAGCACATTCAACTATGTAAAGAAAAAAGTATTTAATAAGAATATTTCATTCATTCAGATCTAGGATGTGTTATTGCAATTACAGAGATCATACGTTTCCTGTAGTTCTTGACCAGGTTTGCACACACTGCAGCAGGGATTTTGGCCCACTCCTCCATACAGACCTTCTCCAGATCCTTCAGGTTTCGGGGCTGTCGCTGGGCAATACGGACTTTCAGCTCCCTCCAAAGATTTTCTATTGGGTTCAGGTCTGGAGACTGGCTAGGCCACTCCAGGACCCCGAGATGCTTCTTACGGAGCCACTCCTTAGTTGCCCTGGCTGTGTGTTTCGGGTCGTTGTCATGCTGGAAGACCCAGCCACGGCGCATCTTCAATGCTCTTACTGAGGGAAGGAGGTTGTTGGCCAAGATCTCGCGATACATGGCCCCATTCATCCTCCCCTCAATACGGTGCAGTCGTCCTGTCCCCTTTGCAGAAAAGCATCCCCAAAGAATGATGTTTCCACCTCCATGCTTCACGGTTGGGATGGTGTTCTTGGGGTTGTACTCATCCTTCTTCTTCCTCCAAACACGGCGAGTGGAGTTTAGACCAAAAAGCTATATTTTTGTCTCATCAGACCACATGACCTTCTCCCATTCCTCCCTCTGGATCATCCAGATGGTCATTGGCAAACTTCAGATGGGCATGGACATGCGCTGGCTTGAGCAGGGGGACCTTGCGTGCGCTGCAGGATTTTAATCCATGACGGCGTAGCGTGTTACTAATGGTTTTCTTTGAGACTGTGGTCCCAGCTCTCTTCAGGTCATTGACCAGGTCCTGCCGTGTGGTTCTGGGCTGATCCCTCACCTTCCTCATGATCATTGATGCCCCACGAGGTGAGATCTTGCATGGAGCCCCAGACCGAGGGTGATTGACCGTCATCTTGAACTTCTTCCATTTTCTAATAATTGCGCCAACAGTTGTTGCCTTCTCACCAAGCTGCTTGCCTATTGTCCTGTAGCCCATCCCAGCCTTGTGCAGGTCTACAATTTTATCCCTGATGTCCTTACACAGCTCTCTGGTCTTGGCCATTGTGGAGAGGTTGGAGTCTGTTTGATTGAGTGTGTGGACAGGTGTCTTTTATACAGGTAACGAGTTCAAACAGGTGCAGTTAATACAGGTAATGAGTGAAGAACAGGAGGGCTTCTTAAAGAAAAACTAACAGGTCTGTGAGAGCCGGAATTCTTACTGGTTGGTAGGTGATCAAATACTTATGTCATGCAATAAAATTAATTAATTACTTAAAAATCATACAATGTGATTTTCTGGATTCTGTCTCTCACAGTTGAAGTGTACCTATGATAAAAATTACAGACCTCTACATGCTTTGTAAGTAGGAAAACCTGCAAAATCGGCAGTGTATCAAATACTTCTTCTCCCCACTGTATATGTGTGCTATATTGTAATTACTTTGCCACCATGGCCTATTTATTGCCTTACCTCCCTTATCCTACCTCAGTCGCACATGCTGTATATAGACTTTTTCTACTGTATTATTGACTGTATGTTTGTTTATTCCATGTGTAACTCTGTGTTGTTGTATGTGTTGAACTGCTTTGCTTTATCTTGGCCAGGTCGCATTTGCAAATGAGAACTTGTTCTCAATTAGCCTACCTGGTTAAATAAAGGTGAAATAAAAATAAAATAAAAATTGTGGTCCTAAAAAACGTAAATGAGTTACCTCTGGATTATTCAGCCATTCCGAAGGGGAAATTAATGGGGTTTGGGGATAAATGCGTAGGTGATCTTATACGTGTTGTTCTATGAGATGATATCAGACAGTTAACATGACCTTTATGAATGATAAAGCCTTTATGTGCTTGTTTTGATTACATAAATGCTTTACAGGCTTAGGCGATCTTATAGATTTTGTTCTATGATATGTCAGTTTGTTATATGTCCATTGTTGGAATGAGACCAAGGTGCAGCGTGGTAAGCGTACATCTTTCTTTATTTTGATGAACACCAAAAAACCACCAAAAGATAAACGAACGTAACGTTCTGCAGGCTACACAGTAACTGTAAAAAAATAAGATCCCACAAACTAAGGTGGGGAAAAAGGCTGCCTAAGTATGATCCTCAATCAGAGACAACGATAGACAGCTGCCTCTGATTGGGAACCATACCCGGCCAACAAAGAAATAGACAAACTAGAATGCCCACCCAAATCACACCTAACCAAATAGAGAAATAAAAAGGCTCTCTAAGGTCAGGGCGTGACACAGTTAACATGACCTTTATGAATGATGAAGCCTTTATGTGCTTGTTTAATTACATAAATGCTTCAAAATCCACAAAAAGCTGATGAATATTATCTCATAGGACAAAACTTAAGATCTCCTAAGCCTGTGTTTACTATATTTAAGGTGTTTATCCCAAAAACATTTTATTGTTTAACATTCATTTCCCCATAGGCTTTGGCCAATGAGCCAAACTCGTGTTTGCGAGTTGCAGAACCACTGAATTCTAATTTCAAAGCTGTGGCAAGTTTAGCATAGTCGTTTAGCACTTGTTGCTGTTGTAGAGACGAATGAACCTCGTCACGTGTCTATTCGACATTTGCTTCAACAGGTAAACCCTGTCAGAACCCGTAGTGTTCGGGTAGCCTCTATGTCAACTAGGAACATCTCAGTATCGTTTGGCTGACCTGGAATGGGGTCAAAGGTGGGGACATTTTTGAAGAGTTTGTCAAGGCGTTCCGCGTCAAGCGGGTGGAGAGGGTTGGCTTCATCCTTTGGGGAAATTGGGGCCGAAAGGCCAAGAGGAGAAGCCAAGCTTTGGCTTTGTTGGCGAAGAGGCGCATATTGCTCAGTGCCAAATGGCCAGGAGGAGAACAATTAGGGACAAATGAGGGAGGCAAAGTCTGAAACCTTCTATCGTCTTCACTCCTTTGAGTACCGGGCTCCGGTTGCTTGGTTGGGTAGTCACGCTGTAGCACGTGACCGTTCTGGAATTCCACCAGATTGTACCTAAGGGTGTTATTCTGCTGCATTGCAGAGTACACTTGAGCGCTTAGACTACTGATTTTGGACGCGTGAGTGTCGCACTTGCTACTTTCGGTCTCATACTTATCTGTCATGGTTTGCAGATAGAGGTCGTGAGTACGAGAGATTCAGTGATGAGATTTCCTCCGCTTGCTTAGAAATCAATATTTCCATCTGCCTCACCTGAGTTCTCTCATCATTCATTTGGTCAGCGACTTCAATGAGTTCTGCTGACCTGTCATCCAACTTAGTCATTGTGTAAACTTTACTTAACCTGAAAGTGTTGCTTCATCTAGATTAATATGGAAAAGTTTAAAATGTCTCATTTACTTGGAAGAACCTGAAAAGGTATGTTCGACAATTTAACTTATTAAATTGAATGAGACGATTACATCCAATCAATTGAGATTGGCTGGATTATCATAAGTGTAAACCGTAGTTCAAATGTTAGGGTACATTCACCACTAGGGTCACTTATCCCTAAGGCCGAAGCCACATGGGATTCTCGCGAAGGCGGAACTTCCTTCAGTACTGGGTAGTACTGCAATTTTACTTATTAGTATTATGTCTCATTCTGTGGTACGCTATTAACCAATTTAACACATGGTGATGCCATTATGGAAAGCTGAAACTCTCGCCCATGCAAACCTGCTGATTAGAAAATCCTGTGTAGATTGTATTTTCAACCAGCAATGATCAGGAAATTACAGTGATCACATTTTCTCACACTTTTACAGTGTTAGTTTCATCAGCTGTTGTACAATGTGATACAAAACACAGGAAAAACAATGTTGACTGCACTGTTTGCTGCCAACATTTTTCAAGACTCTTTACCCCTCTGGTGGGTATTACGTTCGGTGTAAATTAAACCTAATGTTTGAGCAGACTAAGCATAGATTTAACTATTTAAGAACTATCAATTCCATTGAAATTGATAGTAGGTATTTCCTCGTTTACAAGAGAGAATCTACTGTGGCAATTTACTCGACACATTTTATTAATGTAAAGCTTGTGTTGGTTTACTTACTTTTAATTTCCAATGTATTTAATACATTAATAAAAACTTAATACAGTCTTAATACAGTATGATCATTTCTTATCAAAAGGGAAAAAGTAAGTATTCTTGAACTGTCTACATCTAACATTGGTAACTTAATCAAGCCAATCATGATTTAATTCATATAATCTATGTTTTCATTCAAATATTGTCACGCCCTGGCCTTAGTTATCTTTGTTTTCTTTATTATTTTAGTTAAGTCAGGGTGTGACATGGGGGATGTATGTGTTTTGTATTGTCTAGGGGTTTTGTATGTTTATGGGGCAGTCTCTAGTCTAGGTGTATGTATGTCTATGGTTGCCTAGATTGGTTCTCAATTAGAGACAGCTGTCTATCGTTGTCTCTGATTGGGAACCATATTTAGGCAGCCATATTCATTGGGTAGTTCGTGGGTTATTGTCTATGTCTATGTGTAGTGTTTGGTTCAGCACTATTTGTTTATAGCGTCACGTTTGTATAGTGTTCTTCGTTTCGCTTAATTAAAAGAAGAATGTATTGTTATCACGCTGCGCCTTGGTCCTCCTCTCTTCCACCATATAACGATCGTGACAAATATAGTCTAATCAAGGAATGTCAAATTACAGCATGGTGATGTCACCATGGAAAGACCAAAACTATATCCCACCAAAACAGACAGAAATATCAGGTGGTCTTTATCAAACAGCTCTTACATTAAAAACATTATCATAATTTTCACAATTTCACAGTATTATTACAACCTCATGGTGTGGAAATATATATTAAACCACATTTTTTGGCTGCAGTGGACCTTTAAATGATTTGACTGGATACAGAGAAACATAAACATTGTTTTAGATAAGGCCATACAAGAACTTACTTTAAATAATTTCGCGCAAATAACATCAATGTATAATTTAAACATTTTATATAACAGGGTGTTTTCCGCAGAGGTGAATGATCCAGTGTCTACAACTGCTCCACCATCTGCAACAGCTCAATAACCTGGGTTAGATCGGCATTAATATTGTTATCTAAGACGTGGTACCTGTGACCACACTTCCCCAGCAGCTCACGGAGGGGCTCTCCAGTCTCCTCAATGTGCTCCTCAATGGTTCTGCCTCTTAACTCATCACCATAGGTGAAAAGCACCATGGTGCTTCTCCATACCCCCTCACCCAAAACACTCAGGTATTTCTCCACAGCACACCTATCTTTCTCTTTGAAGGAGTCAACAGGTATGGCCAAGAGGAATGTACAAACTACCCCATAGGGGCACAGGGATGCACTGCCTCTCATCTCCAGTCTGACCTTCTTCGGGTTGGACAGACCGTAGAGACTCCAACCGGGAGTGTCCACCACCATGACCGTCCTCCCTTCCACCTCTCCCTGTCCCACCACACAATGGACTGTTCTTTTGCCACTACCAAACTCTCTTCTGCCAAGAATGGTATTTCCTGCTGAACTCTTCCCAGAAAATCTTCTTCCCAGCAGCACAAGGCCAAACGCAGCTGGCCTACATTTAGATGTCTCTGTCAGAAAAATAAACAAAAACATCTGAATATAGCCTGTGCAGTTATACAATGCTACTAAGTAGCATAATGTTCTCTATTTGCAATGGTATTCTTTAACCTTTGCCACAAACATGCAATTTTACACCCCAGCTCATCATTGAGCCTTGTGAGAGCAGAGGACTTACCTATGGGTACAACTGCTGTGACCTGCTGATTCTGCCTTGTCCTCATGTCCTGCATGACAAGCATTTCCATGTCCTGTCCCTGCTGTTTCCCTCCTCCCATCCTCAAGCTCTCTCTCACCTGGGTGTACAACCTCTCCTGTATTTCCCTTGGACGCATATTTCTCTCAACCATCCTATCAATTTTCTCCAACAGCAAATGGACCTTAACCTCGTTGTCCCTGGCTTGGCTGTCCAGAACATGGAACTTGTTCCCACACCTCTCCACAAGCCACAGGAGACTCTTGCCCTTCCCTCGGATGTGTTCCTCAGCGGTGGTTCCTCTTGGTATCTCAGCTCCGTGGGTGAGGAGCACTATAGCTCGCTGCCAGATAGGGGCCTGGATCTGCCTCAGGTGCTCCTCCATGGCCCTCCATTCTCCCTGCCTGAAGTCCCCTATGGCAGAGACCACCAGGAGGATGGCATGGGGCCCCAGGGAACAGAGGGACAGGGCTCGCCCCAGCTCCTGTGCCACGCTGCCAGGGGTGCTCCTCCCCACATACCATCCAGGCGTGTCCACCACAGTCACCTGTCTTCCTGCAACAGTGCCCTTCCTCTTGGAGCTGTGAGTTGTCATTATCCCTGTGTCAAATCCCCTCTTGCCCAAGATGGTGTTCCCCACTGAGCTCTTTCCACTCAGTCTCTCTCCAAGTAAAAGCAGGATCCGCTTTGAAATACATGGGTTTTGACCTAATGGAGTTAAAGAGTTAAACACACCTCAAACGTATTTTATATCTATTCATTCATTCTATTTTATTGAGTAACAACACATGATCTTATTAAGAAATAAGGTCCGAGGAGGTGTGGTATATGGCCAATATACCACAGCTAAAGTCTGTTCTTGGACACAGCCCTTAGCCGTGGTTTATTGGCCAAATATCACAAACCCCTGAGGTGCCTTATTGCTATTAGAAACTGGTTACCAACGTAATTAGAGGAGTAAAAATAAACGTTTTGTCATACCCGTGGTATACGGTCTGATATACCACGGCTGTCATCCAATCAGCATTCAGGGCTTGAACCACCCAGTTTATAATTATAGCTAATGCATGTGTGGCACTATTAATGATACAAGAATAGAATAACAGTCAAAAGACTTACCAAGAGCTGCCATTTGAAGGTGCCACTCTTCATGTTACGATTGAGAAGTGCAGTAGATTGCGACAGCCAAGTCCATGCTCCTGTGACTTACGTTCCGGCGATAACACAACATCTCTTCTCTTCCCTAGCCTGCTACATTGTGAAGAAAGTACCTACCATTTGCTTCAAAAGTACCCATTGATTAGTATAACAAACCCACCCTATGATAAGTGGTATCGTAGACCAGTCATGCCCAAGGCATTCATAACAGTTCCAAATTACACTTTACAGTTCTTCAGAAGTTGTTCTAGTTAATATGCAACCAACCAGGCGTGTCATACGTGTTGATTCAAGCTAATATACACTGAGTGTTCAAAACATTATGAGCACCTGTTCTTCCATGACATAGACTGACCAGGTGAATCCAGGTGAAAGCCATGATCCCTTATTTATGTCACTTGTTAAATTCACTTCACTCGGTGTAGACGAAGGGAATGGTTATCAGTGTGTATCAGGAATGGTCCACCACCCAAAGGACATCCAGCCAAATTCACACAACTGTGGGAAGCACTGAAGTCAACATGGGCCAGCATCCCTGTGGAACGCTTTCGACACCTTGTAGAGTCCATGCCCCGATGAATTGAGGCTGTTCTAGGCAGGGGGGGGGGGGGGGGGGGGGGGTTCCTAATGTTTGGTATACTCAGTGTATTTACTGATATACTGTAGACTCAAAGCAAACCAGAGGTAAAAATGTACTTCCCATTATGTCTTTAAGAATGACTCCTCCCAGTATTCTCTGTTGAGTGATGTCATCCATTGTAACCAGGGGGCAAAGTAAGCAGTACTATTCCTGAGTGTTGTACTTACACGGTATCAGCCCTCGGCAGGACAGTGACATCCATAGGCTACAGAAATAGGTCTCAGCTAAGAGAACAACACCTCAGTCCAGGAGGCAAGTCTGGGATTCCCATAAACAAAGTGTTGAATGGCTGGGGGGGGGGGTTCTCAATACAGGGAAATCATTTTAGAATACATGCCAATCAAGTGGACATACAGCATTGGATGAGCTTGGTGGTTTGTTATTAACACGATCATTTAGCAGACCCTTTTATCCAGAGCAACAGAACTGTTAACCTCGTCCCCAGGCTAATTGTGTATAGCAGCTGAAAGGGGAAGTTAATCAGTGTCTTTGTTTTCGAGCATTGGGAGGAAGTGGTTGGTGAATGAGATTACAGCACGGTCAAAATTGAAAGTGATACACATTCAGTATGTTAACCAAGCGGGAATTTAACCCATAAACCTGGTGTTGTTGGCACTATGCTCTCTAACCCATAAACCATTGCAACCACGGTCTTCGACCATTTAAAGCCACAACACAGGGTGCCTATATGATGTAGATGATGATAATCAAATATAGGTGAAGATCTGTTTGCTCTATTAGCTGCCCGAATAAAAAGCAAGTTGTTTTATAACGTGAATATTTTAAAATACGTGCACAAGCATCCAGGCTCTGTAAGGGCTATGTGCCTTGGCAGCACAATGTTATTCTCGTGTCTGTAATGAAAAAATATAAAACCCATAACTGACTTAACATAAACACAACACAAAATACGAAACTAAAAGCCACTGTTTTTTAAAATTAATTTATATATATATATATAATAAATTCATGTGTTTTGACTGCCACTGTTAAAAAGTATGACTCGTATCACATGTAAGTCACCTGTAAGCATAATTAAGAGCCTTTCTCATTCACCTGTTAAATGAACTGAACACACTAACAGGTCTTTTCAGCACCACTGTATAGTACATTCTCTATATTGCATCGGAATATAAAAATATACAGATATGTTTTGTTTTTTTTAACATTCTTTCCATGTTGTTCAATGGCATGACAATTGATGATGAACAAATCCATACTGACAAGATTGTGATCAATGGTATTACTTCCTACTGGATCGTCCTTTCATTCACAGCACTTTAAAACATCAGTAGCAGCCACACTGAAGAAAATAACATAAGGTACAGGGCATCCTCTGAACACGTAGCACTCTCAAGAGGACAACCTGCCCCCCCCACCTTCAGAGAGGAAGATGCAGGACAAGGATAGAAAGAGAGAGAGAGAGAGAGCAGCAGTGAGAGGACAGAGTAGTACTGTACACAGCTGAACAGAGAAACTGGGATGAGACATTGCAGTGTGTCAGCAGGAGGGGGCACTCAGGTTTGTGTGAGCTGTGTGGTAAGAAGATTGTCTGACGGCTCCATATTGTTCTACTCCAACCCGTCAGCAGGGGGCGACGCAGCAACACAGTTCAGTTAATCTTCCACCGTGATGATGGTGGTAATACCAATACAAAAATCAACAAGAAAATCCAAAACAAAAATTGAAACAATGTCTTTGAATATTGAGGCGATCTCGAACAAGAAGAGAAGAAGGTGCGGTCGGGACGAGAGTTTGGTTTGTTGCAGTGCATAGAGAGTGACTTCGGAGACGATTGGTTTTTATTGCCTGGAGATGCTCCCCTGTCTTAGCCTAACACACATACTCTCTGAGACACACACGCACCACACAAGCACAGGCACAGGCCGACTACTCCGACCACCCTGCTCTCCAAGAGCAGAGAGAGAGCGATGCGGCAGAGAGAAGAGAGAGTGAGGAGGGCTGAGTTGAACGGCAACTGCAAAGATGACAGATTCCTGTAGTGTTTCCATAGTCTGAGGGTGGACGTCCAGCAGTAGAAGTAGCCTCTCTCTGTTGTGGATGGAGTTGAGGAGGGGGGAGTAGTAGCCTCTCTCTGTTGTGGATGGAGTTGAGGAGGGGGGAGTAGTAGCCTCTCTCTGTTGTGGATGGAGTTGAGGAGGGGGGAGTAGTAGCCTCTCTCTGTTGTGGAAAGAGTTGGGGAGGGGGGAGTAGTAGCCTCTCTCTGTTGTGGATGGAGTTGGGGAGGGGGGAGTAGTAGTCTCTCTCTGTTGTGGATAAAGTTGGGGAGTAGTAGCCTCTCTCTGTTGTGGATGGAGTTGGGGAGTGTGGAGTAGTAGCCTCTCTCTGTTGTGGATGGAGTTGGGGAGGGGGGAGTAGTAGTCTCTCTGTTGTGGATGGAGTTGGGGAGGGGGGAGTAGTAGCCTCTCTCTGTTGTGGATGGAGTTGGGGAGTGTGGAGTAGTAGTCTCTCTCTGTTGTGGATGGAGTTGGGGAGGGGGGAGTAGTAGTCTCTCTGTTGTGGATGGAGTTGGGGAGTATGGAGTAGTAGTCTCTCTCTGTTGTGGATGGAGTTGAGGAGGGGGGAGTAGTAGTCTCTCTGTTGTGGATGGAGTTGGGGAGGGGGGAGTAGTAGCCTCTCTCTGTTGTGGATGGAGTTGGGGAGTGTGGAGTAGTAGTCTCTCTGTTGTGGATGGAGTTGGGGAGTGTGGAGTAGTAGTCTCTCTGTTGTGGATGGAGTTGGGGAGGGGGGAGTAGTAGTCTCTGTTGTGGATGGAGTTGGGGAGTGTGGAGTAGTAGCCTCTCTCTGTTGTGGATGGAGTTGGGGAGGGGGGAGTAGTAGCCTCTCTCTGTTGTGGATGGAGTTGGGGAGGGGGAGTAGTAGCCTCTCTCTGTTGTGGATGGAGTTGGGGAGGGGGGAGTAGTAGCCTCTCTGTTGGGGAGGGGGGACTAGTAGTCTCTCTCTGTTGTGGATGGAGTTGGGGAGGGGGGAGTAGTAGTCTCTCTGTTGTGGATGGAGTTGGGGAGTAGTAGCCTCTCTGTTGTGGATGGAGTTGGGGAGGGGGAGTAGTAGCCTCTCTCTGTTGTGGATGGAGTTGGGGAGTGTGGAGTAGTAGTCTCTCTCTGTTGTGGATGGATTTGGGGAGTAGTAGCCTCTCTCTGTTGTGGAAAGAGTTGGGGAGTAGTAGCCTCTCTCTGTTGTGGATGGAGTTGGGGAGGGGGGAGTAGTAGTCTCTCTCTGTTGTGGATGGAGTTGGGGAGTGTGGAGTAGTAGTCTCTCTCTGTTGTGGATGGAGTTGGGGAGTGTGGAGTAGTAGTCTCGCTCTGTTGTGGATGGAGTTGGGGAGTAGTAGCCTCTCTCTGTTGTGGAAAGAGTTGGGGAGTAGTAGCCTCTCTCTGTTGTGGATGGAGTTGGGGAGGGGGGAGTAGTAGCCTCTCTCTGTTGTGGATGGAGTTGGGGGGGGGGGGAGTAGTAGCCTCTCTCTGTTGTGGATGGAGTTGGGGAGTAGTAGCCTCTCTCTGTTGTGGATGGAGTTGGGGGGGGGGGGGGGAGTAGTAGCCTCTCTCTGTTGTGGATGGAGTTGGGGAGTAGTAGCCTCTCTCTGTTGTGGATGGAGTTGGGGAAGGGGGAGTTGTAGTCTCTTGTGGATGTGATTAGTCCTAAAGGGCCTGGCTTTGCCCTCCTCCTCCTCCTCCTCCTCCTCCCTCCCACCGTCCGCAGTGCCCTCCACCTCCTCCTCCGGGAGGCCCTCACATCCGCGAGGAGGAGGCCAGCTCGTAGAATAGCACGTAGGCGTCACTGCTGCGCACTTGGCTGGAGGACATTGGCGATACTCTGTGAGGGGAGAGAGGAAGAGGGGATGCATGTGAATGAGCTGTAATGTTGTTGACAGTCATAACGGTGCAACGAATTGACAATGTTATTGGAGAAATGCAATTATGTTCCACTATTATGTCACAAAACCATGAAAATGGATGGTGTATTCAGACGGTTGTTTTCTAACAAAGGTACTAGTTTTACGGCAGAGAGTTTTTAGAGTAACATTGCGTGGGTACTATCATACTGTGCATTAAGCATAGATAAGGTTAAAGGAGGAAAGGGAGGGGAAAAAACAGGAGAGAGAGAGAGAGAACTGCATAATGAATGAGAGCGGAGGAGCAGGGAAAGAAGACAGGTGGCTGAGAGAGAGAGAGAGAGAGAGAGAGAGAGAGAGAGAGAGAGAGAGAGAGAGAGAGAGAGAGAGAGAGAGAGACTCTCACGAGGCAATGAGTGGGAGAGAGGTGAGAGAGGGGGAGGCGGAGAGAGGGAGGAGGTAGGCTACTGCACACTTGACAGAATTTAGGGGAGGCACTGTTATTAAGAAAGCAAGTAGCTCTGGGTGAATGGTATGTAGCCAGCAAGCAGGACAGACGGACGGACACAGGCTCTTCATGTCCTCTCCCTGACACTCTGCTCTAGCACTCTCAACATGAGACCCAGCAGATCATTTGTTACACAGAGGCCCTACACTGTGGTGGTCCATTCTAAACAACATCCTATTCCCTACTGTATAAAGTGGTGCACTACTGTTGACCAGACTAGTGATAAAAGTAGTGCACTATAAAGGGAATATGGTGCCATTTCAGATGTACCCTGTGTATGGAGTGAGGTGGAAGAGTGCTCGAATGTTCTAAACAGGAGTATTTCAAGTGTTCTAAGATTTCCAGTCGATTCAACGCTAATGAGCTCAGTTCTGAGCAGTACGGTTTGCTAGCAGAGCCTTGTGGGTAGTGTAGTTTGATAAAGGGAGAGGGAAAGATATACCTGGAGTCATTGAACGTGTACCATTCTCCCGAGGTGGGGTTGCGACAGTACGCTGTGTAGTGGCCGCCCATGGTCGTGCCTGAGTGATTGGACACTGCGTACAGGTTATAAACTGCATTTACTGTGGGGGAAAGGGACAGGGGAAAGAGAGGAATCAGTAGACTGCCACTGTCGTACCTCGACAGACGATTCTACCCGACAGACGATGGTACTCACTGCTGTTTTCCGAGGCAAACTCCCTGAGGTCCAGTTTCTCCATGGGGAAGTTGACAAATGTGGACAGTTTGCTGGTTCTCCGCGCTTCAGAGAAGCGTTTCAGATCTGGACAAGTAGGTGGGTAAAGGAAAAAGCAGTGTAGGGCGGAAGCGTCCGTAAATACACAGAGACGGGGGCTTCATATGGAACCTTGGGTGGGTTTCATATGAAGGTTCACATACATACATTAACACATAGGCAAGCCTCTTATAGCAACAGAGAGCACTTCTAGGCTGGTCCCAGATCTGTGTGTTTTAGTTGAACCATAACCAACTCCTCGGACTACAATTGTCTCATACATGATGTGTTGAACTTCCGGCGCCGAAAAGAGATGGCCGCCTCGCTTCGCGTTCCTTGGAAAATATGCAGTATTTTGTTTTTCTATGTGTTATTTCTTACATCGGTACCCCAGGTAATCTTAGGTTTCATTACATACAGTCGGGAGGAACTACTGAATATACGATTAACGTCAACTCATCATCGTTCCTACCAGGAATATGACTTTCCCGAAACGGATCCAGTGTTTTGCCTTCCACCCAATACAATGGATCTGATCCCAGCCGGCGACCCTGTGCGACGCCGAAAAAGGGGCAAACGGGGCGGTCTCGTGGTCAGGCTTCGGAGACGGGCACATCGCGCTCCACTCCCTAGCATACTACTCGCCAATGTCCAGTCTCTTGACAATAAGGTTGATGAAATCCGAGCACGGGTAGCATTCCAGAGAGACATCAGGGATTGCAACGTGCTCTGCTTCACGGAAACATGGCTAACTCAAGGGACGCTAACGGAGTCGGTGCAGCCAGCTGGTTTCTTCATGCATCGCGCCGACAGAAACAAACATCTTTCCGGTAAGAAGAGGGGCGGGGGGGTATGCCTTATGATTAACGAGAAGTGGTGTGATCATCATAACAACACACAGGAACTCAAGTCATTCTGTTCACCTGATCTAGAACTCCTCACAATCAAATGTCGACCGCATTATCTACCAAGGGAATTCTCTTCAATCATAATCACAGCCGTATATATTCCCCCCCAAGCAGACACATCGATGGCCCTGAACGAACTTTATCTGACTCTTTGTAAACTGGAAACCACACACCCTGAGGCTGCATTCATCGTAGCTGGGGATTTTAACAAGGCTAATCTAAAAACAAAACTCCCTAAATTCTATCAGCATATCGATTGTGCTACCAGGGCTGGAAAAACCCTAGATCATTGTTATACTAATTTCCGCGACGCATATAAGGCCCTCCCCCGCCCCCCTTTCGGAAAAGCTGACCACGACTCCATTTTGTTGATTCCAGCCTACAAACAGAAACTCAAACAACAAGCTCCCGCGCTCAGGTCTGTTCAACGCTGGTCCGACCAATCTGAATCCACGCTTCAAGACTGCTTCGATCACGCGGATTGGAATATGTTCCGCATCGCGTCCAACAACAATATTGACGAATATGCTGATTCGGTGAGCGAGTTCATTAGGAAGTGCATTGACGATGTCGTACCCACAGCAACGATTAAAACATTCCCAAACCAGAAACCGTGGATTGACGGCAGCATTCGCGTGAAACTGAAAGCGCGAACCACTGCTTTTAACCAGGGCAAGGTGACCGGAAGCATGACCGAATACAAACAGTGTAGCTATTCTCTCCGCAAGGCAATCAAACAGGCTAAGTCCCAGTACAGAGACAAAATCGAGTCGCAATTCAACAGCTCAGACACAAGAGGTATGTGGCAGGGTCTACAGTCAATCACGGATTACAAAAAGAAAACCAGCCCCGTCGCGGACCAGGATGTCTTGCTCCCAGACAGGCTAAACAACTTTTTTGCCCGCTTTGAGGACAATACAGTGCCACTGACACGGCCCCCTACCAAAACCTGCGGGCTCTCCTTCACTGCAGCCGAGGTGAGTAAAACATTTAAACGTGTTAACCCTCGCAAGGCTGCAGGCCCAGACGGCATTCCCAGCCGCGTCCTCAGAGCATGCGCAGACCAGCTGGCTGGTGTGTTTACGGACATATTCAATCAATCCTTATCCCAGTCTGCTGTTCCCACATGCTTCAAGAGGGCCACCATTGTTCCCGTTCCCAAGAAAGCTAAGGTAACTGAGCTAAACGACTACCGCCCCGTAGCACTCACTTCCGTCATCATGAAGTGCTTTGAGAGACTAGTCAAGGACCATATCACCTCCACCCTACCGGACACCCTAGACCCACTCCAATTTGCTTACCGACCCAATAGGTCCACAGACGACGCAATCGCAACCACACTGCACACTGCCCTAACCCATCTGGACAAGAGGAATACCCATGTGAGAATGCTGTTCATCGATTACAGCTCAGCATTTAACACCATAGTACCCTCCAAACTCGCCATCAAGCTCGAGACCCTGGGTCTCGACCCCGCCCTGTGCAACTGGGTCCTGGACTTCCTGACGGGCCGCCCCCAGGTGGTGAGGGTAGGTAACAACATCTCCACCCCGCTGATCCTCAACACTGGGGCCCCACAAGGGTGCGTTCTGAGCCCTCTCCTGTACTCCCTGTTCACCCACGACTGCGTGGCCATGCACGCCTCCAACTCAATCATCAAGTTTGCGGATGACACTACAGTGGTAGGCTTGATTACCAACAACGACGAGACGGCCTACAGGGAGGAGGTGAGGGCCCTCGGAGTGTGGTGTCAGGAAAATAACCTCACACTCAACGTCAACAAAACAAAGGAGATGATTGTGGACTTCAGGAAACAGCAGAGGGAGCACCCCCCTATCCACATCGACGGGTCAGTAGTGGAGAAGGTGGAAAGTTTTAAGTTCCTCGGTGTACACATCACGGACAAACTGAATTGGTCCACCCACACAGACAGCGTTGTGAAGAAGGCGCAGCAGCGCCTCTTCAACCTCAGGAGGCTGAAGAAATTCGGCTTGTCACCAAAAGCACTCACAAACTTCTACAGATGCACAATCGAGAGCATCCTGTCGGGCTGTATCACCGCCTGGTACGGCAACTGCTCCGCCCACAACCGTAAGGCTCTCCAGAGGGTAGTGAGGTCTGCAGAACGCATCACCGGGGGCAAACTACCTGCCCTCCAGGACACCTACACCACCCGATGTCACAGGAAGGCCATAAAGATCATCAAGGACAACAACCACCCAAGCCACTGCCTGTTCACCCCGCTATCATCCAGAAGGCGAGGTCAGTACAGGTGCATCAAAGCAGGGACCGAGAGACTGAAAAACAGCTTCTATCTCAAGGCCATCAGACTGTTAAACAGCCACCACTAACATTTAGCGGCCGCTGCCAACATACTGACTCAACTCCAGCCACTTTAAAAATGGGAATTGATGGAAATTATGTAAAAATGTACCACTAGCCACTTTAAACAATGCCACTTAATATAATGTTTACATACCCTACATTACCCATCTCATATGTATATACTGTACTCTATATCATCTACTGCATCTTGCCATCTTTATGTAATACATGTACCACTAGCCACTTTAAACTATGCCACTTTATGTTTACATACCCTACAGTACTCATCTCATATGTATATACCGTACTCTATACCATCTACTGCATCTGCCATGCCGTTCTGTACCACCACTCATTCATATATCTTTATGTACATATTCTTTATCCCTTTACACTTGTGTGTGTGTGTAAGGTAGTAGTTGTGGAATTGTTAGGTTAGATTACTTGTTGGTTATTACTGCATTGTCGGAACTAGAAGCACAAGCATTTCGCTACACTCGCATTAACATCTGCTAACCATGTGTATGTGACTAATAAAATTTGATTTGATTTGATTTGGCATAAGTACATTATATACAGATCTGGGACCAGGCGTCAGCCAACTCCTCTCTCCTCTATAACATCTAATGGGATAAGAGTATCATCAGACAAATGGAGACTACAAATATGAGCGGCTTGAGAAAGGATACGAAGCACTAAGATCTTGGGGAATTTCTGTACAGTGAACTTCTTTGTGCATCTTCTTCTGGCTTTACACCTGTAGCACGTTGGTTTTTCATCTCCGTCGAGCACGTCCTCTTTGGTGAAGAGACTCACGCAGTCCATCAGACTCACTTCTCCGTAGCCCTTCTTGACACATAGACACACGACACATTTAGGTGACATAAAAACGCTGGGACTGTATGTGGGTCTGGTGAACGGTGAATGTGCAACACTGTGGGGAAGAAGCTGGTGTGCATTGTCGACACTGACCTTTGCGATGGGTAGCGAGAGATCCCAGAAGGGGTCAAAGACAGTGGAGCAGTAGCCACACGTGCTGCATGTCAACGAGCTCTTCAGCTGACCCACAAACAGGTCTGTGGAGGACAGGGCAGAGAGAGACCATTACTACCCCCCCTCACACACACACACACACACACACACACACACACACACACACACACACACACACACACACACACACACACACACACACACACACACACACACACACACACACACTCAGACACACACACACTCAGACACACACACACTCAGACACACACACACTCAGACACACACACACTCAGACACGGCAGATTGATGTTTCTTGTCATGAATCTTGCCCTGGAGGCAAAACTGAGCAATTTCCTCTAGATGGGCCAGCTGCAAAGTCAAAATTGCCTAGTTATATCGTAAAAATGTATGATAACAAAAAGTTGCTTTTTGGTCTTCATTTAAGGTTAGGCATTAAGGTTAGCAATGTGGTTAAGATTAAGGTTAAAAAAACGGATTTATTTGACTTTGTGGCAGTGCCAGCTAGTGACCACTCTGCAGAGCTGCCCCCAGGGAAAGATTCATGACAATAAATGCCAACCTGCGCACACACGCACTACATCAATCAACAGACTACACATGGAAACACAATTTATTAACAGCACACAGTGTTACTCAACCCCTGTGGGTGTGTTACTCAACCCCTGTGGGTGTGTTACTCAACCCCTGTGGGTGTGTTACTCAACCCCTGTGGGTGTGTTACTCAACCCCTGTGGGTGTTGATGCGTGCCCTTACCCACTACTTTGCTGTCCTCTCTCTCCAGGTACTTGCTCCACATTCTATCCCCTTTCTCTCGGTCACTGTGGGAGGGACGACCGGACAGGAGAGGGTGTGTCAGTATTCATGCTCACTGCTCCCACGCCTCCCCTCTAGTAAATCCACGAGGCGTCACGCCTCCACACCGACTGATGCGTACTAATAATATGGGACATGCTGCAGCCCTGGCCGTGCCCTACTCTCCCAGTTAACATTCTCTTGACCATAGTCCCACGGTAGTTCATGGAGAGAGAAAGAGCAGGAGACACTCACGGCAAGTGGTCAAAGTCCTCCGAGCTGCCCCGCGGCCGCACCGTGACCCGGTTTACCTCGTTGTGCAGCCCGTCCAGCAGGAAGCGCAGGAACTCCTGGGCATCCTGTTGGCTGGAGGGAGGGACACAGACAGACAAAACATATGAGTCATTTTTTTACGCATTGGAAAATCATCTACAATACCATTACTGATACAAAGGTATTCGATTTCGAGTGCCTCTATGGCAACCTATTCCCTACAGATGTAGGATCTTAGGAAATGTCAAACTTGCAGTGTATTTGAAGTTTAAAAACACTTCTGAAGTTTGTCATTTCCACTTTGAAATTTCTGACTTGATTTTCCCTTACGAAAAATGTATCAACCTCTACAAAAATGTCTGTTAATAATAATCCACATAATAATTCACATTACCTGTTGCTGCAGAATTATTTTCCTGCTGTAGCATACTGGTTCAAATTAAGATCCTACATCTGTATAAAGTGCACACATTTTACACTAAGGCCCATAGGGCTCTGCTGTTGTCAAAAGTAGTGCACTATATAGGGAATAGGGTGCCATTTCACAGGTAGCCTTGGTGAATAGTTAGTTGAGGAACAACATACTTGTATCCCACGAATCGGGGGGCGTATCTCTGGATCTGAGTTTTGAACTCTGAGGGCCCGACCGCCTCGCTGCTCGAGGACGTCCACATGGTCTGGAGGAGCTTGGCAAATTCTAGAAGCACAACCAGGAAGATAGATCAGATTCCCTCGAAATAAGGGCAGACATTGTCAAATGGGGGACTGGCTGGTAAATACTATGTTCAGCATTCATTGACTGCAGGGGACTTAGGCTAGCTGTCTCACCCTCCATGAGCGCTCCGGTGTTGGTGCGGCTGTTTTTGTTAAGGTCGCGTCGGTGGGAGTTGTGGAGACAGTAGTCCCGGAGGTTGTGTGTGTTACTGAGACACTGCAGGATGGAGTTCATGAAGCACTGTAGAGACACACACACACAGTCTTCAGAAGAGGGTTAACACACACACTACCATGCTGTTTGTGGTGCAGGAAGTTACAGCTTCAAAATCGAGATTGTTGAGAAATATATTTAAAAAATAATTCCTGCATACACAATAATTTGACAATAACGGTTTCAATGTTGAAGACAAATGTGCAGAGGTGAATTCGTGTCTGCTGAAGTTATTTTTAGATATTTTTTTGTTACATACATGCATGCATGGAGTGGCAGGTAGCCTAGTGGTTAGAGCCAGTAACCGCGAGGTTGCTAGATCGAATCCCTGAGCTGACAAGGTAAAAATCTGTCGCTCTGCCCCTGAACAAGGCAGTTAACCCACTGTTCCTAGGCCGTCATTGTAAATAAGAATTTATTCTTAACTGACTTGCCTAGTTAAATAAAAAATGAACAATTAACATCACATGTTACACATGCTAGCATGGGGAAAACGAGGAACAGCGGGCTGAGTGAATGAAAGGTAGCAGGGATAGAGAGAGCGAGAGACAGTCAAGTCCCCCAGCCGGTACAGAGTGCAGCAGAAGCACTCTGATAAGGTTACTGTGCAAGTAGACAGTTTATTTCGGGACCCATCCTTCTCGCTGTTGCCTGGCAAATGCCCCCTCCCCTGTCCCCTCCCCTCCTCCTGTTTGTAGAGCCATGAGATGGCATGGCAAATAATCTCAGCAAATGGAAATAGACTAGCTAAGGGAAAGTGTTCGTGATATCAAAACACAGCCCTTAAGCCGATGGCAGAGGATAGGACATGTGGATTACACTATTTTTCGGTACACTGACAATATTCCACGTTTATTACACAACACACATGAATAGAGGCCTAAATATAGTAGAAATATGTGTGTGTGTGTACACATGTATGAGTGTGTGTGTGCGTACCCAGGCCATTACTTACGGTATTTCCCAGGTTCCGTAGGCCCACCAGGCCCTGGGCACTCTTGGAGTTCTGGGGAGGAGAAGAACACGACAAGGAAAACATTTACGACAAAAGCACGTGAGAGAATGGGATCTCTACATGGGCCTACGGTGGAAGGACGTGTGCGACACACACGGGGGGCCATGCTCAGAAAACGAGGGGCGTTCGTGGACAGATGGACATATTCTTTGTCGAACATTAGCCTGGTCCTGTTTCAATTCAGAGGGAATCACGCCGTACGCACCACCTCAGATGTGCAGCGTTTCCTACACAACTGAAACATCTTGGCTTAGCAATAGCCTAAAGGCTTTAAAGTGGATAACGGTCTACAAATGTAGAATAAGGGCTTTGTAGAAAAGAACATGACTGACGTCACTGCAGTTTAATTATATAAGTTCTGTCGTTTTATAATTGAGTAGTAATGGAAATAATTACCAAAGCACCAATACGACTGTGGACAAAACTTTACATGAAGTACATATCTCTTTAATATGGAATGCAATGTGTTGTGCTTTGAGGCCTCTGTAGAAATGCTACAATCAATTATTTATGCCTATTACTTTGAACATAAGTGAACACAAGGCCCCATCACAATGATACAGTCCCCACATTTAGACCAGGAGGAAGGGAGACTGGGATAGGTAGAGTACAGTTCACGCAGAGTCAGACAGGCCAAAAACCTGACACAATTATGTTTTTATGGGTTGATGTAGAGCACAGCGCTGCTGGGGAACAGGAGAGGAAACCCAATCCAGCGGAACTCAATATAACACTGAAGTGACCCTGACTTAAGCTCTCCAGTAACTCTCACCTGCATGTTCTGTTCTGGCTCATATAGCCTCCCTCCCTAGTCTCTCCCCATGACCGCAGGAGTGACCAACCACCACGGGACACACAGTGAAAAACAGACACACACCCATGTGCTCCTGGTGTCTGGGAGTTCAACCAGACAGTTTGTTCCAGTTATGAGAACACAAACTTGGGACGGGCTGTAGCATTTTACTATTACATAAATAACCCCACGCCATCTGTCCCCCTTTCCCGACAGAATAGAAAAACCCATCCAACAGTTTAATTAACTCAGGATTATCTAAATCCTTCTTTCTCAATTCCAACGTAAAATAAAGTGATTTATTAGTCCGCGACCACATGAACAAAACATTCCCTGTTGTCAGTTATTGGTATACAGTCAGTTCCTTGTAGTGGGTTGGTTCCTACTGTCCGAGACAATAATCTCATTTCCCCCTAGTATTCACTTGTTCACTTCCCTTCATTTGAAAGGAATTGACTGGTATGATTCCTTTTGTAGCCTACACAAATCCAATGTTTTTACATTGGTGGCAAGTAGTGTGCGAGTGTAGGCTACACTCCAGGAGGACGGGCAGATTATTAGGTCGCTGCAAGGCAAGGATCATACTGGATAATGCTCATAACAAACTCACACCGCTTTTCACCTCCAGAACAGTTTTCCCGGAATGAGCCCCATGACGCCACCATGTGCCGTACTTTGCTGAGTAATATCATCAGAGCCCAAAATAGCACCTTTCCTTCAGAACTTGCTGCCGCGTTCTCATTGGCTGGCTGCTGTCAGAGCGGTGTGACTGTCACTGCAGAAGTCATACTGACAGCCTCTCTCCCAGGGAACGCTATTTTTACATGAACAAGCTAGAGGACAATATGACAAACGCACTTGGTCACACTCACAACATCTGGCAAGGGCTTTAGTGTGACTTACTGATTAACTGACTGACCGACCAGTGTTCTTCTTTGGACTAGCAACAGATGAATCAGTGTCACCCATTATGAAAATGTCTTATTCATTAACCTTTGATGATAAACTTAGTTATATAACTCTAGTCTTCACAGTGGTGTGACAAGCCCCGGCAAATGCAAGAAGCCCACTGCTGTTAATCATCATAGCAGTGCACTAATCACCTTGTGATCAGAAGGTTGCCGGTTCAAACCCTCAAGCTGCCTGCGGTGAAATTTGCAGAACAGGCAACGTTACCGGCTTCAATATCCCTGTATACTGCCCCTGTGCTGCACCCAACCTGTGTTGTGTGACAGCAAAAAATGAAGAATATCTGTGCAAATGGACCAATATTGTACTCTCTGTCTGAATGCTAGCCGTGCAGGTCCCATGCTGTCTTGCCAACTCCTATTGTCATGCAAGAACACTTCTAGGACCAGGCTATGTGGAGCGTTAAAACATGCCCAGGCACATCCATTACTCCAATCCATGATGGAGGCCATTCGGTAATAGGCAGTGTTTGGTTCAAACTGTAGCTACAGTAGTCCAATCTCTAGTCTACTGTCATTCCATTTACAGATACAAATTTGGCCTAGTTTTCACATAACACAGAGACTGATTAATGAATTGCCTTGCATTCTCAATGTATTTACACATAACATGATTACTGCCACCACACTATCAATCCGAGACATTTGATTTAAATGTTATCTGTTGTTTAGCTGTTTTGGGTTCCTTGGCTCTTAGCAGTCACTGTCACTGACATTGATACTGAGCTAAACTATCTCATGATGAAACAGCCAGGTACAAGTTGAGCCCTGAATGGGTTGAGTAGGCCTGGGCCTGCCTGACACGGTTCCACCTTGCTCCATGGAATGCGCTATAATCATTAGCTGGCAGCAGTGTTGTGTTGTGTTGAGTGAGAGCTGCTGGAGACGGAGAACAGCATGTTCTGACCTTCCTGTGCCTGGCCCCTGTTGGGGGACAACAACAACAGCAACCCACCAAAGTGACTGACCAGTCATGGATGAGTCATGGATGGACCAGTCATGGACCAGCTTAATCAATTGATATTTACATCCACTGTCTGTCAGACTATTCAAGACCAAGATAATGCACTGAAACAATAGCAACACGTTCCCAAAACAGGTTATACAAAAGCCTCACAAGACCTAATATGAGCCATAGATAAAACATTTGAGGGACAAGCGAGAACCCCCCCCCCCCACTCTTCATTGTGATAGCCAAATACCAGCGTCTGCCACAGGCTTTCACCTCATGAGAGCGAAGCCTGGGAGCCAAAGATAGAGTAGCCAGGTGCTTTCAGTCATGCCGCTCCGCTCCTTCTATTGAGTTTGTTTCATTGAAACGTTCAATACAATACACTCTCTCTAGGATGAACCCGGATTATTGAAGATGATCAATGAAGTGTCAACGTTGAAGGTTGTAATAAAATCGTTAATCATTAGACTATAGTGGATGACTGTTGACCAACGAGTTATCCAGTCACTGCTAGAGCCGTAAACACCATTAGCTCATGTCAGATGATTTCAACATCAGTCTGAAAATAGAACCCATGAACAACAATTTTACCTTGATTTGTTTCTCTCTAAGGACATGGAATTATGAATAAAAATAGCGAGAGGGTGGGACATATTGTCCCATATGATATTACAGATGTTGCATAATAAAAAAGAATACAAAACCCCATTCTAAATATATTTTGATACAGGCCTAGGCTATGTAATATAATTTATCAAAGGCCTGCTATGGAGTGAGATTAATTTGAGATTATATAACTAGTCTAATGACCTGCCAGAATACTGATCCTCCACAGAGGTTTAGCGGGGTTTAGGCTACTGCTAGAGTGGCTGCAATGTTATATCGCTGTCAATGCCGTGTAGAAGAACCCCTAGTGATTGTCATCCAGGAAACGCAACATCAATCCTCCTTATTGATTAACAACACATATATTACTGTAACTAATACGCAGACAAACATTCGATAGATTATCTTGGTGTCAATATATCCTCTTTTTTTTTTTTTTTTTTTTACCTTGGCTTGATTAATGAGAAGTCCTACAAAGGTTGACACCAGCACCGAGCCAGACATGCTCGAGCTTTTCCGCCGCATCTCTTGCTTCAAGAACGGGAAAACCGAGGCCGGGGGTTCTTCGGGAACGGTCACCGTGTATGACTGTCTCATGCTGGGCATGATGACTGTCTGATATAGTCGGCTACCGGTGTGTTCTGATGCTCTGCCGGTATCAGGCAGATAGAGCCGGTGCGCTCTTGATTCACCGGGAGTTGCGCTCGATCTCCTGATATTATATGTCGCAGGACCTTTGTATGAAAGGGTAGCCTACGTTACGAATATATTAGTATTTTTGCTCGAGCTTATTCGTTTCCTTTTTGCGGTTGTCATGAAAAAACCGAGCCATTCATCTCATCTACACTCGATTTACAAGCGATACATACCAGACTGGCACTCCTGATATCATGAAAAAACACATAAACACTACATGAATTAAATAGTTTCGCAATGAAAACAGACTGAGCAATGTCTTATTTTCTCCCCTATATATTTCAGAATTCGAAGACCTTCAGTATACGCAAATCAAAACAATTTCCCTCGTGCAGTATATCAACCACCGGGCTGTTTGAGAAGTAAATGACCACTGCCTCTCCATCGTTTTACAAACCCGAGGACACGCCTCTTTTCGGATTAGTACTACAGACGTCAGCCGCTGCCACAAACCTCTCCGACGTCAAACAGTCAGAGTGGTCCATTCACATTTCTACGAATTACGTTTATGCTTATTACTCGAATGGTGCTTCCGAGGACACCCGTGGAACATTCATTCCCGTTGTCCATACATCAAGCAATGAGATACAACACATTCACTGTCGAATATGGCCTTTCTAAAGGGCTACTCAGCGTGAGACCCAGTTATTCAATGCAGGACTACATTTCAGAGGAGTACAGTATATCGTGTTGGGGAGAGTAGGCTACTACTACTGTACTACATGCTCATAATCTGTTAGGCTATTGACCATGGCTGTAATAATACATCTCTTCATACAGTTGAAGTCGGAAGTTTACATACACCTTAGCCAAATACATTTAAACTCAGTTTTTCACAATTCCTGACATTTAATCCAAGTAAAAAAATCCCTGTTTAGGTTAGTTAGCATCACCACTTCATTTTAAGAATGTGAAATGTCAGAATAATAGTAGAGAGAATGATTTATTTCAGCTTTCAATTCGTTCATTACATTCCCAGTGGGTCAGAAGTTTACATACACTCAATTAGTATTTGGTAGCATTGCCTTTAAATTGTTTAACTTGGGTCAAACGTTTTGCGTGGCCTTCCACAAGCTTCCCACAATAAGTTGGGTGAATTTTGGTCCATTCCTCCTGACAGAGCTGGTGTAACTGAGTCAGGTTTGTAGGCCTCCTTGTTCACACATGCTTTTTCAGTTCTGCCCACAAATTTTCTATAGGATTGAGGTCAGGGCTTTGTGATGGCCACTCCAATACCTTGACTTTGTTGTCCTTAAGTCATTTTTCCACAACTTTGGAAGTATGCTTGGGGTCATTGTCCATTTGGAAGACCCATTTGCAACCAAGCTTTAACTTCCTGACTGATGTCTTGAAATTTTGCTTCAATATGTCCACATCATTTTCCTCCCTAATGATACCATCTATTTTGTGAAGTGCACCAGTCCCTCCTGCAGCAAAGCACCCCCCACAACATGATGCTGCCACCCCGTGCTTCACGGTTGGGATGGTGTTCTTCAGCTTGCAAGCGTCCCCCTTTTCCCTTCAAACATAACGATGGTCATTATGGCCAAACAGTTGTTTTTATTTCATCAGACCAGAGGACATTTCTCCAAAAAGTACGATCTTTGTCCCCATGTGCAGTTGAAAACCGTAGTCTGGCTTTTTTATGGCGGTTTTGGAGCAGTGGCTTCTTCCTTGCTGAGCGGCCTTTCATGTTATGTCGATATAGGACTCGTTTTACTGTGGACATAGATACTTTTGTACCTGTTTCCTCCAGCATCTTCACATGGTCCTTTGCTGTTGTTCTGGGATTGATTTGCACTTTTCGCACTAATGTACGTTCATCTCTAGGAGACAGAACGCGTCTCCTTCCTGAGTGGTATGACGGCTGCGTGGTCCCATGGTGTTTATACTTGCGTACTATTGTTTGTGCAGATGAACGTGGTACCTTCAGGCGTTTGGAAATTGCTCCCAAGGATGAATCAGACTTGTTGAGGTCTACAATTTTTTTAATGAGGTCTTGGCTGATTTCTTTTGATTTTCCCATGATGTCAAGCAAAGAGGCACTGAGTTTGAAGATAGACCTTGAAATACATCCACAGGTAGACCTCCTATTGACTCAAATGATGTCAATAAGCCTATCAGAAGCTTCTAAAGCCATGACATAATTTTCTGGAATTTTCCAAGCTGTTTAAAGGCACAGTCAACTTAGTGTATGTAAACTTCTGACCCACTAGAATTGTGATACAGTGAATTTTAAGTGAAATAATCTGTCTGTAAACAATTGCTGGAAAAATGACTTGTGTCATGCACAAAGTAGATGTCCTAACCGACTTACCAAAACTATAGTTTGTTAACAAGACACTTGTGGAGTGGTTGAAAAACAAGTTTTAATGACTCCAACTGTCACGTTCCTGACCTGTTTTCTGTTGTTTTGTATGTGTGTGATGGTCAGGGCGTGAGTTTTGGGTGGGCAGTCTATGTTTGCTGTTTCTATGTTGGTTTTGGGTTGCCTGGTATGGCTCTTAATTAGAGGCAGGTGTTTTGCGTTTTCCTCTAATTGAGAGTCATATTAAGGTAGGTTGTTCTCACTGTTTGTTTGTGGGTGATTGTCTTCCGTGTCTGCGTACCACACGGGACTGTAGTGTTCGTTCGTTTGTTATAGTCTGTTCCTACGTGCTTCGTGTTTTATGTAAGTACTCATGGTGTAGGTCAGTCTACATTCGTTTTTTGTTATTTTGTAATCCTTCCCAGTGTTTGTTTTCGTGTCTCGTCGATTGATTTAGTAAATCATTATGTATTCAAAACCCGCTGCATTTTGGTCGAATCACTACTCCTCCTCTTCGTATGAAGGGGAGGAGGAACACCGTTACACCAACCTAAGTGTATGTAAACTTCTGACTTCAACTGTAGTTAGCTTCACAGAGGAAGACTGTTATTCTGACACCTGCAACTCAGCCACAGCATGAGGTTTTCAGGCTATTTGAAGGTCAAACTGTGATGCCTACAGTATGGCTCTTCTGTTCGTTGTGGCAGATGGGGAGAAACATCAGGATCAAACCTTCTGTAAATTCCTAGTAAAGAAGAGCTCCTTCTCTGCAATGTGAAAATTCTGCTGAAGGAGAATATGGTAGGCCTAATATATTTTAGCTACATTCAGTACCAAAGGTGAGAAGTACAAAAGGTGAGGTTTTACAACATGGTAAAACAGATTGTAGGGTAGAACATGTTTTCCTCACGGAACAAATAGTATTAATTGACAAACCATTGTCAATTTGCTGTTAATCAATACAAATACAAGTGTTGACTGCACCCTCTGTAATAAACATTTAGCACTGTTAGTTCTGAACTCTCACCTATGAGGAGACAAACTTGTTTACAGGCTTCAACACTCAATCTTGTTGCTCACCCCTCTTGCTCAAAGTCTAAAAATACCCTGATTTATTAGGACTCAAAAAGTGAGTGTGACAATACAGATGGCCCTTATGCGGCTAAAATTCCATCACTCCATTTCAATTTCACCACCTCTCTTAAAACCAAACAAATGACATAAGCATTGGAAAAGTACAGAGTCCCTGACACAGCTAATTGTATTTGCAATGATGTTGCCTATTACATTTGAGGAGATCAGAATGACATTTCCCCATACCAGTCACACATAGAACAGCGGTCTGCCAAGAAAGGGGATTGGTAAACAGGAGACATTATGAAGCGGGTCTAAACATCGTCAGCCATCAAGTCGAGTCAGCCCTCAGTCAGAGTCAAAGAACGGCTGCAGAAAGTAGCATAGGCCTAGCGTGAACAGCAGACTGCTGCCAGGGGGCCTGTCTACCTATAGGCTACCTAGACTATTGCCTTGATTCCATATGAAATGATCTACTAAATAGGTCTTCTAAAATATAATAACACTGCCATAGATTATGGGTTAATGAACCAAAACTGCTTTCATGCTGCCACAGCTACTTCTTTAGCCTTTGGGCTTTAGAACTGTCTTCCTCTGTAATTGTGCTTCTGATCTAGAAGGAATCTGACGTTAAATTCGCATGTCCTACCAAAAGCATCGCTGGCTGTGACGTGACTCATGCTCATCTGAGCTAAATTGTACCAGACTAACTGTATTAAAAGCCGTGAGCATTGCGTCTGTCTCTGTAATGTATGTGTCGTCTACGACCACATTCTGTTGATGGTGTCTAGGTCTGTAAGTTGTGATGTCTGATATTTGTCTGAAACATTGTTCCCCCTACAACTGCTGTCTTGGTTGGACCAGGTCTCATTTGAAACATAGATTTGATCTCAATGAGACTAACCTTGATAAATAAAGGTTCAATAAAATAATCAAAACATGAATGTGAGTCAAGAGGGGAGGTATATTGTACATACTGGGTTTCATTGAAGTGATGTGTAGGCTAAATGGGAAAGAGAGAGAGAGCAGTATGTCCTCAGCTCAGTCTTGTGACCTAGCATGTGTACACAACAAACAGCCAAGGAACACATTCCATTACTCACCAGGCTGAGCGTGTGTGTGTGTGTGTGTGTGTGTGTAAAACAATCCCACCTTGAGGGGAGATGCGAGAAAACACAGAGCCTAAAGGATAGCAAACTACAAAATACGACAAAGAAATCAATTTTTGTATTTTGACTTCTGAGATAAAGACCTGGTTAGCTAGGCAAATCATTACACATTTGATCAATGTACATCTGCCAACCACCTTTCCTAGATAAGGGCACATCAAGGAGATTCATTTGTTTAAGTAAACGCCCAAATTGGTTAGCACAACCAAAAGGAAAGTAATACCGTGGTTCAGCATAAAGCTAGGCTAGGCTACCTTTCAAAGTCCTGAAACTAGGCTAAATGCAACAGTCACTCAAATACAGAACACAACATTAATGAAAAAGACTTTGTGTTTCTGTTGATATTTAGGCTACTCGTCATTCTGCGGGCACTGACTGTAACGGAACGGAGGAAAACGCTCTGAATGGTCATCGTTGCACTTAAAATACCAACATCAAAAGGCCTGCTGTTCTCAGTGCCAAGTAGAGTACAGATACAGTTTGGCTACACACTGAACTGTTTGAATCCACTCCCCAAGGCTTTAAATTCAACAGCCAACCAGATTTTGACGTTGAGCAGTGTGAATGTTAGGCTACTGTTTGACATCATGGGCAGCTTGCTGAGTGGTAGACCTATTTCTCACGATCCAGCCCTCTGAACTCCTCAGAATTAATACGATGCCTAATGAGTTCTGGGTAATTGTTTTCCAGAGGGCTCAGTATTAAAGCTCTCACACAGACCAGACTGGCGTTACATTTTAATCAAAGCATTATGCTACTGTATCGGACTGAACAAGGTGGCAGACATGCAAAACATTGTTGGTTCCACGGGAGTCTAGACTTAGGCTAAAGCAACCAAGAGACAAACGAAAGACAAATTTCACCCACGTGTGATAGGCTGGCATCACTTATGCAGAGTTGCGGACACATAATGGGAAGCCGGGGGTCCCACCTGACAGGAGTTGTACAATGGTTCTGAAAGTGTGTTAATACCTGTTGTAATGACCTGGCCACTAATTCAGCCACCCAAAACTCCTCCTAGCCCTCTGAGGTAAAGGGAAAAGGGTTGCTCTGCGGATTATAGAACACAGTAGGCCTATGTAACTCAAACTTAGTGCTAAGGGTGATAGAGAAGTAGCCTAAAAGCTAGGCTACTGGATCAAAACCTTTGAAAAAGGTTTTTAAAGCCCAGGCTTTTCCACCCCAGACTATAGTACAGTATAGAGGTCGACCGATTAATCGAAATGGCCGATTAATTAGGGCCGATTTCAAGTTTTCATAACAATCGGATATCGGTATTTTTGGACAACGATTTGGACGATTTTTTTTTTTACACCTTTATTTAACTAGGCAAGTCAGTTAAGAACACATTCTTATTTTCAATGACAGCCTAGGAACGGTGGGTTAACTGCCTTATTCAGGGGCAGAACGACAGATGTTTACCTTGTCAGCTCGGGGATTCAATCTTGCAACCTTACAGTTAAGTAGTCCAACGCTCTAACCACCTGCCTCTCATTGCACTCTACGAGGAGCCTGCCTGTTATGCGAATGCAGTAAGAAGCCAAGGTAAGTTGCTAGCTAGCATTAAACTTATCTTATAAAAAACAAACAATCAATCAATCATAATCACTAGTTAACTACACATGGTTAATGATATTACTAGTTTATCTAGCGTGTCCTGCGTTGCATATAATCGATGCGGTGCGCATTCGTGGAAAAAGGACTGTCGTTGCTCCAACGTGTACCTAAACATCAATGCCTTTCTTAAAATCAATACACAGAAGTATATATTTTTAAACCCGCATATTTAGCTAAAAGAAATCCAGGTTAGCAGGCAATATTAACCAGGTGAAATTGTGTCACTTCTCTTGCATTCATTGCACGCACAGTCAGGGTATATCCGATAATAATAAACATTTTGTTTTCGAAATGATAGGTTCCGGATTCGACCATATTAATGACCAAAGGCTCGTATTTCTGTGTGTTATTATGTTATAATTAAGTCTATGATTTGATATTTTATAGAGCAGTCTGACTGCCTATCAACTCCCGAGATTAGGCTGGTGTAACCGATGTGAAATGGCTAGCTAGTTAGCGGGGTGCGCGCTAATAGCGTTTCAAATGTCACTCGCTCTGAGACTTGGAGTAGTTGTTCCCCTTGCTCTGCATGTGTAACGCTGCTTCGAGGGTGGCTGTTGTCAATGTGCTCCTCGTTCGAGCCCAGGTAGGAGTGAGGAGAGGGACGGAAGCTATACTGTTACACTGGCAATACTAAAGTGCCTATAAGAACATCCAATAGTCAAATGTATATGGAATACAAATGGTATAGAGAGAAATAGTCCTATAAATACTGTATTAACTACAACCTAAAACCTCTTACCTTGGAATATTGAAGTCTCATGTTAAAAGGAACCACCAGCTTTCATATGTTCTCATGTTCTGAGCAAGGAACTTAAACGTTAGCTTTTTTACATGGCACATATTGCACTTTTACTTTATTCTCCAACACTTTGTTTTTGCATTATTTAAACCAAATTGAACATGTTTCATTATTTATTTGAGGCTATATTGATTTCTATTGATGTATTATATTAAGTTAAAATAAGTGTTCATTCAGTATTGTTGTAATTGTCATTATTACAAATACATTTTTTTTTAAATCAGCCGATTAATCGGTATCGGCTTTTTTTGGTCCTCCAATAATCGGCATTGGTGTTGAAAAATCATAATCGGTCGACCTCTAGTACAGTATAAAGACAGAACAGTAGGCTGTGCATGAAGGTGCAGCACTACATAGCGTTATTATTAATGTGTCCAGGACTGTGCCAGCCAGCTCGCCCCGGGTAAAGAGATAGGATGATGGAGTTGACTTTACTGCCAGGGCTATTTCTAGGACCACTGCCACGAGGGAGTTTAGAGTTAGATGCCACCACACCAGTGATTTTGCATTGAAAATGACTTTATGGGATTTGGTGAAAATAACTGAGCTATTATGCTCAGTGCCACTTCTAATGTCGATGCCATTGTTCGTTGTAACTATGAGCTGTGTATTGGGGTCGTATTATGCTCCAAATGGAAGAAAACTAACTGAATTAGGGAAGGAGTACCTGAACTTGACCGATAAGAAACCCTCATTTTCTTTTTCCGTTGCAGAACATTTTGCTACAGTGTACCTTAATGAATACAACCCAGGGCACTGGGTAGTGTGCAACAGCTGGAGCAGGCAGCACTGAGCTTTAGGATTAAACCATTTTCCTGGCCGTGCCTGGCTGGATGACCTAAAATGGCATGATGTGAGATCAGGATGGCGTCACAAAAGCATTCGTTTTAACTAACTGGACATTTCCTTCACAATGTTTTCCCATGGTTCGTCGGTCAGTCAGCTTTGTGAGGCTGAACACAAATCCCACGCAGTAGGCCTATGTGGATCGACTCCCAAGGACGCGCAGTATAATAGGCATTGAGGCATATTTTACAATGCCGCTTGCTAACAGTCACAGGAAGTGGCACCCAATCACACGGCATCCTACCCACTTCTGACGCTCTTAATTAGGAACGGTTTCAGTTGACTAGGCATCATCACAGCCGAATACATCGAGTTTACCTTGGAATCAGTATCTGTGAAGGATCTCGTTGTTACTCTGAGTCTGGACCCTGATCTCTCTTTTGACGAACATGTAAAAAAAAATATTTGAAGACCAGCTTTTTTCCATCTTTGTAACATTGCAAAAATCGGAAACTTTGTCCAGACATGATGCAGAAAAGCTAATCCATGCTTTTGTCACTTCAAGATTAGACTAATGCAATGCTCTACTCTCCGGCTACCTGGATAAGGCACTAAAACTTCAGCTAGTGCAAAATACAGCTGCTAGAATTGTGACTAGAACCCCAAAATTTGATCATACTGTATTATTCCAGTGCTAGCCTCTCTACTGTCTTCCTGTTAGGGCTAGGGCTGCTTTCAAGGTTTGACTGTTAACCTACAAAGCATTGTATGGACTTTCTTGTACTTATCTCTCTGTTTTGGTCCTGCCGTACATACCTACAAGTATGCTACGGTCAATAAGATTCCTTATTGTTCCTAGAATTTCTAAGCAAACAGCTGGAGGCAGGGCTTTCTCCTACGGAGCTCCATTTCTATGGAATGGTCTGCCTATCCATGTGAGAGACGCAGACTCGGTCTCAGCCTTTAAGTCTTTACTGAAGACTCATCTCTTCAGTAGGTCCTACGATTGAGTGTAGTCTGGCCCAGGGGTGCAAAGGTGAACGGCAAGGCACTGGAGTGACGAACCACCCTACTCTCCACTAAGAACCTTATTACGGGGGCTGAGTCACTATTTTGCTCTCACTCTCCCATTCTGTCCCTACCGGAGCGCATCTTGTCATGCCAGGCTTTTTTCGCTATACTCAACTCCCTTGGGTGGGTTGAGTTATTGACGTAATCTTCCTGTCCGGTTCTCCACCCCCTCAGGCTCGTGCGGTGGGGAGAGATCTTTGTGGGCTATACTCAGCCTTGTCTCAGGGTAGTAAGTCAATTGTCTGTTGATATCACTTAAAGGGCAACTGCCCTTCGTGATTTGGCCTCGTTTTAGATTTGGTTCATTAAGAAATGGTAGTGGCCATGACTGAATTCAAACGTGAGTTTCAAATTATTTTGCCAATTGGCTTTAGCCAGCTGGTGTGCGACCATGGCAAAGTTGGTTTGACATTGGATAGCCTATCTCCTGGGGATAGTTAAGGACCGTCAATAAATTACACAATGTAAATTAGACAATATTTTCATGTTTCACACCTTTTACTTTTTTTCATTCAATGCTTTTAATATTTGTATATGAATTTCTACAATTTATCATTGGTTTGAGGTTTTTAAGTAATTGAAATTTGGAGATATTGGAATTTTAACATATTGTCCCATGTACATTGTGTAATTTACCAATGGTCCAAATTAGCCCAATAGGCAGCTGCAGTCCAAATCGATGATTACTTGTGTAATGCCAGCTGTGGGCATGTGGGCAGGATTGTAACAAACCCAACCTTCATTAAAGTTGTGATGCAGTCACGACCACAATTCTCACAAAACTCTAAAAAATTTCTTATTTTCACTTTGTAGTAAATTTTGACAGTAGAATAAATGTTTGACTCACATCGATGCCACATGGGCTGTTTTCTAAATGAGAAGTCGGTTTTTAGGGGCAGTTGCTCTTTAAGTGGTGTGGGGTCTGTGCTTTGGCAAAGTGGGTGGGGTTATATCCTGCATGGTTGGCCAGGGGTAACTTTGAACGGGGCTACAGTGTCTTCCGACCCTCCCTGTCTCAGTTCCCAGTATCTATGCTGCAATAGCCAAAATTATTGGCACCCTTGATAAAGATGAGCAAGGAATACAGTATAAAATTAATAATACAAATACTGAGCTAAATTGTATTCTCCAAAAATGTATATTATTTTATACTAATACAATTGCTCAGAGAAAGAGATTTTGTTAACAAGTAACAAATCAAAAAATGATAGGGGTCAAAATGATTGGCACCCCTGTTTTCAATACTCTAGCACCCTCCCCTTGTGAGGATAACAACACTGAGCCTTTTTATAAAGTGTGTTATGAGATTGAAAGAACACATTGGGAAGGATCTTGGACCATTCCTCCATACAGAATCTTTCCAGATCCTTGATATCCTTTGTCTGCGCTTATGGACTTCCCTCTTCAATTCAAACCACAGCTTTTCAATGGGGACTGAGATGGTCATTGCAAAATGTTGATTTTGTGGTCAATTAACCATTTATTTGTGGAATCTGATGTGTGCTTGGGGTTATTGTCTTGCTGGAAGATCCACTTGCGGCCAAGTTTCAGCCTCCTGGCAGAGGCAGCCATGTTTTTGGCTAGAATGTCCCGGTACTGGGTAGAGTTCATGATGATGTTGACCTTAACAAGGGAAAAGGGCTTTATAAAATACAATTGATTGATTGATATCATTAGCTAGGTTTCCCTTTAATTGGCGACAGATTTTCACCTGAATATTCAAAATGTTCCCACAATAGATGTTTCCATCAAAGTGTGCGTGATGACGTAGTGCACATGAAAATAACTTCTGCAGTTAAATTCCCATGTACCGAATACAAATTGCATTTTAAACTCTACCGATGGTTTTGTCACAAAAACTGTTGCGTTAAATTATAGCAAATGTGCCCACTCTGGTCTTGGCACCTGCGCTCTAGCCAGCAGCTCGCAGATCAAGAGCGGGAGCCTAGCGTACATTATGATGAGATTATCTTGGATAAGAGCGAGATCAGTTGATATTTGTCAAATGGCAGCCATGCATCGATGATCATGTCACCAGAATAAGACCCTCAATATTTATTGGAAAGGAGTATCAAGATCATCACCACGCACTTTCACCACCCTGTGGAAAGTTCATCAACGAAGTTCATTTGTAGCCAACAAACAGCATGCTTTCCCGAGTCATAGTGGGAAGACCACACAACATGCCATCTCGTGACTCAAAACCTGTGTTTGAATACCCATACTATCAAATCAAATCATTATTTGTCACATGCGCTAAATACAACAGGTGTAGACCTTGCAGTGGAATACTTACTTACAAGCCCTTAACCAATTTTTTTTTTTAAAGTAAGAGATCAGAAAAATGAATAATTTAAGAGCAGCAGTAAATAACAATAGCGGGGAAAGGAGTCAATGTGTCAATGTGCGGAGGCACCAGTGTCGAGGTAATTGAGGTAATTATGTACAAGTAGGTAGAGTTATTAAAGAGGCTATGCATAGATAATAACAGAGAGTAGCAGCAGCATGGGGAGGGGGCAATGCAAATAGTCTGGGTAGCCATTTGATTAGCTGTTCAGGAGTCAGGGGTACAAGCTGTTTAGAAGCCTCTTGGACCTAGATTTGGCGCTCCGGTACTGCTTGCTGTGCAGTAGCAGAGAGAACAGTCTATGACAAGGGTGGCTGGAGTCTTTGATAATTTTTAGGGCCTTCCTCTGACACCGCCTGGTATAGAGGTCCTGGATGGCAGGAAGCTTGGTCCCGGTGATGTATTGGGCCGTACGGACTACCCTCTGTAGTGCCTTGCGGTCAGAGGCCGAGCAGTTGCCATACCAGGCAGTGATGCAACCTGTCAGGATGCTCTCGATGGTGCAACTGTAAAACCTTTTGAGGATCTGAGGACCCATGCCAAATCTTTTCAGTCTCCTGAGGGGGAATAGGTTTTGTCGTGCCCTCTTCACAACTGTCTTGGTGTGCTTGGACCATGTTAGTTTGTTGGTGAGGTGGACACCAAGGAACTTGAAACTCTCAAACTGCTCCACTACAGCCTCGTCGATGAGAATGGGGGCGTGCTCGGTCTTCCTTTTCCTGTAGTCCAGAATCATCTCCTTTGTCTTGATCACGTTGAGGGAGAGGTTCTTGTCCTTGCACCACACGGTCAGGTCTCTGACCTCCTCCCTATAGGCTGCCTCATCGTTGTCGTTGATCAGGCCTACCACTGTTGTGTCATCAGCAAACTTAATGATGGTGTTGGAGTCGTGCCTGGCCGCGCAGTCATGAGTGAACAGGAAGTACAGGAGGGGACTGAGCACGCACCCCTGAGGGGCCCCCGTGTTGAGGATCATTGTGGCGGATGTGTTGTTACCTACCCTTACCACCTGGGGGCGGCCCGTCAGGAAGTCCACGTGTCTCTGTGTGTGGAGTAAAGGTGATCTCAAATTTTTTCCCCTCTGGTTGCACATTTAACATGCTGATAGAAAATAGGTAAAACTGATTTAAGTTTCCCTGCATTAAAGTTCCCGGCCACTAGGATAGCCGCCACTGGATGAGCGTTTTCCTGTTTACTTATAGCAGAATACAGCTCATTGAGTGCGGTTTTAGTGCCAGCCTAGGTCTGTGGTGGTATGTAGACAATGTGTAGACAATTTAATTACGCTTTTTTTGCCGATGTTTACTGACATCGGCCATATTTAACGGGTGTTGAGCGCTCGTAAATGAATTATTCTGTGCTCTGGTACACTCAGACAAGAGTCCTCCGAAATTGGAGTAGACAGCCAGCGAATTTACGAAAGCACCCGAATATCCATTGAGAACGCACAAAGACTATACCATTTAGCTAAGCTAATAATGACGGGAATAATCAAGTCAATAAACGTTGGGTAGTTAGTCAGACAGCCTATAGTTAATATACTGGCAAGTTTGAAGTATAAGTAGCCAACTAACATTAGGTAGCTAGCTAACAACATACCTGTACATACTGCTGTAATGATATGCTATGTGGTTCTTTTGTAATGTAATGTAATTACAGTTGAAGTCGGAAGTTTACATACACTTAGGTTGGAGTCATTAAAACTCGTTTTTCAACCACTCCACAAATTTCTTGTTAACAAACTGTAGTTTTGGCAAGTTGGTTAGGATATCTACTTTGTGCATGACACAAGTAATTTTTCCAACAATTGTTTACAGACAGATTATTTCACTTATAATTCACTGTATCACAATTCTAGTGGGTCAGAAGTTTACATACACTAAGTTGACTGTGCCTTTAAACAGCTTGGAAAATTCCAGAAAATGATGTCATGGCTTTAGAAGCTTCTGATAGGCTAATTGACATCATGAGTCAATTGGAGGTGTACCTGTGGAAGTATTTCAAGGCCTACCTTCAAACTCAGTGCCTCTTTGCTTGACATCATGGGACAATCAAAAGATTGCTGCTGCTCCAGTTTCAGCTGTTCTGCCTGCGGCTATGGAACCCTGACCTGTTCACCGGACGTGCTACCTGTCCCAGACCTGCTGTTTTCAACTCTCTAGAAACAGCAGGAGCGGTAGAGATACTCTGAATGATCGGCTATGAAAAGCCAACTGACATTTACTCCTGAGGTGCTGATCTGTTGCACCCTCGACAACTACTGTGATTATTATTATTTGATCATGCTGGTCATTTATGAACATTTGAACATCTTGGCCATGTTCTGTTATAATCTCCACCCGGCACAGCCAGAAGAGGACTGGCCACCCCTCATAGCCTGGTTCCTCTCTAGGTTTCTTCCTAGGTTTTGGCCTTTCTAGGGAGTTTTTCCTAGCCACCGTGCTTTTACACCTGCATTGCTTGCTGTTTGGGGTTTTATGCTGGTTTCTGTACAGCACTTTGATATATCAGCTGATGTAAGAAGGGCTATATAAATAAATTTGATTTGAAATCAGCCAAGACCTCAGAAAAATAAATTGTAGACCTCCACAAGTCTGGTTCATACTTGGCAGAAATGTCCAAACGCCTGAAGGTACCACGTTCATCTATACAAACAATAATACGCAAGTATAAACACAGTGGGACTACGCAGTCGTCATACCGCTCAGGAAGGAGATGCGTTCTGTCTCCTAGAGATTAACGTATTTTGGGGCGAAAAGTGCAAATCAATCTCAGAACAACAGCAAAGGACCTTGTGAAGATGCTGGAGGAAACACTTACAAAAGTATCTATATCCACAGTAAAACGAGTCCTATATCGACATAACATGAAAGGCCGCTCAGCAAGGAAGATCAGCAAGGAAGAAGCCACTGCTCCAAAACCGCCATAAAAAAACAGACTACGGTTTGCAACTGCACATGGGGACAAAGATCGTACTTTTTGGAGAAATGTCCCCTGGTCTGATGAAACAAAAATAGAACTGTTTGGCCATAATGACCATCATTATGTTTGGAGGAGGCTTGCAAGCCGAAGAACACCATCCCAACCGTGAAGCACGGGGGTGGCAGCATCATGTTGTGGGGGTGCTTTGCTGCAGGAGGGACTGGTGCACTTCACAAAATAGATGGCATCATGAGGGAGGAAAATTATTACATTTTACATTTAAGTCATTTAGCAGACGCTCTTATCCAGAGCGACTTACAAATTGGTGCATTCACCTTATGATATCCAGTGGAACAACCACTTTACAATAGTGCATCTAACTCTTTTAAGGGGGGGGGGGGTTAATTATGTAGATATATTGAGGCAACATCTCAAAACATCAGTCAGGAAGTTAAAGCTTGGTCGCAAATGGGTCTTCCAAATGGACAATGACCCCAAGCATACTTCCAAAGTTGTGGCAAAATGGCTTAAGGACAACAAAGTCAAGGTATTGGAGTGGCCATCACAAAGCCCTGACCTCAATCCTATAGAAAATGTGTGGGCAGAACTGAAAAAGCGTGTACGAGAAAAGAGGCCTACAAACCTGACTTCGTTACACCAGCTCTGTCAGGTGTATACTTCATATTTTGGTGAATTTAGTACGACATCCGGGAACTTTTGGCATACTAACTATATCCATACTATGACCAATAAGCATACAATATACTCAATTCACGTCACAAATAGTACGGTTAGTGAGGTTAGTATGAGTATTTGAACACAGCTCAAGTTTACTTCGATATGGTGCTTATTATATCAATATTTGGGCATAAAGACGTGTCCACCTTAATTTCTCGCATCATTAATTTTACAGACAAAAACATCCCACCACGTCGAGCGAACAAATTGTTTATCAACAATTATTAAATTGTACCGGAATGTCCTGTTTCCATCAGCCCTGTCGTGACTTTTTTCATGCATCAGGTAATTCATGGATGGAAACCTGGTTAAAGTAAGCAGCTAGGCCAGTTGTCTTTTGGTGCTTGTGTAAAACACAACATCTTGTTCATCAATGAGAGAGAGAGGTGAATAATTAGATGTCTGAGAGTGGGCAGGGAGGGGCCGAAAATCAGTCTTCCTAGAATGATCAATACAGTAGTGTACTTGACCTACATAACCGCTCTTCTTCCATCCTGACCATCCAGCACTCAGCCTGCGAGAGAGCTGCTCTGATGAGGAGCTGCTGGTCCTACTGGTCTCTCTGAGTCATAATCCAACACATTCCTCAAAACATGACTCCATAAAAACTCCTCCTAATCCATAACGAAAACAAAGGCTTTCTTTTCAACAATTGGACTGGATGAGCTGACGGAACATTGTGACTCAGAAATCAGGTTTGCCTGACAGTCAGGACGAAGATTCAGCGCAGATATTTATTTATGCGGACCTTTATTTAACCAGGAAAGACCCTTGCGGTTAGAAACCTCTTTGGCAAGTTGATCTTCTAGTGGGGTGAACTATCAGCCCATATCTCCTAAATCAAACAGCGCAATCACAGTTATCACACAAAGTTTGCATACATGCCCCCCTAGCCCTTACTTCACCTGCTCTGGCTACTCTCCTGTCATAGTAAGGGGATTTATTGTATAAACTCCCTGCTCTAAACCGGTCCGGGTGGAACATTATGAGAATTAGGAAAGATAATTAAAGTGACTTGATGAGAACATTCGAGCACAGGGCTCACGAAATCCTCTCGTGACATTAATTACAAAATCTGAACCTCTTGGTCCAATAGGCAACCCAGTTCCACTGTTCCAAGTCCAGGAGATTCATTCCCTCATTGATTGATAACTGTTAATTACCGAGAAGATTCCATACAACCTTTGAGTGGCTTCAGTAATGTGGATATGGTGTCAAACAACCGTTAGCCTCGATGCATCCTTCACTGAAGAGTTTCAGTACAGCACCTCGACAGCCTCTTTGCCTGCCTGAGCCTGACGCTAATTGTGATAGATGTTTGCGAAAGCAGCCCCGTAACAACAACAAAACAGCCTTGTCAAAGAGATTGGCTTGGCTGGTTGCGAAACAAATGTCCTCATCCTTCTCCTTCCCACAGTGGTCAGCAATCAGGGCTAATCCCGTAAGTGGGTTAATTCACACTCCGCTCTCTAAGGAGAGGCCTCCCGAGTGGAGCAGCGGTCTAAGGCACTGCCTCGCAGTGCTTGAGGCGTCACTACAGACCCGGGTTTGGCCGGGATGTCCTTGTCCCATTGCGCTCTAGCGACTCCTTGTGGCGGGCCGGGCGCATGCACACTGAATTCAATCGGCAGCTATACAGTGTTTCCTCCGACGCATTGGTGTGGCTGGCTTCCGGGTTAAGTGAGCAGTGTGTCAAGAAGCAGTGCGGCCTGGCAGGGTCGTGTTTCGGAGGACGCATGGCTCTCGACCTTCACCTCTCCCGAGTCCATACGGGAGTTGCAGCAATGGGACAAGACTGTAACTACCAATTGGATATCACGAAAAAGGGGTAAAAAGTACCAATATTTTTCATTTTATTTTATTTACTCTCCATGCGTCATAGAGGGAACACAAGTCTCACGAGTCTAGTCAATGGGACACCTACCTCTCTGACAGTCAGTAAGCAGGTTTCCATCGACCCAGGTTTATTCGAATTAAGCAATGTCGCAAAAAAAAAAATATCCGAAATTTGTAATGGAAACAGCAGAAATAGGAGACATTTTCTAAAGATTGACAACATTTTTATCCGTTCCACAGGGGTGGATTTTTCTTCTAACTTTCTTTATTGCGACCAATGATGATGGAAACAGTGTTTTTCTAATAAATTATGATTCCCGAATACATTTGAAGGTATGCGGGGCACGTGATGTAATCGCGTAACTATAAGCTCCAGTCCTGATTTAATTCTACATGGCTACTGCTTGCAAAATCGATTCTTTCAACAACAAAGTTTCTTTGCAGGACAAGGATTATCCTGACTTTAAAGGCCTGAATTGCTTCGCCTTGCTTTTCTGGTTGGCTGGCAAGTTTCACCATCCAACTATTACAGATCTACGGGAGTGCAAGTCTCACCATGGCGATACGTTGGCACATAAGAATGATTAGAATATGGCAAAATTAGTAAATTATTGCATTCTATCCATGCTGGCTTTTGCGGTCTACCTGAGACATGATAGGGGGGATATCATACAGACTGTCGACGATTTATAAAATGCGCAATTTGCCTAAACGGGTCATTTTTTGTTGTTGGTATGACATCATTACATCCAGCTGTTTTTAACGACACACGATAGTTAAATAAATCTATTTTATCGACTTTTTTTTTTTAATCACTGGACAAGTTCATAGAAACATAGCTAGTGACACACAGACAGACACACAGCCTGTTTGGCTAGCCTGGCCCCACTGCCTTGCCAACCCCTATGGTCATTGTCACGTCAAACATGCAGGACCCATAGGAGTTGGCAATACAGCACAAACAGATCTGGGACCAGGCTATAGCTACGGACTCACTGAGGAACTTCCTGATTCATCACCATAGGGAGAATTTTAATTTCTGAAGGCCTTATGGAAGCTATGGCAACAGGAATGTTTACAATCTTACATACAGGGGCATGGAGATTTTGTTAAGCATGTTCTTGTCTCTGTGAGATTAATTTCCTTTCTTATAGGAAATAGACCTAATATAGCTAGCTGACATAGATGCATTTTCAAATTCAATCCTGTACGAATGAATGAATACTGTGACAATTGTGTAAGCCTATTTTATACTGTATAGTGAGTGACAGTGTTCCCCAACACAGGATCTTAGTACTGTACAGTAACTGTGCAGAGCATCTGTACTGACCATGAGTGCCCCCACATGGTGTCAGTCTGCCATGTCAGTGGCCTGAGAGGCTAAATCTAAGATCACAGCAAAACAGTTGAGCAGACAGAAGAACACTGGTCTTACCAGGGAGTCCCTGGTGAGGGAGCTGGATCGTCCATTGCTGCTGCTGTCGCTCCTCTCATAGGAGGAGGTGAAGCGGCTACCACCACCGCTCTTCAGGCTGCTGCTGCTCAAGGCCTCCTGTGTGGCGCTGTGGGACAGGCCATAGCTGGAGCTCTGCAGGCTGCTGTTGTAGGAGTCGGCCACATCGCTGGCCCTGCTCCGGTAACCCCTCAGGGCGCTGGAGGAGGAGGAGAAGGGGGACGTGGGCTCGGTGAGGCCCAGGGACGACAGGTCCCGCGTCAGGTCACTCTGGCTCGACGACCTCCGGCGGCTGAGGGAGATGCTGGAGGCCACGGGCGACGAGGAGAGGTAGCTGGAGCGGCTGGGCGTGGTGGACGAGGAGTAGCTGCTGTAGCCAGTGTAACCGGAGCCGCCGCTCAGGCCCGACGAGCCATAGGTCTTCACCGGGGTGCGGCTCAGGCTCTCGCTGCGCCGGCTGCTGCTGCTCAGGAGGTCAGTGCGGGGGATGTGCCGGCCCCGGTCGAGCTCCGAGGAGGTGCTGTAGTTGCGGGCGCGGCTGGCGGCGCTGCTCAGGTAGCTGGAGGAGGAGTAGCCCGAGGAGGAGGCTGCGTTGCTCCTGTAGGAGGGCAGCCTGTCCCGGTCGGAGGTGTAGGAGCTGAGGGAGGAGGGCGTCAGGGAGGAGCCATAGGAGCTATAGGCACTGGTATAGGAGGAGCCGGTATAGGAGGAGCCGGTGTAACGCTTGGCGGTGGTGGAGACGCGAGACATGCTGGATTCTCAGCCACGTGTGATGCGGTGGAAGACCGCATCGACTGCAAGACAAGAGAAAGAACAGAAATCAGTGCGTTTCTATTTTCAGACTGTGAGCGGGAAAAACTTCATTTCCAAAAATGAAAACTTATTTAGCAACATTTGAATCTTTATAACCACCAAATTCAATTGTATATTTTATATCATATCGGTTCCATCTTAGTTTTTATGGGTTAGTCTTGTCTGATCACGAGAGAGGTAGGATGCCATCTGATCACGAGAGAGGTAGGATGCCATCTGATCACGAGAGAGGTAGGATGCCAAAGGTCACTAGGGCATCATCCAACTCTTAACATATGGGTGCACTATTTATCAACGGGCTGAATATACTGTACCATGGCTCATTGCTCGAGCCTGAGGTTTTACTCGTGTACAGGATACAGACATTTGACAAGCAACGTTATGTGACCCTCCTTGGAACACATTACACAATATCAACACTGAAACACTGTTTACGCAACCAACTGGAAAGTCATGCTTGATAATGTGATGTACTGTCGTATCGATGGGTTGCACAACGTTGTTGCCAGCTGAACGCGCCCCTGGGGATCCTGTAATGGGAGAAGCAGCTAAACGAAGCACCAAATGTTTCTGGTGGCACAGTCTGTTCCTGAGGAGAGACAGGCAGTGCAGCGTCTGAATAAATAAAAGTATCTGGTGTTGTCGATCCGTGTTGGGTTCAGTGGGGGAGGCTTCTCTCTCTCTTTTATTTATATTTATATATATATATTTATATACACTGCTCAAAAAAATAAAGGGAACACTGAAATAACACATCCTAGATCTGAATGAATGAAACATTCTTATTAAATACTTTTTTCTTTACATAGTTGAATGTGCTGACTACAAAATCACACAAAAATTATCAATGGAAATCAAATTTATCAACCCATGGAGGTCTGGATTTGGAGTCACACTCAAAATTAAAGTGGAAAACCACACTACAGGCTGATCCAACTTTGATGTAATGTCCTTAAAACAAGTCAAAATGAGGCTCAGTAGTGTGTGTGGCCTCCACGTGCCTGTAATGACCTCCCTACAACGCCTGGGCATGCTCCTGATGAGGTGGCGGATGGTCTCCTGAGGGATCTCCTCCCAGACCTGGACTAAAGCATCCGCCAACTCCTGGACAGTCTGTGGTGCAACGTGGCGTTGGTGGATGGAGCGAGACATGTTGTCCCAGATGTGCTCAATTGGATTCAGGTCTGGGGAACGGGCGGGCCAGTCCATAGCATCAATGCCTTCCTCTTGCAGGAACTGCTGACACACTCCAGCCACATGAGGTCTAGCATTGTCTTGCATTAGAAAGAACCCAGGGCCACCCGCACCAGCATATGGTCTCACAAGGGGTCTGAGGATCTCATCTCGGTACCTAATGGCAGTCAGGCTACCTCTGGCGAGCACATGGAGGGCTGTGCGGCCCCCCAAAGAAATGCCACCCCACACCATGACTGACCCACCGCCAAACCGGTCATGCTGGAGGATGTTGCAGGCAGCAGAACGTTCTCCACGGCGTCTCCAGACTCTGTCACGTCTGTCACATGTGCGTGTGAACCTGCTTTCATCTGTGAAGAGCACAGGGCGCCAGTGGCGAATTTGCCAATCTTGGTGTTCTCTGGCAAATGCCAAACGTCCTGCACGGTGTTGGGCTGTAAGCACAACCCCCACCTGTGGACGTCGGGCCCTCATACCACCCTCATGGAGTCTGTTTCTGACCGTTTGAGCAGACACATGCACATTTGTGGCCTGCTGGAGGTCATTTTGCAGGGCTCTGGCAGTGCTCCTCCTAATCCTCCTTGCACAAAGGCGGAGGTAGCGGTCCTGCTGCTGGGTTGTTGCCCTCCTACGGCCTCCTCCACGTCTCCTGATGTACTGGCCTGTCTCCTTGTAGCGCCTCCATGTTCTGGACACTACGCTGACAGACACAGCAAACCTTCTTGCCACAGCTCGCATTGATGTGCCATCCTGGATGAGCTGCACTACCTGAGCCACTTGTGTGGGTTGTAGACTCCGTCTCATGCTACCACTAGAGTGAAAGCACCGCCAGCATTGAAAAGTGACCAAAACATCAGCCAGGAAGCATAGGCACTGAGAAGTGGTCTGTGGTCACCACCTGCAGAACCACTCCTTTATTGGAGGTGTCTTGCTAATTGCCTATAATTTCCACCTTTTGTCTATACCATTTGCATAACAGCATGTGAAATTTAGACAGTTTGATTTCACAGAAGTGTGATTGACTTGGAGTTACATTGTGTTGTTTTTCTTGAGCAGTGTATATACAGTGGGGAGAACAAGTATTTGATACACTGACGATTTTGCAGGTTTTCCTACTTACAAAGCATGTAGAGGTCTGTAATTTTTATCATAGGTACACTTCAACTATGAGAGACGGAATCTAAAACAAAAATCCAGAAAATCACATTGTATGATTTTTAAGTAATTAATTTGCATTTTATTGCATGACATAAGTATTTGATACATCAGAAAAGCAGAACTTAATATTTGGTACAGAAACCTTTGTTTGCAATTACAGAGATCATACGTTTCCTGTAGTTCTTGACTAGGTTTGCACACACTGCAGCAGGGATTTTGGCCCACTCCTCCCTACAGATCTTCTCCAGATCCTTCAGGTTTCGGGGCTGTCGCTGGGCAATACGGACTTTCAGCTCCCTCCAAAGATTTTCTATTGGGTTCAGGTCTGGAGACTGGCTAGGCCACTCCAGGACCTTGAGATGCTTCTTACGGAGCCACTCCTTAGTTGCCATGGCTGTGTGCTTCGTGTCGTTGTCATGCTGGAAGACCCAGCCACGACCCATCTTCAATGCTCTTACTGAGGGAAGGAGGTTGTTGGCCAAGATCTCGCGATACATGGCCCCATCCATCCTCCCCTCAATACGGTGCAGTCGTCCTGTCCCCTTTGCAGAAAAGCATCCCCAAAGAATGATGCTTCCACCTCCATGCTTCACGGTTGGGATGGTGTTCTTGGGGTTGTACTCATCCTTCTATTCCTCCAAACACGGCGAGTGGAGTTTAGAGCAAAAAGCTCTATTTTTGTCTCATCAGACCACATGACCTTCTCCCATTCCTCCTCTGGATCATCCAGATGGTCATTGGCAAACTTCAGACGGGCCTGGACATGCGCTGGCTTGAGCAGGGGGACCTTGCGTGCGCTGCAGGATTTTAATCCATGACGGCGTAGTGTGTTACTAATGGTTTTCTTTGAGACTGTGGTCCCAGCTCTCTTCAGGTCATTGACCAGGTCCTGCCGTGTAGTTCTGGGCTGATCCCTCACATTCCTCATGATCATTGATGCCCCACGAGGTGAGATCTTGCATGGAGCCCCAGACCGAGGGTGATTGACCGTCATCTTGAACTTCTTCCATTTTCTAATAATTGTGCCAACAGTTGTTGCCTTCTCACCAAGCTGCTTGCCTATTGTCCTGTAGCCCATCCCAGCCTTGTACAGGTCTACAATTTATCCCTGATGTCCTTACACAGCTCTCTGGTCTTGGCCATTGTGGAGAGGTTGGAGTCTGTTTGATTGAGTGTGTGGACAGGTGTCTTTTATACAGGTAACGAGTTCAAACAGGTGCAGTTAATACAGGTAATGAGTGGAGAACAGGAGGGCTTCTTAAAGAAAAACTAACAGGTCTGTGAGAGCCGGAATTCTTACTGGTTGGTAGGTGATCAAATACTTATGTCATGCAATAAAATGCAAATTAATTACTTAAAAATCATACAATGTGATTTTCTGGATTTTTGTTTTAGATTCCGTCTCTCACAGTTGAAGTGTACCTATGATAAAAATTACAGACCTCTACATGCTTTGTAAGTAGGAAAACCTGCAAAATCGGCAGTGTATCAAATACTTGTTCTCCCCACTGTATATATATATATATATCAATAATTCAGCATATATATCTGGAATAGGCAGAGCACTGGAGCCAGGCCAAGACATACCGCTTTGTGCAGCTAGCTAGACCCAGCCGGAGCACTACTGCTAGGTTAGCCTAGCTAGGCCATGCCCAACCGAGCCTTAGGCTCTTACCAAAACCCCACTGTGGGTATAATAGGCCTCTGCCTATGCACCCTACCATTTCGCCTATATCCTGCGCAAAGATGGCTGGACTGTAAAGGTACACAGCTGATAAACATGGGCCAGTATCTCAAGTCAATTTACTGTAGTCTGCATCACTATTGTTTTGTTAACCCCCCCCTAAATGAAACAGCAGTACTATAACACCCCTAGGTCCTAAAGTACGCAGACATAATGTAGCTTGTTTGTGATTCCCTGTTTTCGCTGGGATGAATGTTTTCAAGTCAACCTCTCTTAGTGTGTTGTTTAAATAGGCAGAGAACAGGTGATAACAAACGTAGAACCCTCCCTCCACCACACTACCAAACAACAGTGACAGTGCCAATTTGCACTACAAGGCAAACCTGGCCATGTCTATCTAAATGTACAAACCCGAGAGAGTGCTTGTACTTGTAATCCCTGACTCCTACTTCCACCCATTCCTAATTGCCCTCACTATAAACATACACATCATTTAGGTTGCTGCAGGTGTCTCGTCCAAAAAATGAGGGCCTTGACTGAGACAAGTTCAGGCTAGCCTGGCGGCGTCACTTCAAAAAAGAAAACGCAAACAACATCCATGGGGAATACAGCCTAAATGGACATGGGATTTGTAAGATGGCGGTAGCACAGCACTATTATGTTATTCACTTCTCAAACCAAAACACACAAATATGCTAGTTGCCCTGCGTTTCAGCCTCCCCAAAGGCTCTGTTAAACGGTGGTTTCCATGACTACATGGCAACAAGCACCATTTGACTGCCACACAATCTCAGTGTCAAAACAGGAAAGCAGGTGTTGCCCTGATCCCATTGACTTCCTGATTCCCTTGCCCTGCAGAAATATAAGGTCCATCTAGCTATAGCCTAGGGCCCAGTAGATGGGACTCTACTTGAGCATACAGAAAGGGCAGATAGTCTTTTCAATCTATAGGCCTAATCCAAGTTTATTGCCGAAGAGGATATATTCCTGTTACCATCTTTACCTGTAAAATCCAGTGATTCCCAAGCAGGTGTAGGCTATATAATTGAATAGGGCCTAAACTCTGAAACCTCACACTGAGCCACTCTTTCCCACAGTCTGTCCATTCCTACTTCTCCCACTTATCACAATGTAACAGTGATCTTCTGATCTCTCAGAGAGAATGCCAAGCGTGTGCAAAGCTGTCATCAAGGCAAAGGGTGGCTACGCGATAATCTTTTATGGCTACTACATGATTCCATATGTGTTATTTCATAGTTTTGATGTCTTCACTATTATTCTACAATGTAGGAAATAGTAAAAATAAAGAAAAACCCTTGAATGAGTAGGTGTGTCCAGACTTTTGACCGGTCAAACGCTATTGGGAATACTGTTAGAAATCAGTGCACGTAATGTACCTTGTTGGCTGGATCTTAGAGGGGAGCTATATTTACCCTGAAATGTGAGCAGATAAGAGACTCGTGTCTGTGAGGTGCCACACTGACGCCAAAGCCCTAACTCGGCCCAACGGCAATCGCACCAAACTGTCCATGCCAGCTTAGTCTACATCACAACGCTATGCACAAAAAAAACTTCATTGATTCAATGTACAATTGTAAGGCAACCAGCTGCAATAGGATTGTGAGTTTGCTCAACATTTGGGCATATAGCTGAACCAGCATACATTCTGAATTTGAAATGTATGTTCACTCAATTTTTAATTTTGGGTTGAGCAAACATACAATTCAACTTGAGAATTTATTCTACCATATTTGCATATTTCCCAGTGTAAAATTAAATTCTTTATGACAATACAATACAAATATCAAATTTGAGAAAAGTCAACCAGTGCTGTTTATCTCATTTCAACCAGCGGTGTAAACATTGAAATTAGGGTAAAACTTCAACTTAAATACATTGACTTAACAGGTTGTTACATCAATATATATAATTTCAACATAATCATCAGAACTATGTATACGTTGAAATGACTTTGACAAAACTTTTTCATCCTATATTCAATTGGTTGGTTGAAATGATGTTGAATTTCATATTTGATTAGACATATTTCATGTGACCTTTTTTTCAACGTTGATAGTGAAATGGTTTGTCTGAATCCACATTGTTTCAATGTGTTTCAGCAACCTAAATAAAGATTGAAATAAAGTGTGAAGCCGCAGTCCAACATCTACTGGTATATATGAGGGGTAATGCATTTCAGTGAGAACTAGTCTAACATCCAGAAGCTCAGCTGAGCTATCATGCCAACACATTTAGACATTGATCAGCTTCCATACTCATTTACGTAGACTACTTAAATAACATTGAAAAGTTCAAAATTACTCCTACAGGACACCCAGAGATTATTATAATTCCCAACTACAAAAGACTAGTTTTTTTTCTTCTCAAAGTAAGAAAAGCTATTCAAGAATTGACTACATTTAAAAACAAAATGCACTCAACAACACATTGGGATCTAAAATCCATGATATAGTGATACCGGATCATTCCCCTGTATCATGCTTAATTACACCAACAGAAAATACGCTTAGCGACAGAATATGGAGAATGAACAGAGCGCATCTTCAAGACCCGAAATGTATTAAATACAGAAACAAAAAAATAAAGACCTTTACCATTACAAATGTAGACATAGAGGACAGAGAATAGCCAACACGATTTGGGAGGCTTTAAAGCCGTGCATTAGGGGAATGATAATCTCTTACTCGGCAAAAGTCAAATCTGAGTTCGAAATCACTATCTTAAAAAAATACCATAAAAAAATCTTTACATGGTAAAGAAAATACAATTTCTGAACTTAAGCAGGATTATGATCTTTTACTTTTGAAGAGAGCCAACAACTACAAACTCAAATAAAGCACACTATTTAATGGCAAACAAACCTGGTAAACACCTCGCAGCCCTCACAAAACGAATACACGGCAAACCAGTTATCATTTTGAAAGATAAGGATACAAATGCTTTAATTAGAAAAAACAACACTATTAATTAATAACAATTTTAAAAGCTTCTTTGAAAATCTGTATCAATCAGAATGAAATAACAGTTGAACTGATCCTACAGCCTTCTTAGACTCGATAACCATGAAGCAACTTTCAGCAGATAAAAAAAGAATCACAAAAAATGGAAATCACCCCCCGCCCTCCCCCAAAAATGTGACACTGTAAAAGTGTATTATCAATATCATACATTTGGTATCCTATTTATAGGGCTAATGGTAACTACTTCTAAACTCCCAAAGATCCAATCAGCCATGGATGAATCAAAGTACCTAGCTCGATGTTGAAATCATGGTGTCCTTTGTTGGGAAGATCAGATGTTAATGTCAACCAAACCTCACTCCAAATTTACTTTCACATACATCTTGTGTAAGAATTAGTTCTTAACTGACTTGCCCAGTTAAATAAAGGTTACATGTAAGAAAAGTTAGAGTTACTTTCAACGCTATTTAGGTAGTCAATGCAAATGGTAGCTGATGGAAGCTGATCAATGTATACATGTGTTGACGTCATAGCTCAGCTGAAAATAACGCCGCTTATTCCAAAAGCCAAGCAGGGTACATAGAGGTAGGCATCTGGATGGTGGACTAGTTCACACTGAAGTGCAATACGCCTCATATACCAGTAGGAGTCCCTGTTCAGGAAGAAATCGTTGGACTGTGGCATCACATTTTAGTTCAATATAAGTTTTTATTTAGGTTGATGGCATGACGTTGAAACAATTGAGTTGATTCAAACATACCATTTTACTATCAACAATGAAACAAGGTCAAATAAAATATGTCTAATCTAATCTAAAATTCAACATAATTTCAACCACCCAATATACACTGAGCGTACAAAACATTAGGAACACCTGCTCTTTCCATGACATAGTGAAAGCTATGATCCTTTATTGATGTCACTTGTTAAATCCACTTTAATCAGTGTAGATGAAGGGGAGGAGACGGGTTAAAGAAGGATTTTTAAGCCTTGTGACAATTGAGACATGGTTTGTGTATCTGTGCCATTCCCGAGGGTGAATGGGCAAGACAAAAGATTTAAGTGCCTTTGAACGGGGTATGGTAGTAGGTGCCAGACGCACCGGTTTGTGTCAAGAACTGCAACGCTGCTGGGTGTTTCACACTCAACAGTTTCCAGTGTGTATCAAGAATGGTCCACTACCCAAAGGACATCCAACCAACTTGACACAACTGTGGGAAGCATTGGAGTCAACATGGGCCAGCATCCCTGTGGAACGCTTTCGACACCTTGTAGAGTCCATTGCAACTCAATATTAGGAAGGTGTTCTTAATGTTTTGTACACTCAGTGTACTGTATATTGAACATAGTAACGTAAAATATATTTTTCATCCTGTGTGAAATTTTCAACACAATTTCAACGTATACATAGTTCTGATAATTATGTTTAAATTAGATTGATGCAACAACCTGTTAAGTCAATATATTTATATTGAAGTTTTACCCTAATATCAATGTTTACAGCGCTGGTTGAAATGAGATGAAAACAGTACTAGTTCATATCCAATGTATTTTCCATGTTGATTCCATGTCACAATACGTTGACAAATTACATTGAAACAACATTGCTTCAACCCATGTTTGCCCAATGGGTAGTTACACCCTAATGCAGTGGTCTGAAACTACTGTTTTACATGCCACATCCAGCCTGCAAGTCACATTATTATTGGAGCTTTAAATCACCCGCAACCTGCATTGAGAATGACCGCCAAATTGAGCAAACATACATTTGTAATTTTACTCAACAAGCTTGTTCAAATTCAGCTCACTTCAAGCTGAGTTTGTTGATTCAACGTACAATTGTTAGGAAACCAGAGGCAATAGGGTTGTGAGTTTGCTAAACATTTGGACATATAATCTAGCTGAACCAACATACCTTCCAAAGGCAAACATGAATTTGTAATTCGCCTCAACAAATTTTTACACATTCAGCTCACTGTGAGCAAAGTTTGTTGAGTGAACAAACGTTCACACATTAGCTCAATTTCTTGTCCTTCTGAAGTGCACCCAACTCACAGAATAACGCTGATTAGGCAATTGGTTAAATTTGCTTTTTTACAGTCTACCATACACTTGTAAAGATTATACTCTGATATCATTCGATCAGCTGAGAGATAGGCCTACTCAGTTATAGCACAATTAACCACAACCCCTTTCTTCTGTTCGTAACTCAGATGAAAGCATTAGCTAAAAGTGACCTCAAAAATGGCAGTATGTGTGCGTGATTGATGCTCTAATCTCTGCTATAAGTGACTTCATTCCTTATCCATTGGCCTAAAGATTAGCTCAATTAGACATCATTACTATTTTAAACACGATCAATCCGTGCTCTGTGCCACTGTGTGAAATGTTGTTCTGTACTGAATACTTAAAGGAAAATGGTCAACTCAAACGTTGTGTCTCCTTTAAAGAGGCAATCAGCAGTAGAAACAATAACAAAGCGTCTTTCCCGCCGCTGTTTCGGTAAAAAGCTGAGAAATGGGGTTGGAGAAATGTAACCACTCTCAAAAAACACTCGCACATATAGTTTTAACCGTGTGTTGAGGCTACAGTATACACTGTTTGTTTACATTTATTTTGTTTACAAACAAGTTTATATTATGGGTCCTGATGGGGTATGACAATCTAACTAAGCTCATGAGGAATTTATAGGTTATATTCTTCAAGAATCAATGGGTACATATCATTCATTTAGAAGTCCACAAATGGATGTAGCAACTGCTGATTGCCCGTTTAAGCCTCGTGTCTGCGTGAGCGTCAGAGCCACTGCATTCTTTAAACATGTTTTCACTACCAAAGTACCATCAGTCCTTGAGAAAGTATTGCCTCTCATCGTGTTTGTGAGATGCATGCTAATTGCTGACCGTGTGTATGTGGGCATGTGCGCGTGTGTTTATTCAGTTATGATCACCTGCTTTGTATAGAGCGGTGTCTCTCAGTCCCCGCAGGCAGCGATAGAGTGGGGCCCGCTCATCCTAATGTACCTCACAGACACATTCACAGTCACAGGGACCTCTCACTGATCAGACCTGTGGGGAGACAGAGACACATCAAATGAGAGACGCACATCACACAGCCATGCGGACATTACCTGGGCAAAAATGACTAAGGTAATGGATTTGCAGTCTCGCTAATGTGGACTTTGTTGGATGCCACTGCCATGAGGCTAGCAGATCCATGTTGAGCCATTAGAACATACATGTTCTAGCATTACTGATTCCATCATATCCAATTATCCTCTTCAATTTACACAGAATTCAATGAATTGCATTAAAACAACACTGCTCTATGACTGCTTTCTGGGAGGAGCAAAACATCCCACAACAAAAACATCTACGGGTAGCCTAAAGTAGCCTAGGCTACACCTCATGCCTCCTCATCAACTGCATCACTTGACAGGCATAGAAATAGGTCCAAGTGATCATTCACCACAGGTCTCCAGTCAACAAGTGGTCAGTATTTGTTTGTTGTCTGTTTGTTGTCAAATCCACAAAAATTATCTTCCTTGAAAACATGGTTTCAGGAAAAAAAGATTTTGCATGCCTATTTAAAGTCCTGTTTCAGAAATACTGTACTTGTTGAGTATCTTAATAATCCAGCGCTTGCGTCCCAATATGGTCCAAACACACCACACCAACAGACCTGCGTCCCCACAACCCTGGCACAGCCAATGAAGTTCAATGAATAGTCCTAGCACAGCCAACAGACAATTACCAATTAATAAATAGGTCTCAAGATGATTTTCTGAGAAATGTTATCCCTTGTCTCTTTAACAAAACAAAATATGGATAAGCAAAATGAAAAAAAACAGTAGGCCTAGCCTTCAAACAGCCAATACCACACACAACGATTGTCAGGTAAAATAACAGAAAGGTACCCTTGTAAAAGGGAAACAACGTGTAAATTGGTGGAGAGGCTCACCAGTGGCGTATCAAGCGGACAGGCAGAGTAGGGTGCTGTATAGGAGGCTGTAGCCTCAGAGTGAAAGGAGCCAGGGAGGGATTGTATGAGCACAGCGATCCAGAATGCCAGAGATCACGTTACAGAGACGGTAAATATAGCACTTGCCTATAACCTCCACAGGTCACTCAACACTCACTGGCATTCCAATTTGCTCTTAAAGGACTAGCATTAAGGTTTTTTATAGGCCACGAATAGGCCATGGATAGGCCATGCAATGTAGGCCAGCAGCAACCACTGGGATGTGCTCTCTCTGTTATCTGAAGGTGTTTTCATTGTAGACCTACAAGGAATGGTAGTCAGTGAAATGTCCCCATAAATTTCATCCAAAAGTGGAGAAAGACTAATGAAAATATTGTTTATATCTACTAACCATGGCTAGTTTTATATTAAAAATATCAATTATACTTATATTATAATGGGTGTATGACACCATTTGGATACAGACAGGCAGCTATTGTCATAATTTGTGTTAGGCCTATTTTAAAAATGGGGGCAGTTCACCTGCAATATTACATAGTCTGGTTTGAAATGCACATCACATAATCAAATCAAATGTATTTATATAGCCCTTCTTACATCAGCTGATATCTCAAAGTGCTGTACAGAAACCCAGCCTAAAACCCCAAACAGCAAGCAATGCAGGTGTAGAAGCACGGTGGCTAGGAAAAACTCCCTAGAAAGGCCAAAACCTAGGAAGAAACCTAGAGAGGAACCAGGCTATGAGGGGTGGCCAGTCCTCTTCTGGCTGTGCCGGGTGGAGATTATAACAGAACATGGCCAAGATGTTCAAATGTTCCTAAATGACCAGCATGGTCAAATAATAATAATGGATAGTTGAAAGTGATGAAAACTGAAACTCTGAGCTGACAGCTACTTTGAGTGCAGGGATGGGCGTGGGTGTACGGGGGCGAGGAAGCAGTAACATTACAGCTAGCTACTGTCAGCGCCAAATTCAATGAGAGCAAGCCTCTATGACACCGACCTAAAAAGTCAGCCAGAAGTTGTTTTAATAGGAATTCATGAATTATCTCGATTAACGGTTATGCATTTGCAGTGGATGAAGGGACTAACGGTTAACACACTAGGAGCTAGCAGCTCCCCAAAATGATATACTGCAGCAGTTGGTTGGAACCTCGTACCACTCCCAGTGCAGGCAAGTTGGCTAGCTAGGCTAGCTAACTTGTTAGCAGAGCGTGCACGCGAACTAGTCAGAGCGCGGGCGTGTATTTCTTTTTATAAGGGGCAGAGAGGGTTTTAGCTAAGCACCTGAATGTGACTCAAGACCACCGGTTTTAGCTTAGATGCATTCATATTAAGAGATGAAGCATACACAGATGAAGAATACACATCATTTTAGATAAACTATCCGAGTGGCAACAAAGCAACTGATCAAGGTTTGCCTGCAGCTACTGGCCACTGCATTTTTCACTCACCCCAGTCCGAGATCATCCCGTCTATTGTCAGTCCGGCTGGCAGAGCGTCCCCAAAGTGGCTTCTAGCTAGTCTATCGGCGTCGTTAGACCACAATTTTGAAAATCGGTATGCTGAACCGATAACATTTGACAGATCAAAATAGCTAGATACTTTTCGCTATCACTGCCTTTGCGTTTCAATAGTTTTTAGCTGACCAAGTAACGGACGTTTCTCTTTAACTGTGACGTTGGTTCAGCAAATAGCTGTCCTGGATTGGTTTATTCTTGTCCACGAACGTAAAACCAGAGGACCGCCTCCCACACGATCACCTTAGTGACGGACGTAAACAGCAAGCAGACCTTCACACTGATTCAGGTCCACACACTCACACTCACATTCACATATGACCTAACATTGCTCAACCAACTGGTTGCAAACAATTGTATATTTATCACAACTCCCCTTGCGTCCCGTTGAGTTCTAGACTCACTCCCGTCGCTTTCCTTTCCTTTTTTTGCTGTTTGTGGCCAAGACCACACACGGCTGGGGAAAATAATCAAGTTAAAAAAACGACAATTCCGGAAGAGGGCAGTGTTGTGTCATAATGAGTGCCTGTTACGTCACAACAAAGCTTTTCTACAATCCATCTGGTCACATAACCACACAGACATTTTTATAGATGTCATGGCTAAGGATAAGGATAGTGGTTGACACTTCAAAATGTTTGATTTGGAATTCAGTAATAACACATCATTCACACACCCAACACCATACAATATTTAATACATGTTTAATGCAAGATTCAATGAGTTAAATTAAAGGTGCATGTGTGTCCCTTGGTTACAAATCCTTTAGTTTGTTTCACAGCTACCAAAGCTGATGAGAATAATTCAGTTATTTGCATTCTAGTTACTCACACTGCAGCGACCAATTGTCTTTTTTGTAATTCAGCAGGGGGACACAGATAATTCACATAATACAAATCATAAATCTACAATCTGTGTCATTGAATGTTTTATCACCTGCCCTGCATCTTATGAAAATAATGGTTTAGAAAGCCAACATAATCTTTAACATTATTGTAGCAGCACTTCTATAAGTCCCATGCCCTAAAAAAATGTGCCACATTTATTTGGATTTATAGTGTTGCAATGTATTTGTGCTGAAATGGGGCCATTTTTTTGTAACTTCCACCAATGCAATTGAAAGTAAAATAACTGGGACTGGAAACAATACCACAGGCAACTTCATAATAAGCCAGCCTTACAAAATGGAGGCTGATAGCAATGACTGCATAGACAAGATCAATGTCTTCAACATCTCACAATCAAAGCAACAGTAGAATAATTGAATGCTACACTGTAAAAAGAACACGACTATTTATTCTTATATGCATCTTTCTCTACACAGGTAAGTAATATGGAGTTCAGAGGAATTACATCAGTCTGCTCATTTACCATTCAAATTGCATTCGATCATGTAAACTCATAAAGCCATCGTTGAATAATCCATGTTCCATACTTATATTTATGCCACACAGATATACCTTTTCTAAACATTTGCATGTAAGCACATTTGTACAGCACTGTTACATCCAGGAGGCAGACAATCAGAAAACAGTCTCTATACTGGTTGAACTCATGGAACACACACATATATCAGGTGTTTAGAATCATGCTAATTTCGATGTAGCTAGCTGCCCGGTTTACCTAGCCTGTAATGGCAGAAATGTTTCAGATTATTTTGCCGCACGTAAACCCATTCCCTTCAATAAAACAGTAAGTGGTACGTTACTTTAGTATTCCTTCCTTCTTCCCACATTTTACACAATGATGAGAATACACTGGGTTAGGTTGAATAAGCAGAAGGTTTCATACCTACAACACAACAGCAGGAGATATATGTACTGTACCTGATTATTGTGGAGCTGCATAATGGCTTTATAAATCATTTGCAGTTCAGGATAGGCACTGACCCACAACAATGATAAATCTTTTTACTACTCCGGAACAAATAACACATGAATGAATTCTAAAGAGTGAGGTGGTGACATGGAATAGATCAAAGACAAATCCTTCACACTAAAACATACCGATCTTGAACATAACTAGTGCACCAATTCAGTGTGTGCTGACACTACTAGGGAAAGCATATCACACACAAATAAATCCATCAAAATGTATTACAAGTTTTTGCACTTCAAACATGTCAAACTCTAGCAGATAGAAGTTGATAACTTGATTCAGAATCCTTAAACTGTGCAATGTTTATGCTGATGAAACTGAAACAAAACCATTGCAGTAAGAACTGCACGTCCAGGGAGCAATGGTTACAGGCTCAGATGACTGTCGCATACCATTAGCCAATAGCTGATTAAATTTATTAAATTACTGTACTGTGCCACTCTCAATTATCACACTAAGCAGTGGTGCCTACTGCCTACACTAAAACGTTATTTCAGAAACCACGGGAAGCCATTACATCTAGGCCTATGACATTATCTAAATGTACATGGAGCCACGGCTCCAGATTCAAATGAATGTTTTATTCCTTTATATTTGATTAAATCTTTATCCCTTTATACAGTGCCACTCTCAGTAGTAACATTCATGCATTAAGTGTGCCTGCCAGTGCATGCTGAATCCATTAAAGTGTGAGTTCACTAACCAAGGGAAGCTGTCTAGACTAGAGTAGACCAAGTAGCCATCTAGGCCACATAAAAAGATTAGGCCTAACGAAAATAATGGACCCTTACTGCTTATTACTATGTAATGGCAAAATAAATACAACAAGCAGTATAAAATATATATGTTCAATCTTTTGAGAGATCTAACTCTGCTAAGTGCATCTTCCAATACTTTACTGTCTTCCAAATCAGACGATGACATAAAGCTAACAAATTCTGTAAATTTCAGGGAAACAATCAGCCTGGAAATTTGCATTTAAAGTGGCGGTGCCCCTCAGCTGTGAAGTACCAAGCAATGCCTTAGTTCTACTGTCCCAGCTACTGACCTAGTGACCTTTGCCCTCGCGATGACAAAAATAACACCAAGCATGAGCCTCTACACACAAGGAAAATGCGTCAACAATGCAATGAATAGTACACAGAATTCATACAAATCTTTGGTGAACACACAAAGTCTCTGTCTGCAATAGACCTAAAATACTGTGGCTCTGGCACAGAAGCAAACGTGTCAATAGGTGTTCAAACGTAACCTAGACCTAACATGTACTGATGGTCCCAGACATGGAAGGATCCACACGAATGCAAAAAAACTGAACACAAACTACATAAAAACATACTTCGCAAAGGACATTGTCATGCAGCACTATATGGTACATCAATTTTTTCAGTCAGAGGCATCAATAGCCTAAAAACACTACGGTACAACTGGCCAAAGAAAGCCAATTTGAAAACTCAAGGTGATTTGAGTTTGAATATCAAGTATCCTCCAAAAATACTAATCTTACTGAACACAACTTAGAATAACTAAACCTAACTTAGAATAACCCATCAAAAACTATGGCTCGGTCTTGTGAGGAAGTGGAATGACACAGCGCAATGAAGACTTCCATTAGCTACAGTACAATCACCCTAGTACACTCAAAACAGAGTCTGTGGCACAGCAGTACACCATATCCTTTTATCAACATCCTCTGCATACCACAGGGTATGCAATGGGAGATTGATTGTCTTAAAGATAAAAGATACACTGGTTGTACTCTGCAATATCTCCTGTGCTCCTCCCCTGAAGATAATACTTTTTAGGAGTCAAGGGCAGAGGTGCTACACCAATACGAAGAGGGGACTCAGTCACACAGAATATGCACAACTTTAGAAGGCAGCATACAATACACATTTGTTGTGATTAGTTGGTGTGCGTGCATGTGTGGTGCAGTGAGCTGAAACACAACAAAGCCAGTCAGAATCAGAGTCAGAGTCGCTGTTATTCCTGATAGTGTGTCCCACACTGAATGTAGAACATAGGACGGGCATAAGGAGGGGTGCAGGGAGTGCTTCAGACAAGATTAGGATGGGGAAGGGTACGAGCATAGAAATATAATTACTAGAACTGCACCCCCCTTCAAATCAGTGTGCCATGATAGGTGGACCGTTCTAGTAATTCTATTTCTATGGCGGGGGAGTTAAGGTTTTGGAGTTAAGGTTTGATAGTGGTTTGGCAGTGGTGGTAGTCCCTCGGCCAGCCTTAGGCACCACCAGGAGTTCGTCCCCGTCCTGGATACTGTAGGAGTGGAGGGCTCTGGTGTGGTACTTCATCTCCTCCGGCCCAAAGACACACTCCTTGTCGATGTAGTAAAGACGCATCTGATTGGCCGACAGCTGCACCACTGTCCTCAGCTGTTTCTTCAGCTCGGCCACAGTCTGGTCCAGGCGGATACTCACCTCCGCCACCTTGTCCTCGCAGTGCACCTCCACCTTGGCGTGGCAGCGGGGTCGAAGGTCGATCTCAGCCAAGGGTTCCAGCTTCCCGTATTTGGTCACCAGGCAGTGGTACCTAGAACGGCAGGTATAGACGGGTTTAGCAACACACAAACATACTAAATATATTACAGTCATTATTTTTAACGAACATGAAGATTTTATTTTGAATGTGCACATTTTAATAGGCACCTGATACTACAATTAAGCCAGTAAAGTATGTGCCAAATCCTATTGAATGGATATATGCAGTCTCATTGGACCAGTTAAAGGAGTAGCATAGTGTGTTATACCTGTAAGGTAGCTCCTCCTCTGGGTAGTCGACATGGTAACGGATGAAGAACCTCTCGGAGTCCTCTCTCTCCCCGTCCGTCACCACACTGCCATTGAGTGATGATACAGAGGGCAGGCTGCGAGGATAAAGGGTGAGCTTTTCACTATCTAGAGATATATGGCACTGTTGCAGTATTGTGTGTGTGTGTGTGTGTTAACGCAATGTCACAGTGAGTACGTTTATATGCAGAGGAATAATTTGATATTAAACTGATTATGGCAGTAGGCAGATTATGCAACAGTCATGTCAACACCTTACTCTGTTTAGCATAATTGGCGCAAGGTCAAAAACGAAGTAAGCATACACCGATTAAAACACCTGGTTTTCTGAATAATCTTTCAAATTATTAGGACATATAAACAACTTAATTGGCGTTCCAGCAGTGTCTTTGATCTGCACATGTGCCAGCACCAGCAGAGTGAGTCTCCCTCATTAGAGCGAGTGAAGTGAGTTCGGAACAAAATAACGTATCCGTCTTAGAAGTAGTTTTCACATACAAAATGTATATGTCCGACCTTCGGATGAAAATTGCTTCCCAAAAACAACATGGTTGCTGTGGTAGAATGTTTTTTTCGATTGCCGATTTTCTGCACTTATCAGAATCCCATCAGGCAGCCTGATTTCAGATGTGTCCATGTAAACAGGGTTATTTGGGAAATTCTTATTTCCAGCAAAGCATGTAAACATTTGAATCAAACTATTATATTCATCTGACATTCCACAATAATCCCATTATTGTGTGCATGTGACCGTACTCAGCCGAAAAATTATATCTTTCAACTATTTGTGTAGTGAGGTCTGTGTGGTTGCCTCACTCACCCAGTAGCTCCCAGAGAAACTTACTGTGATACCATGAGGCTCCGACGCTCTGTGTTGGTATAGGTCTGCAGTAAGGGAATCCCCTGCAGCCTCACATCTTCCAGTTTAGGAAACTGGTTCAGCTTCTCTATGTCCTCCCATCGGTTAAGACCTGGCACACACAGAGACGCATAGCAGACCACACACCCATGCACATAAGCACGCACACACACCTTATTAAACACATTTCCATAAACAGTCAAACAGAATGATCTTTACATTTGTGCCCCGGCTCTTACACAAAACGGTTGAGATAGATAGAGAGATAAATATAGAGAAAGTAGAGGTGAGTGTTAGCGATCAGGATGTTGGGTAAACTTCAAATATCAATCTCAAGAACTGAAAGGAGTCCAAGGACAGTTTCCAGTGAAGGACACAACCCCAATAGATTCTGCTCTGGTTGATACCTGAGTTGTGCAGATTGATGCTGCGTAGGTTGGGGAAGAGGCGCCGCAGCATTTCTTCTGAGTCCTGAATGGAGCTCAGGTTACAGTTGGACATGACCAGAGTTTCCAAGCCGGGGAACATGGGGCCAATCTTGCGCACCTCGGCCCATTCCTGCAGGTTGTTGTCTGTGATGTGCAGTAGGCGCAGTGTGGGGCAGGGCACAGTAGAGGCTGACACGGTGGTGTACTCATTAAGGCACAGGAACAGCTCCTCCAGCCTGGCGGGCAGGGCAGGGAGCAACACAAGGCTCAGTATATAGACCATTAACTTTTCTTAATGCTTCTACTGTAATGTACTGTTGGCTGCCAGCAAACCTGGACCTCATGACAGATAACCACTCACTACTCTCTCCAGTCCACAATACTCGAGAAAGACACAAAATCCCTCTCACTGACTTAGGAAAACACATATTTCTCTCTCTTGAGAAGTGAACAATCAGAGTTGCCTTTGATAAAAAGGTGTTTAAAAGCAGTGTAGCATTAAGGTTTATCTTACTCAGGCATCTCCCGTGTTAGTACGAGCACCGTGTTCCAGGACACTTGAGTGTTGTTGAGGACCAGGCGTCGGACTCGGGCAAAGGCCTTAGCACGGCTAGGCTCCAAGACAACCTCACTTAGCGGGTTGGAGCTCAGGTTGAGGAAGTCCAGGTTGGGGATGTTTGACACAATCTTACTGATCTGAAAAGAGTGGCTTGAAACTTAGTGTGACATCGTCAATATAATTTTTCATACATACATGTAAATAGCTACAAGGATATGGGTGAGATTGCATACTGGTAGAGGAATTACTGTACAAAGTTACTATAAAATGTACCCAATTCTTGTACTCAATGTTTCCCATCTTGGCAGAGTATCCTAGTTGAGCCTACCCACCTCATGCCAGTCCTGGAGCTTGTTGTGGGACAGGTCGAGCTCCATCACGTGGGCACAGAAGGCTGCGATCTCTCTCTGCTCTCCCGCATGGCTGATTCCACAGCCAGCCAGGACGAGCACACTGGGAAGGTTCAAACGATCTGGAGAGAGAGAGAGCAGAATAACTTGAGTAAACCAGGCCTATCTATACCACCGCTCAATCATCAAAATCCTCATCATCATCCTAACTGAGCTGCTGAAGAGGAAAGAACCTACTCAGGGATGCCAAATGCATTTTTAAAACAGGGTTCAAATGGGTAAAACTGTGGATGGATCATATCGAAGACCTCACCTTTCATGGGCGAGCCTTGTGGGAGAGTTGGCACTACCACCACGCCCATGCCGGGCCCTCGGCGGTACGGGAAGTTCTCCGGGCTGTACTTCTCGCTGAGAACCTGCATGAAGGTGCGGCCCTCCTCCTCGGGTGGATCCACGGCCCCACTGTCCCACATCCCCTCTGGGTCGGCTGGGTCGCCGAAGTGGTAAAAGAGCCAAACACTCATAGAGATTAGCCTGGCAGGGTCAGCTGGCTGAGACAATAGTGGAAGTCATTCACCTTCACGCCCACATCCAATCCCTCGGAGGGGCTCGGCCATCACTGACATTAGCCTAGCCCGTTTCACCTTCTAAACACTTATGGTCATACAGTGCATTCGGAAAGTATTCAGACCCCTTGACATTTTCCACATTTTGTTACGTTATAGCCTTATTCTAAAATGAATTTAATTGTTGTTTTTCATCAATCTACACACAGAGATGTTCGATAGGGTTCAAGTCCGGGCTCTGGCTGGGCCACTCAAGGACATTCAGAGACTTGTCCAGAAGCCACCCCTGCACTGTCTTGGCTTTGTGCTTAAGGTCGTTGTCCTGTTGGAAGGTGAACCTTCACCCCAGTCTGAGGTCCTGAGTGCTCTGGAGCAGGTTTTCATCAAGGATCTCTCTGTACTTTGCTCCATTCATCTTTCCCTCGATCCTGACTAGTCTCCCAGTCCCTGCCACTGAAAAACATCCCCACAGCATGATGCTGCCTCCACCATGCTCCACCGTGACACTTGGCATTCAGGCCAAATAGTTCAATCTTGGTTTCATCAAGACCGAGAATCTTGTTTCTCATGGTCTGAGAGTGCATTAGGTGCCAAACTCCAAGCGGGCTGTCATGTGCCTTTTACTGAGGAGTGGCTTCCGTCTGGCCACTCGACACAATCCTGTCTCGGAGCACTACGGACAATTCCTTTGACCTCATGGCTTGGTTTTTGCTCTGACATGCACTGTCAGCTGTGGGACCTTATATAGACAGGTGTGTGTCTTTCCAAATCGTGTCCAATCAATTGAATATACCACAGGTGAACTCCAATCAAGTTGTATAAACATCTCAAGAATGATCAATGGAAACAAGATGCACCTGAGCTCAATTTCAAGTCCCATAGCAAAGGGTCTGAATACTTATGTAATATAAGGTATTTCTGTTTTCTATATTTAATACATTTGCAAACATTTCTAAAAACCTGTTTTCGCTTTGTCATTATTGGGTATTGTGTGTAGATTGATGACGGGAAAAAATTATTTAATACATTTTAGAATAAGGGTTTCTATACTTTCCGAATGCACTTTACAATACATACCAGTCTTCACTGAAAAGTACGCTATTCACATACGACACATTCCATTTTCATCTACAGTATTTCAATCAGGAATGTTAACAGATTAGATCAACTAGATTCTGGGGTGGCAGGTAGCCTAGTGGTTAAGAGTGTTGGGCCAGTAACCGAAAGGTTGCTGGATAGAATCCCTGAGTTGACAAGGTAAAAATCTGTCGTTCTGGCCCTGAACAAGGCAGTTAACCCACTGTACTCCAGTAGGCCATCATTGTAAATAAGAATTTGTTCTTAACTGACTTGCCTAGTTAAATAAAGGTTCAATTACATTTTCTTTAAAAAAAACAGTTACTATTTTACATGGTCATTCAGTTGATGCTGCTTGATATAAATGCCTTGGAGACAAAACAGCCAGAGCATAATAATATGTATTTCAATATGTATTTCCCTATAAGAGGCAAAAGGAGGCTCAGTGATAATACTAAAGAAGGGAGTGACGGAGGGAGTCGTCTGTCCTAAAGTCCTTATCAGTAAAACGCAGTGAGACTTTGCCATTTAAACTTTAAAGCCCTCTGAACGCCTGAGGAAAGGGTAGGCCTATCCCGGTGATTCTCTTTTTATGTACTTGAGACCAAAAATGAATTAATTGAAAAAGTGGATAGACTTCTGCTCTTTGACCATAATATTTCATGTTTAGCCAACTGAGCAGGCAAAGTTTGACGAAACACTGATGACATCATCTGGTGTGCATCATGTGATTTTAAACAACTATGAGCAGGCAAACGTTAGTAGTGTTTGACCACAAAACATAGAAACCGTCATTTTCAAATATGTTGATATTGGGGTGGTGCTGGAGATGATGAACGAGGTTGTCAAGTGGTGAAATTTCAACAACAAAAAAGACAAAAAGAACGATATTGAACTGTGAAAAAAACAAAACACATTTTTGAATGCCTCGCAGGTTGCCCTAGATAGACCATCATCTGCTGCTGGCTATATAAATAATGTTGAGGTTTTACTGAAATGAAAGTTATAGTATCATATTAAAGTACTTCACCGGCAGGTGTAGGTCACAGTAAACACTTTTCCCCTTTTTCTTATTTATTTAAACTCCTGTTGTACACTCATTGTTTCTAAGTCAGTGTTTATGGTCGTCACTGCGTGTAAATGTTTTATGTTCCACAGTGTCATGTGCAAGAGAACGGCAATGAAATGCTATAGAAATATTACCTATGATGACATGTTCTTCAACAGTGGAATTTTCCTATATCTGTTATACTACAACAACCATAAAAGGAAATGATAGATTACAGTATCCATAATATACTTGTCATTGTACAAAACTGACACGTTGTTATTAGGCTATTGACTAATATGATCAAAAGGATGTCATTAACATACATGAGTGTGAGGAAAATAATAGGTAGTATAAAGTACAATGATAATACAGGAACAAGTGTGCTCTGTAGTGTATTACCTCCAGCAATGTTCCTCTCCACCAGTCCACTATCACAGCTCATTGTGGGTTTCTGCAGAGAAGGCCTGTCAGAGGAACACAGTTTTTGGAATTGAGGGCCAGTCATGTGCTGGTGGGACGGACTTGCGAGTAACATTAGTATAAAAGGAAGTACACATTTCTCTTACTCCCATAGTTTGACTCTAGATGGATGAACCTGTTTTGGCATGGACATTGCCATTGAGTGCTTACGCCATTTTAAAGTAGTCAACTGGGTGGGACTTCATATGGGTTAAGGAAGGATCACGTGATTGTATCCAGGTCATCAGGATTATACTTGCGAGCAAACATTCCATAACTTTAGGCGGCAGTAAATCGCTAAACCTTGGCTTTATACCTGTTCATTCAAAACACACTCTAGGTGGCAGTATGCACCCTTTCAGTTTGTTTGCCAAAATGTACTACTTCAAAATAGAGATGCCTCAATGGAACCAAAGATATTTATAACTAACCCAAAATCTAAATACCAATGGGAGCAAATTAAGCATAGTGGGCAGAACAAGCAAGGAGGTGGGCAGAGCCAAGCACGAGCTAGAGAGATCCTATTGACACATTCAATCATGTATTTGCATATTTCCATTAGGGAACACCTTCTTTGAACAGTGTGCACTAACTCAATTTGCCATTGCACTCCTTGTAAACAATGCCATTTTTTTTATTTGTCAAAGGGTCAAGTCTACAAAGCTTAGTGCACTCTGTTCACAACAGATTCTAGTTTAGGGAACTTCAAACTGTACTGAGATCAGGCTTTTCTTCAATGCGAAAATCAGCAGAATGTCGTCCCGGTTCCATCTCGGTCCACTGCCGGCCACTGGGCTTCCTGTCCTCACCATATTCGATTGATACATCTGATGAAACATCAGGCTCCTTGTTCTCTGTGATGGCGCTGCCTGTGTGCACACAGACACCATAATGGGACATTTATAAAGATGATATCGCTATCGTTCTCAATGCTTACTCCATAGTGGCTGGCTGGGCAGGGGAAGAGAGACTGAGCCCTCCTCCTTCAGACTTCTCTCCAGTGAGGGGCTGCTAGGTGAACAGGAGGGACACGCAGACACCACGTGAGAGTAGACACTGGAATCAAAACAAACCATATGCAGTTATGCATGATATTCAAATGGCGTTAGAGAAATCTACATAAATATATATGCATTGTTGACTTGTTAAAGCATAACTTTGAGGAGCAGGTAAAATAAATATCTGCATGAAAAGGAATTCAGATGGTAAATAGGCCTAGGCCTACTAACTATATTAGTTTGACTAGGCTATAGCCTAGTCCAGGGATCATCAACTAGATTCTACCGCGGGCCGCTTTGTTCTTGAGCGGATGGTCAGGGGACCGGAACATCATTACAAATCATTTGTAGACTGCAAATTGACAGAAACAATCCCAAACAGATATAGTATTTGACTAAAACATAATAATTTCAAACCTTGCATACATTTGTATACAATCACATGCTGTATCTCTCTATTATGATTGGGAATACTTTGGAAAAGATTTACAAAATTAAAATCTCTTCGGGCTGCTTTCAGTCTTTTATGTCCAACATTGAAAAAAATGGTTGGACATTTTGCACAGAAAAATTGAGGGGCCAAATAAAATCACCAGCCGGCCGCCAGTTGGGGAACCCTGGCCTAGGTTATGTCACTGACATTTTATCATGTTTTATGAATAGCTTGGCTCTGATGAATATCAAGTGGCACATAAACTGTCCATAATATGGTGCTGTTAGCTTCAGAATAGAGGGAATAGAAGGACCAAATTACATATCTGAACCTCTGTTAAAAAGCTATGTTCATAAGATATGTTTATTGCCAATTACATTTCTGTCATTGTCAAGCCAAACATTATGTTTGTGCAATCCATGCCAAATACCTGTCACTCATTCTGTGAGAATAGCTATCTAGCTAATTTACAGCTCAGATTTTGCTCAAATTAAGTCTTTGATATACTAGCTAGTACTACAGTACAGCAAATGTACATGATGAGTACTGCAGAGAGCTAGCTAATAATATGCCAATCATATCAGGGACAAATACGTGCAGATTAACTCGAGCACGAAAAAGAACACGAAACAAGAACCGTGAACGGACAACGCTACGTCAGAAAATAAATATGTCAAGCGTGAAACGTATTTTATAGCTAGGATAAACGTCGAGGCTGATTACGACATGATTTCATAAACGTTACACATAATCATTCTGTACAATTTGACTGTAGCTTTCACCTGCTAGTTATCTGCAGGATCAGTGGTTTGCAATCTTGCAATTTATTACGGTTACACTAGTACGATTAGCAAACTAGATTAGCTAACCGAAACGTTACATTGCATCTTCTCCTCTACGAATGGTCAGACTGGTCCAGACTCCACACTCAGCATCATTGAATGACCCAATGTAAAGACAATGCATCAACATGACACAACTACTATTGTCATAATACGATTGCATTAGCTAGATATAATCCAAAGTGATAGACATACATTTAATATTTTCGCATTTCCAAACTCACCTTTATTGACCTACTCTGTGTAAATGTCTTGTTGTTGATCCAGCTGTCATTGCCCCCTCTCTCATCCCGGAAATTACGTAGCTTAATAAAACGTCTGGATATTTTCCCTAGATCGTGGATGCGCAGCTTTGTACACTACATGTACACTACATGTATTTTAATACATAATTGGTAATAATAACCCATTTACAGTCATAGGTAATGCTACTATAGCTGACTAGACTTAACACTGGTAATGATGGAAAGGCTTGACAATCAGTTTGCTGACGAAATATGTTGCATGTCGGTATCTCTGCTAAAATGTGTTCAGGGATATACTTCCTTCTCTTCTTGCTGTTGCATACAAATACAAATTATGAATTAAGTTTGATGACTTTGACTGGGCAAAACCTAGTACATTCACTTGTTCACGACAAGTGTCACTGAAATTCCCCTGACTGTCAATCACTTTCTTTCCCTGTCCTGCACCGCCCTCTCCTGGTAGAGAAGCTTGTTGTTTTGGTTCAACACGAAGAGGCGCTGTCTCTACTGTCACTGTACTGGCGCTATCTCTACTGAACATCCCAGCCTAGTTTCATACTAGACGTAACATAGTAAATGTAAATTCGAGACACTCAAATGTTATTTTTGGTATGGTTATATAAGGCAGATGGTTACTTAAGGCAAAAATGAAAGGAGGATGGTTGGTCAGGGTGGATGTGTAACGCAAACGTCTAGCAACCCAAAGGGTGCATGTTCAAATTTGATCAACTTTTCAACTGTTTAATACTTTTTAGCAACTTTACACCTACTTAGCATGTTAGCTAACCCTTCCCCCAAACCTAACTATTCGTAACATATTGTAGGTTTTGCAAATTCGTAACATTTTTAACTTTAGCAAATTCGTAACATATCATACGAATTGTAATTTGTAACATATCATACGAAATGGATGATGGAAATCCACAAATTACTATACCCATATGAAACGTAACATATCGTACTAAATGAAGTGTCTCGGATTTATGTAAAGAATAATACAAAATACTCTGAGACAAGATTGAACATTGAAATGGAGTAGAAGAGAGCCAGGGCCTGGAGAGCCAGCACTGTGTACTAAACACACAGCATGCTCAAATGGTTGTTGTTGTTTTTGTTGTTAAGGTAAATTACTGGTGTTACCTTACATGAAAGTGTAACAGAAAAGCTTCTTGGGAAAAAACGACTACAGGAAGTTTCCTCCCACTGAGTGGTGTAAATTTGGCTCAACTAAACATTTTATTTTGCCACCTAGTTGGACAACAGGAAATCTCTGTTTACTAAAAAATAGGTCCTATACTCCTGAACTGACCAAGGACTTTTCCCACATTGCCCAAATACACCACCTACCCATATGACCCACCCCGCTGTTTTCTTTCGGAAACCAGGCTTGAGTCTCGTCTCTGTAACACCCCTGAGTAATGAGAGGGGGACTCTTTGGGTGGATGGGCGGGAAACAAAACAGAAAGAAATAGCATTGTAAAACACAAATAGATGCAGACCTACACACAACAGTTGTGCTGTAGCTTTCTGACCCTGTAGTTAGGTGCCAGAAAACAGCTATGGCAGAGGACTCCATCCAGACAGCGCAAGGTAAGATCTGTCTGTGACCCTTGTTTTCCATTCAGGTTGGTTACCCAGGAATTGTCAGCTCAGCTCTGTCAATGAAAACTTTACATGATTGGTTTAACCCTCTCTCATCAATGAAATAAAGGAAAGTAAACAGCAGGCCCTTCAAAACACTGAGATGATTGCGGAGTGAGGTCCCATCAATATCCCATCCTTAATGGTCATTTAAAACAAAGCCAAAATATTTTATCTCTGTTGTCGTTTATTCTCATTTAATTCGATGATTTATGTACAATTTCAAGGTAGATCGATTATTGCATCCAGCTGTTCAATTATGGAACATCACAGGCAGGGTGAACCGATGAAACGTTTTAAATCAGTGTGTGACCAAAGAACAGGTGGAGTAGTCTCAGTCCACAATGTCTGCTTGTTGATAAAACAATTATAATAATAAGGCTAATAAAAATAAAATAAAAAGGTGCAGTATCAATCTAATTATCTGAGGATTACAATATTTAGATGATCAACAATCATGAATAACAGTAATTATTAACTGTTTAATTTACAGAGGTAAAAAGTACACAGCTGAAAATAAAATGTATCTTAATCTTCGATGATGGCTGTCAGATTATTTTAGTCAGGGTCTCAGCATTTGACAAAACCTGGAGAAAACACACGCTTGAAATGACTACACATTCGTTTGACTGGGATTTAGAGTTTGACATTGATTACAAGGCAATCAAACCACACTACAATAAATACGTTCATTGGTTGGTACATAAATAGGCAGTTCTGATTTCATCCATTCACACAGGCTTCAATCGTCTCTTGAGTTGCTCAACATACATTAGCCCATATACTGTATGTCACAAAATGAAAATAAACTATGAATCTTTTATTTTAAATACAACGAAAATCAGCACAGAGATGATAGATAATAAAAATGATGTAGTACCTTAGATCGAGCCTTTATCATGTGCAACTGTAAAACAGACTCCAACTTTATCAACCCATATCAATGTCAGCACGTTATGGGATTATATGTGACATTTTGATTTATTTATTCCAAACAGTGCTCTTGATCAGTAGTACTGATTTAAACCATAGTTCCTATGTAACCCTCATAGTCACATACAGTATGTGCAGTATTAAGAATCTTCCCCAAAAGGTTGCTTGTGTCTCTTTCCACTGCCCTTTGTCAAAAGGAGTCAATACCAACAAACCACAGAGATTCAAGTCCACAAAGTCTTTTTAAATGTGCACTTATGAAAGCTCTTCCCCAGTCTTTCTCTAGATGAGCAAGGACTAGGCATATCGCTCACAAGGGAAACAGCCGTCACACTTTCTTTATCTAGGTGGCTGTGAAAGGTGAAAGGTCACAACATGGCTATTCTTTCCATGTGTTGTTCCACTTCCTCAATGTGTTGTGCTGTCCGCCCCTGGTATCGGCACCATGTGCAGAACTTGACGACGAGCTCCATTGTGACTTGCTGTTAAACAGCTGTCTGTCTGCTTGAGTCATCAGAACGTTTCCAGAGCGGTTGGGGCCGTTAGAGCATGTCGTCGTACGCCTCTCTGACCGGGGCCCTCTTGGTACGGCGTGGTCTCAGGCTGGAGAAGCAGGAGGAGGCGGTGAGGGCGATGCGGCTCAGGCCCAAGTTCAGGCAGTGCACCTCGGATGTGACGGGCACCTCGGAGAAGAGGGCACGGTCGCGGGACAGCCGTGTCAGTGTGTCACTGTTCTCAATGTCCTTCACGATATTCAGGATCTCCTGGCGCTCCGTCTGCCGAGTCATCCCCCGGATGTTCAAGATGGCCGACACATGTTTCTTCCTGCAAACAGAGGAGGAGAAAGAGGGCTTAGTCTAGTTCGTGTTTTGATCTACCAATAAAAATTGATATGCAACAAAGATGTCATATAGGCCACATCTAGCCAATAAAGATTGAGTTGATTTGAGAAGAGTGTATCTTGCATCACTGCAATGGCAGAGTCAACCATCACAAGGACATGATAAGGGTAGGAATAAAGAGAATCATGAAAATACATTATAGAGAGGGCAGTCGGCCCTGAGGCAAGTCACTAAGGAACAGGGAAAATTGGACGAAAGAGTTTGCAAAATACAGTTAGTTAGAGAACATTCCCAATGGTTGGGTCACACACTTACATACAAACACACACACAAAATGAATAAAACATCTGTCCCTGTTCGAGGGTGCCTGACTGGCCTTCAATTCGACACCTTGGCCTCTGGAAGTCTCCCTGCAGGAAAGCAGGAGCTGCTCTGATGCCGCTTCCTGTCTGTGGCGACACAAGCTGAGCAGCAGCACGAGGCTGAATGACAACCATCTCTGAAGACTAAAAGCAGCCCTAGCCCTGGGACGGTAGTAACTCCACCTTACATGACACCCTAGACCCACTACCTTCAACACCATAGTGCCCTCCAAGCTCATCACTAAGTTTGGGGCCCTGGGTCTGAAACCCTCCCTGTGCAACTGGGTCCTGGACTTCCTGACGGGCCGACCCCAGGTGGTGAAGGTAGGCAACACCGCCTCCGCTATGCTGATCCTCAACACGGGGGCCCCACAAGGGTGCGTGCTCAGCCCCTCCTGTACTTCCTGTTCACCCATGACTGCGTGGCCGCGCATGTCTCCAAGTCAACCATCAAGTTTGCAGACGACACAAAAGTGGTGAGCCTGATTTCCAACAATGACAAGACAGCCTACAGGGAGGAAATGAGGGCCCTGGCGAAGTGGTGCAAAATGAACGAGATAATCGTGGACTTCAGGAGACAGCAGAGGGAGCACGCCCCCATCCACATTGACAGGGCCGCAGTGGAGAGGGTGAAACGCTTCAAGTTCCTCGGCAGGCACATCACTGACCACCTGAAATCGTCCATCCACACAGAAAGTGTGGTGAAGAAGGCGCAACAGTGCGTCTTCAACTTCAAAAGGTTGAAGAAATTCTACAGATGCACCATTGAGAGCATCCTGTCGGGCTGTTGCCTGGTACGGCAACTGCACCATCTGCAACCACAGGGCTCTCCAGAGGGTAGTGCGGTCAGTCCAACGCATCCCCGGGGGCACACTTCCTGCCTTCCAGGACATCTACAGCACCAAGTGTCACAGGAAGGCCAAGAAGATCAACAAGGACCTCAGCCACCCGAGCCATGGCCTGTTCACCCCTGCTACCATCTAGAAGGCGGAGACAGTCCAGCTTCTATCTCCAGGCCATCAGACTGTTAAATATTCACCACTAGCCGGCCTCCGCCCAGTACCCCGTCCTGAACTTTAGTCACTGTTACTTACCGGCTACCACCCATACTCAACCCTGCACCTTAGATACTGCTGCCCTATGTACATAGTCATTGAACATTGGTCACATTAATAATATTTACATACTGTTTTACCCACTTCATATGTATATACTGTATTCTAGTCAAGGCTCATCCTATATAACTACGGCTGTACACACCTTTTCTATTCATATACTGTCCATATTGTCTACAAACACTATCAAATACATTTATATTTATATTCCGGACAAAGACATTGCTCGTTCTAATATTTCTCAATTCCTTTCTTAATTTTTGGGGGGGATTTGCGTGTGTTTTTTTGTATTGTTAGGTATTACTACACTGTTGAAGCTAGGAACATTAGCTTTTCCCTACACCCGCGATAGCATCTGCAAAATATGTGTATGTGACCAATAACATTTGATTTGATTTTGATGATGGAGCCTAAACTCAATTCCCACCACGATCAGTGATTATCATCCAAAAGAATACAACGATAAAGGGGTGGGCATCTTGGCTTCCGGGAAACGTGCATTTAAACTTTATTTTTTGCTGTTAGCTAGGCTTAACTAGCAGTTACTAGCAGTTACATGAAACCAGTTGATTGCAATTGGTCTTTGGGAGCGAATGATGTCATAAAACCAATGAGGGTATTATTCTACATAGTGTATAGGATAGTTTGAGACTCTGAAGGGTCAATGCCTGGCACAGTTGCAAACATCAGGTGTGTACTTTACAGAGGGATTTAACACTGCAATATGTCAAGGATTGTACGGTACAGTTCCTGTTTTCAAAAGGAACTGGGAGAACCCAGAGGACAACGGTTAGCATTCTCCAGATCCAAGTCAAGATTCCAAACAATACATGTGGGTCTGTTATGAGTTAAGGATGGAGACAAATCTTAATTTAGAAAAGATTCCATTGAGGACTGCCTCCTCACTCCTGTGTGTTCCTACGGGACTCTTTAGTAGCCGACTGCCAACGCCAGGTTATGCTACACAGCTACCATGTCACGCCTGGGCAGGAAGTCCGTGTTTTTGCTTCGTCTTCGCCCAGGACCCGAGACGGACAAACGGACAAGACCCCCCCCCGTCCCCCCCCGTCCTTTCATGTGCGCCAGCGACGGCCAAAAAGCTCCCCATAAAAATAAGGAAACGACTCAGCTCTTGTTTGCTTTTAACAAGTTCCTCATTTGCCATCCACAATCAAGACAGAACAGTAGTCATGTTTGTTTTGGGGTGTTTCAGTCAACCTGAGCTTTTGGAAATGTTGGTGATCGCGTGGCTCGATGGAAGTCCTGAAAATATGACTGTCATTCCGCGTAGGTGATCGCTGCCTCCCGTGTTCCTTACCGAATGTCTGGGAACTCCCTCACCAGGACCCCCACCTCCATTTGGATGGAGGGGATGTCTTCCAGGAGGATGATCTCAGAGAGGTGTGGGATAGCACTGTCCAGCCAGGAGGAGGGAGATTCCTAAAGGGGAGAGATAGATAGAGAGAGGTGTGATCAGAACAGATCCTCTACACAGCACAGATGAGGATACAACAGTATTAACAGGGCTATTCATGTTCAAATACCTCTGCAGCTCATGACAGGTCAACTGGCTATTCTCTGACTCAAAGCCTTTGAATCTAAGACCTTGGCAACGGATTAAACCCAGAACTAGATTACGTGGTTTCAAGTCTTAATGGTTACAACTAGATTGGTGATGTTCACACATTCGTTTGACTAGAGGGAACCATCAGATAACATAGACCCAAAACACCAAGGTTAGAAGTACACCGACAGTACTGAGCATGCAAACTCAATTACCTGAGCATCAAAGTGACCCTGTTATTCTGAGAAGACTAAACCGTGTGGTCGACCAGTCCATCCTGGTCCTCCACTCGACCCGAAAGGCCGGTCAGGGCTTCTAAAGCCCAGGGCAGGATGCCAGACCACTCGTCTCTAAACAACGCTATCCTGTTGTCCAGAGAGGTGACAAACGGATGTTTTATCTAGAGCAAGGGGCGGACGCCACAGGGGAAGGATAGGGAGTGGGCTGGGGTGAGGTGATTGCCCACTTGTGCATACGGCCTGTCTGGTCATTCATCTCTATCTCGGCTACAGTATCCATTCTTCACTTGTCTCCTTTGTTCGAACTCATCCGGAGTTGTTTCAGTAACCCTCACAGACAGGCCACATACCAGTCAAACGTGATTAATGAGCACACACTCGTGAGTGCAAACACACACACACTCACACACGCACACTGTCCGTTGCGTCATGTCACAGGCAGCACCGTTGCTCTGACAACACTTCTCTAATATAGTTGTTCTAGAATGGCTCACCAGATCTTTGAAGAGCACTTCCATCTGCTTGCCCTCGTCGCGCAGTCGTCCCGCCATCCTCTTCCTCATTCTGAACGACGTGCAGATGATCCTCCCCCTCATGATGGAGCGCAGGTATTCCATCAGAACCCGTCTATGCACCTCTCCCACCAGGACCTGGGAGAACAAGGGAAAGATTAATTCATTCATTCTATCAACCAATCATCCGTTCAGTCAATCGATAAAAAAAACCCCATGTTGCTTAGAATTAAAAACAGTACCAGAACTTTGAGTTATTAGTGTACATTGTGCCAGAGGACCTTAGCACCTCCTCATGTTTACATGGCTCATACTTGCTGTGTCTCTGCCATGTACCTGATAGGGTGGGCTGTCCACCCTGCGGAACTTCTTGAAGTGTTCCTTAATATGGGACTCGATTTGCTCATAGGTCTCTGTGTTGTTCAGCCACTTCCTCTTCACCAGCTTGTCAAAGAAGGGCTAAATATGGCCAGGAGAGGGAAAATGTGAGGGAGCGAGAGAGACAGGAAAATGGTGAGAGAATGAAGAAGAGAAGGAGGCAGAGAGATGTGGGTGTGGAGACGGCCACGTTACCTGAGTCAGATCCTTGTTTGATGCATAACTAAACTGTCCGACTGGAGTTGTGTCTTCCTATCAGGATGTGTGGGCCGTTTGGACCACAAATTCCATAGATTGTGACTTCCTACCCGACGACAACAGCATAAAAAGCCCCAGCTCGGTCAAGAGGATGCGACATGCGGCTCTGTGCCTCTGGAGGACTGGCAATGCCCGTCTCTATGGCGGCTACTGAAGAGGAGTGGAACTTCATAGCCTGCCAGTAACTATGTGGCATGCTGCCAATCTAATCTTATTTAACCATGTTTGTCACATTGGAGCGTCTATTTTAGGGCCTCAGTTCCTCAGCACATCCCTGAGAACTTTGAGGGCAAGCCATGAGGAGAACACTGATAAGATGTGCTTTATATTCTGGGACACTTGGCAGACAGAGGGACGCTTGAGGGTGTGAGGGGGGGGGTGTAAATGTTTCACTATTTTTGTGAGTACCAGGAGTCATCATAAGAATAGTAAGCCAACTAAAATTCTGAGAAGTGAGGACAAAAAGGCTATTTTGGGTTTATGTGTTAGGTTTTGGGTTATGGTAAGGGGTTAAGGTTAGGTTTAAGGTAAGGGTTAGATTTAGATTTAGGGTTAAGGGTTAGGGAAAATATGATTTTGAATGGGAATCAATTGTTGGTCCCCAAAAAGTATAGTAAGACATAGCTGTGTGTGTGTGTGTGTGTGTGTGTGTGTGTGTGTGTGTGTGTGTGTGTGTGTGTGTGTGTGTGTGTGTGTGTGTGTGTGTGTGTGTGTGTGTGTGTGTGTGTGTGTGTGTGTGTGTGTGTGTGTGTGTGTGTGTGTGTGCATGTGAGGTTGTTTACATGTTGTTTTGGAAAGCTGTGACCATGGGTGTGTTTATGAATCCTTTGTGTGAGTGTGTGTATGTGGTGTGTGTGTTCGCCCGCGTGCGTGTGTGTGTTAAGAACACTTACCCTTATGCGCTCATACAGTCTGTCGCTCAGCACCTTCACTCCCTGGTTGACTATTCGGTCCAGGGAAGTGTTTGCTCGCCTGGCTGAGTCCTCACTGATGGCAGGGTCGCACTGCACACAGCGCTGGACAAAACCCCTGCACACACACAGTCACAGCAGACTAATGAATACATTGTACATTTACATGATTTATGCATGTTTTAAGGAATACTATGATGCAAAACACATCATCGAGACAGTTTTTGCTCTGTACTTGAAAACTTGACGGCTGATATGCACCATTTTGGGCGATTGTATTAACAGTGGACTAATGGACAAAATACTAAAATCTTGTTTTTGAGTATAGTAGTTAAAAGAAAACTCCACCCAAAAACAATTTTCGGGTATTTGTTTTATTAGTCCATTGTTGATATAGTCTCAGGATGTTTTGCATGTCTGCAATCCAGTTTTCAAGATATATAACTTAAAAATATATCGAAAGGATGCTGCGTTTTGCATCATACTGGCTGTATTTCTGTATTATTGGGGAAATAGACCTACTATAACACAATGCAGGCTACTCCTGCTACAACAGTCCTACCTGAAAGGGGGACAGCAGTTGACCAGGGCGATGGTCTTGGAGACATATCCATCCTCGTTATCCCCAACCATGTTGACCAGACCCTCGTGGAACATCTCCACTTTCCTTTGGAAGCTGGAAGTTAAGCAATATTAACAGTATTAGAATGTCTCATAGAGATGTTCCTTTCCATATTCCAGTTGAACTGGTTGATTCCAGTTGATATATTCTAGAATTATTGCACAATAAAATGTTGCTGGCAGTGAGGAAACTATAGGTTTGGCCCTGTGTCATTCTATGAAGGATGACAGAGACTTTGTTCTAGGCCTTAGTATGTCATATGGAATGATACAGTGTGTTCTAGGCCTTAGTATGTCATATGGAATGATACAGTGTGTTCTAGGCCTTAGTATGTCATATGGAATGATACAGTGTGTTCTAGGCCTTAGTATGTCATATGGAATGATACAGTGTGTTCTAGGCCTTAGTATGTCATATGGAATGATACAGTGTGTTCTAGGCCTTAGTATGTCATATGTAATGATACAGTGTGTTCTAGGCCTTAGTATGTAATATGGAATGATACAGTGTGTTCTAGGCCTTAGTATGTCATATGGAATGATACAGTGTGTTCTAGGCCTTAGTATGTCATATGGAATGATACAGTGTGTTCTAGGCCTTAGTATGTCATATGGAATGATACAGTGTGTTCTAGGCCTCAGTATGTCATATGTAATGATACAGTGTGTTCTAGGCCTTAGTATGTAATCGGTAATGATACAGTGTGTTCTAGGCCTTAGTATGTCATATGGAATGATACAGTGTGTTCTAGGCCTTAGTATGTAATATGTAATGATACAGTGTGTTCTAGGCCTTAGTATGTCATATGGAATGATACAGTGTGTTCTAGGCCTTAGTATGTAATATGTAATGATACAGTGTGTTCTAGGGCTTAGTATGTAATATGGAATGATACAGTGTGTTCTAGGCCTTAGTATGTAATATGTAATGATACAGTGTGTTCTAGGCCTTAGTATGTAATCGGTAATGATACAGTGTGTTCTAGGACTACTACAGTGTGTAACATGTCATTCTACAGTGTGTGGTCCTCTCACCTGTACAGGAAGTCAGCTAGACCATTCAGACTGCACTGAGCCACACGGGAACCCAGGTTTCTGTTGATGGCAGCTGACTGTTCAAGATCTACCTGCAGCCTCTGCGCACACACACACACACACACACACACACACACACACACACACACACACACACACACACACACACACACACCCGATGTTACGTTGGCAAATGTGTATTATGTGTGAAGTGCTAACAGACGCTTTCTTTTTCTCTTCCACGGCATCTGTGAAACATGAACTGACGCATGAATGACGATGATGCATAGAAAGTGTTAGTATCAATCATGGCCACTAGAGGCCAGTGAAGTGACTCTAAAAGAGTGAGCTGTGATGGAGTTCTAAGGGAAGTGTCTGTATTGACTTTGGCTGCTGCTTGAGGAATGTTTTCTCTGCTCCACCAGATGGATGAGCTTATCCTCAAAATACAAAATGACCACATTTAGCAGCAATACAAAACAATCAGGACCAGCCTCATCAAAATCAGGGGAAGAAATCAGTTATTTACATAAGCTCCTGATGTGTGTGTGTGTGTGTGTGCGCGTGTGCGTACCTGGATGACGGTGCGAGCCAGTGTGATCTGATACTCCTCGATGTGCAGCGTCTCCATCCAACGCTTCTCCTCCTCGTCCAGCACCTGAGACAGCTCTGTGGTCACCTTCTCCTGAAACACAACCAGACCCCGCGGTCAGACACAACTCAACCATGCCCTGAACCACTGTGAGCTCTCCAGCCACAAACTATCGAAATATTTCCAATTGATGCCATCAACACATCAAGATGGAAAAAGTTATAGAATCACAGATAATACTGTAAATCTGACTTGGTTTGTTATGATACTGTATATAGTATATCCCCAGTAACAGCTAACCCCTTGTAAATACCTCCCTATATTTAAAGTTAAGGTTTCCTCCCATTGTTGCTTGACTCAGCTGGGGCATGAGTGACTGCCAGCCGACAGGCCACGCTGCCAATAACCTCTGTTCTCTTTTTCCTCTGTACGATTTACTTGTGGACTATCATGTCTACCTACCTGGACCCTCCATCGCAAACACTGCCTGGAATACCACATACAACAGTGTTCTAGCCTACTTGGACCTGATAATGACCTAAGCTAAATGGCCTGTTGTCTGGCTTCCATTGTGTGGTGGCCGTTGCAGACAGGAAAACCCATGGGCTGACCCTGAGACGCCGCGCACTGATTGGCTGCACTGGTCGGAGTGATAGCCCTCCATTTAGGTGGACAGGAAGGACCATAGGTGCACCCTTTCCTTAGGCCGGTAGGGAGACACGGGGCGCACCAAATGAAGGGGGGGGGGGGGGGGGGGTTGACGGGTGGATGGTTCGGCCCTTACCCTGACGGAGTTGAGGCAGTCCTGCTCCAGTTTGTCCACGGTCTCCGAGGGCAACAGTGGCCCCAGCTTGGACCTGTTGAAGGGCATCGTCATGCTGACTGTTCCAAGGACGTCCCTGGAGAGATTACAGTAGGAGGACAGAGTCAGTGGCATACTCATACAGTAACACTTAACTAATTAACGATTGTTTATGTACAGTATAATTGACAGTATTTATGTACAGTATTATGAACAATAACATTACACCACCTTGTAACATGTGTTACAGTGAAAGCATAAAGTGAAAATGAAATGAAACATTTTATGACAAGTTATGTAAGTTCGTTACAACCTGACATTTAGCTACATACTTTTGTTCTTTCTTGTTTTTTATGCAATTCTGCTACTTCCAGAATCTGATATGTGTAAAACCCCAAGTTGCAATACACAATTATTGAATGGATGGACACCCACTTGTTATAGATGTTGTAGAGCCAGTCCAGCAGTGAGTAGATATCAGTAATCAGCAGCTGGTCGTCAGTGATGCTCTGCAGTCTGCGGGCCACCGCCTGGTGGTAGCTCTTTAGGTACACCTGGAACGGTTCATACTCCTCTGGGTACACTGGCACCACATTCCTCTTGGCCGCCCCCAGGTCCTCCACCACCCGGGTCCGCACCCTGTCCAGGTAGTCCGCCAGCTCCCCGCCCTGGGCCTCATTCCTCTGGGGCAGGCTCCCGTTTGCTGCCTCCGCCAACGCCTCCTTCCACTGCTGCTTCAGCTGCCTGGGTCTGGGGCCTCCGGGGAGCGCCCCCTCACCCTGCGCCCAGTCCCGGTCCGCCTGCTCCTCCTGCTGCAGAACCTGCACCACCAGCCCCAGGTTGGGCCCCGCCGTGGGGGAGCGCAGCGACTCACGTACCACCGCCCACAGCTCCTTCTGCAGGGCTTTGTACAGCAGCTCCACGTCTTTGGCTTTGCGCCTGCCGCCGTCTTTGCTCCCGGGGCTGTTGAGGTCCTCTGGGATAGCACCACCTGCTGGCGATGAGGGCAGGGTCGCTGCGGCCGCCTCGTTACACTCCTGCTCCAGCTCCAGGATGTGTGTGTCAGCCAGGAACAGGTCTCTCTTAGTCACCAGCTGCAGAATTTCTAGAACTAAAGGAGAGAGGAGGGAAATGCATGATACAACTCCACATAACACATGATAAATCATGCGTAGGCAATACAGCTGTATTAAGTCAAAAGGTATAATGGAGACACGATCCTAATGGAACGATCTGGGCTCTCACCTGTCTATCTGTTATGGTACACAACCCACGACCTGGTCAGATGGTCCTATGTAAATCCAAGACCTACTCAAATAAACATGACTATTCTTTGCTTTGAACGTGTCAAAGAGCTATGTTTGTTTTCACATCAAGCTCAAGGCTAAGCCACAGTGTCACTTCCAACACAGGTTCCCACGTCAGATCCTATCCATATCAGAGGCTCCAGGCCTGAGAGACAGATGTTGTTTGTCCCCTTTTGGCGTGTTGTTTTTGGGCAGATTGGACACGGTTAGACCGATCTCTCTGGAGGTGGGTTAGTTTCATCTCTACTTCAGTTGCACACTTCAAAAGATCCCATCAGGGACATGTGGGTGCCAAACATAAATCATCCTACAGTAGATTCCCACAGAATGGCTAATCGTGTGTCCATTCACTGTCCTCTCCTTAGACGCTTCCATATCAGTTTGAGGCCTCTTATACGGCTAGCATAGCTATGAAATAGTATTTAATAAAAGTACACAGTGCTTTGCATTAAAGTGGAGAAATTGTATTTCTTGTGGAACTCCATCTTGGCTTCAGAGAGTTCCATTAAGTGTATATAGACTTTTAGAGCCCAGTCTCACCCACTGAGGTGATCTCATCATCTCTTACTCTGATGTGGTCTGAGAAAAAGTTTTTAAATTAGTACTTAAACCAGTGATGAAGTCGACCATTTCCCATCGAAGTCACCAGACACTCCTCTCTGACATCACCCCTCGCCCTCTGGGAGGAGCAACACAGCCCGTCAAAATCAATGAAGTCTGATTGTCAAGACCAAGCCCGTATTTTATGTCTAATAGCCCTTTTTGATTCAGTTCACAGAAAAGTCTGTTTGTCAAATCAAATCAAATCAAATTGTATTTGTCACATTTACTGAATACAACAGGTACATTTCACCGTACAGTGAAATGCTTACTTACAAGCCCTTAACCAACAATGATTTAATACGTTTTAAGAAAAAAAAAAAAGTGTTAAGTAACAAATGGATAAGTAAAAAATGTACAAATAAAAGTAACAAATAATTAAACAGCAGCAGTAAAATAACAATAGTGAGGCTATATACAGGGGGTACCGGTTCAGAGTCAATGTGCGGGGGCACCGGTTAGTCGAGGTTATTGAGGTAATATGTACATGTAGGAAGAGTTAAAGTGACTATGCATAGATAATGAACAGAGAGTAGCAGCAGCGTAAAAGAGAGGTCTGGGTAGCCCTTTGATTAGGTGTTCAGGAGTCTTTTGGCTTGGGGGTAGAAGCTGTTAAGAAGCCTTTAGGTCCTCAACTAGAGGAAAACACAAAGTAGATTCGTCATACAAGGGCACGTGCGCGCTCAGATTTGTCAAGTTAAAAAAATAAAAATTATGATATCCTTTGGAAAGCAAGAAGGGTTCTTTAGAAGGCATTAAGTGTTGTACATAGAACCATACCTGTACATCATATCTTCCCAGCATGCTCTATTACAGGGTGATTTAAATAATTGTTTGTTTTAAAATCTGTGTTTTTGCTTATACGTTGATTGGTTGAATAATTGTTTGCTACACAAAGATAAATAACATATATTTTTTTAAACTAATCCAATCTGTTAGAAGTTGGGCTTATTGCATCCGTTACTGAGATGGTTGTTCCAGTTTAGATGATTGAGTTAGTCTCAGTATTCAATCTTCCCTACCCTGGCAGTCATTCTGAATGCAGGTTGCCAGTGATTATAAGTTAAAATTGTTGGATATCCTAACTCTGGCTGGAATCCAATAGGAATTACACATCACTTTGCAAGCCAGCTTAATGTGACTTGCAAGCATGATGTGGCCTGTAAACCAGGAGTGTCCTAACGCTGCTGTGTTAGGGTATAACTAGGCCATCAAAGAAAGGCCTCTATATATATATATATATATATATATATATATATATATATATATATATCATAAGGCCTTTCTTTGAGGACTTATATATATACAGTACCAGTCAACATTATGGACCCACCTACTCAATCTAGGGTTTTTCTTTATTTTTTACTATTTTCTACAAGGTAGAATAATAGTGAAGACATCAACATTATGAAATAACACATATGGAATCATGTAGTAACCAAAGTAGCCACCCTTTGCCTTGATGACAGCTTTGCACGCTCTTGGCATTCTCTCAACCAGCTTGGAACCACCTGGAATGCTTTACCAACAGTCTTTGGCTGCTTTTCCTTCACTCTGCGGTCCAACTCATCCCAAACCATCTCAATTGCATTGAGGTTGGTTGGTTGTGGAGGCAAGGTCAGGTCTGATGCAGCACTCCATCACTCTCCTTCTTGATCAAATAGCCCTTACACAGACTGGTTGTCCTGTTGAAAAACAAATGACAGTCCCACTAAGCGCAACCCAGATGCGATGGCGTATCACTGCAGAATCATGTGGTAGCCATGCTTGTTAAGTGTGCCTTGAACTCGAAATAAATGACTGACAGTGTCACCAGCAAAGCACCCCCACACCATCACACCTCCTCCTCCATGCTTCACGGTGGGAACCACACATGCGGAGATCATCCGTTCACTTACTCTGCGTCTCACAAAGACACGGCGGTTGCAACCACAAATCTCAAATTTGGATTTCCACCGGTCTAATGTCCATTGCTCGTGTTTCTTGGCCCAAGCAAGTCTCTCCTTCTTATTGATGTCCTTTAGTAGTGGTTTCTTTGCAGCAATTCGACCATGAATGCCTGATTCACGCAGTCTCCTCTGAACAGCTTATGTTGAGATGTGTCTGTTACTTGAACTCTGGGAAGCATTTATTTGGGCTGCAATTTCTGAGGCTTGTAACTCTAATGAACGTATCCTCTGCAACAGAGGTAACTCTGGGTCTTCCTTTTCTGGCTCATGAGAGCCAGTTTCATCATAGCACTTGATGGTTTTTGAGACTGCACTTTCAAAGTTCTTGATATTTTCCGTATTGACTGACCTTCATGTCTTAAAGTAATGATGGACTGTCATTTCTCTTTGCTTATTTGAGCTATTGTTGCCATAATATGGACTTGGTCTTTCACCAAATAGGGCTATCTTCTGAATCAAATCAAAATCAAATCAAACCAAATCAAATTGTATTGGTCACATACACATGTTAGCAGACGTTAATGCGAGTGTTGTGAAATGCTTGTGCTTCTAGTTCCGACAGTCCAGTATTATCTAACAAGTAATCTAACAATTTCCCAACAACTACCTAATACACACAAATCTAAAGGGGTGAATGAGAATATGTACATATAAATATATGGATGAGCGATGGCCGAGTAGCATAGGCAAGGTGTAATAGATGGTATAAAATACAGTATATACATATGATATGAGTAATGTAAGATATGTAAACATTATTAAAGTGCCATTATTTAACGTGGAATTGTTTAAAGTGACTAGTGATCCATTTCTTAAAGTAGCCAGTGATTGGGTCTCAATGTAGGCAGCAGCCTCTCTGAGTTAGTGATTGCTGTTTAGCAGTCTGATGGCCTTGAGATAGAAGCTGTTTTTCATTCTCTCGGTCCCAGCTTTGATGCATCTGTACTGACCTCGCCTTCTGGACGGTAGCAGTGTGAACAGGTGGTGGCTCGGGTGGTTGTTGTCCTTGATGATCTTTTTGGCCTTCCTGTGACATCGGGTGCTGTAGGTGTCATGGAGAGCAGGTAGTTTGCCCCCGGTGATGGGTTTGGCAGACCTCACCACCCTCTGAAGAGCCTTGCGGTTGAGGGCGGTGCAGTTGCCGTACCAGGCTGTGATACAGCCCGACAGGATGCTCTCGATTGTGCATCTGTAAAAGTTTGTTAGGGATTTGGGTGACAAGCCAAATTTTGTCAGCCTTCTGAGGTTGTCTGTATAGGTGGGCCATTTCAGTTTGTCTGTGATGTGTACGCCGAGGAACTTAAAACTTTCCACCTTCTCCACTGCTGTCCCTTCTATGTGGATAGGGGGGTGCTCACTCTGCTGTTTCCTGAAGTCCACAATCATCTCTTTTGTTATGTTGACTTTGAGTGAGAGGTTGTTTTCCTGACACCACATTCTGAGTGCCCTCACCTCCTCCCTGTAGTCTGTCTCGTCGTTGTTGGTAATCAAGCCCACTACTGTTGTGTCGACTGCAAACTTGAAGATTGAGTTGGAGGCGTGCATGGCCACGCAGTCGTGGGTGAACAGGGAGTACAGGAGGGGGCTGAGCACGTACCCTTGTGGAGCCCCAGTGTTGAGGGTCAGAGCGGGTTTGAGACCCAGGACCTCCAGCTTGATGATGTGCCTGGAGGGTACTATGGTGTTGAATGCTGAGCTGTAGTCAATGAACAGAATTCTTACATAGGTATTCCTCTTGTCCAGATGGGATAGGGCAGTGTGCAGTGCGATGGCGATTGCATCGTTTGTGGACCTGTTGGGTTGGTATGCAAACTGAAGTGGGTCTAGGGTGGCCGGTAAGGTGGAAGTAATATGATCCTTGACTAGTCTCTCAAAGCACTTCATGATGACAGAAGTGAGTGCTACGGGGCGGTAGTCATTCAGTTCAGTTATCTTTGCCTTCTTGGGTACAGGAACAATGGTGGCCATCTTGAAGCATGTGGGGACAGCAGACTGGGATAGGGAGCGATTGAATATGTCCGTAAACACACCACCCAGCTGGTCCGCACATGCTCTGAGGACGCGGCTAGAGATGCCGTCTGGGCCAGCAGCCTTGCGAGGGTTAACACGTTTAAGTATTTTACTCAGGTCGGCCACGGAGGAGTAGAGGGGGGCCCAGTCCTTGTTAGCGGGCCACAACAGTGGCACTGTATTATCCTCAAAGCGGGCAAAGAAGGTGTTTAGTTTGTCTGGAAGCGTGACGTGGCTGGTTTTCATTTTGTAGTCCGTGATTTCCTGTAGACCCTGCCACATACATCTCGTGTCTGAGCAGTTGAATTGCAACTCCACTTTGTCCCTGTACTGGCATTTTGCTTGTTTGATCGCCTTGCGGAGGGAATAACTACACTGTTTCAGCCATATTCCCAGACCTCTTTACATGGTTAAATGCGGTAGTTTACGCTTTCAGTTTTGCGCGAATGCCGCCATCCATCCATGGTTTCTGGTTAGGGTAGGTTTTAATAGTCACAGTGGGTACATCATCTAAAATGCACTTATTTATGAACTCACTCACCGAGTCAGCGTATAGATCAATGTTGTTCTCTGAGGCTGACCGGAACATATCCCAGTCGGCGTGATCAAAATAATCTTGAAGCGTGGCTTCCGATTGGTTAGACCAGCGTTAAATGGTTCTCGTCACTGGTACATCCTGTTTGAGTTTCTGCCTATAAGACGGTACGAGCAAGATGGCGTCGTGGTCGGATTTGCCGAAGGGATGGTGGGGGAGGGCTTTGTATGCATCGCGAAGTTAGAGTAGCAGTGATCGAGTGTATTACCCCCGCGCGTAGTGCAATCAATATGCTGATAGAATTTAGGTAGCCTTGTTCTCAAATTTGCTTTGTTAAAATCCCCAGCTAAAATAAATGCAGCCTCAGGATATATATATCCAGTTTACATAGAGTCCAGTGAAGTTCCTTGAGGGCCGTCTTGGTGTCTGCTTGAGAGGGAATGTACACAGCTGTGACGATATCTGACGAGAATTCTCTTGGGAGGTAATATGGCCGGCATTTGATTGTAAGGAATTCTTGGTCGGGTGAGCAGAAGGACTTGAGTTCCTGTATGTTGTTATGATTACACCATGAGTTGTTAATCATGAAGCATACACCCCCGCCCTTCCTCTTCCCAGAGAGGTGTTTATCTCTGTCGGCGCAATGCATGGAGAAGCCCAGTGGCTGAACCAATTCCGACAACATATCCAGAGAGAGCCATGTTTCCGTGAAACAGAGAATGTTACAATCTTTGATGTCTCTCTGGAAGGCAACCCTTGCTCGAATTTCATCTACCTTGTCAAGAGACTGGACCTTGGTGAGTAGTATACTTGGGAGCGGTGAGTGATGTGCACGTCTACGGAGCCTGACCAGGAGGCCACTTCGTCTGCCCTTTCTGCAGCGCCGTTGTTTTGGGTGGTGGTCCAAACAGAGGATCCGCTTCGGGAAAGATGTATTCCTGGTCATAATGTTGGTAAGTTGACATCGTGCATATATCCAATAGTTCTTCCCGGTTGTATGTAATAAGACTTAAGATTTCCTGGGGTAACAATGTAAGAAATAATACATAAAAAAACAAAATACTGCATAACTTCCTATGGACTCGAAACGAGGCGACCATCTCTACGATCACCCCTACCTTGTCACAACACAACCGATTGGCTCAAACGCATTAAAGGAAAGAAATTCCACAAATGAACTTTTAACAAGGCACACTTGTTAATTGAAATGCATTCTAGGTGACTACCTCATGAAGCTGGTTGAGAGAATGCCAAGCGTGTGCAAAGCTGTCATGAAGGCAAAGGATGGCTACCTTGAAGAATATCAAATATAACAAATACTTTGATATGGTCAGGGATGAGTTGATGAGGGAAGTGAGGAAGTGTACAGACAGCTCAAAAGGTATGCTTAGATTTAAAAATGCTTGGTTTAAATGTAATCTGGCACCTTATGATAATATCTTGATGTTTGTGTATTCATTAGGATGAGATAATATGTGCCTGTATTGATGATGTGTGTTATGATCCCATGTACTGTGTTGTAACTTCGATGTAATATCCTAGGCATGTTCGTGCAGTATATTAGGATGTGTGATTTACAGCAGTCAGAATAAAACACTCATTAAAATGAAAATGTAACGGGCAAAGAGGTATGCTTAGATAACTAATGCAGAAAAATATACTATTTTTACGTAGTGATTATGGCTGTAGATTGCAGGAAAAAGCTTTCGTCACATACTTCTCTAAAACAATGGGTGCATGACGCCCCTGAGACCAAGCCCTACTTTATGGCTTTGATTCAATCTGTGGTTTTGCCGCCCTAATGTAATTGGCTTATATACTATAAGGCTGCTTGAGTCCTTTTCACTTGACCTCACTCACTGAATGCAATTGTGAAATGGAAAAGACCCATTTTTAGGGATATTGTGCAAAACACTGTGGCTTATTTACATAGTTCATTCCAATAAACAGTCTTAAGTGCCATCCTTTTACAGGTACTGATGCTTTTCTAGAGCAGAGAGCTTTGAAATGCTCTTCTTGTCTGGGTCCCATGAACTGTATACTGCGATAACATTTTAGACCAAAGTTCAGTCAGTTTTTATCTGATGGCAAAGTACCCATGTTGATTAACTTATTGGTGGTTATGGGAGTTGGCTGGCAAAAGTGCCACTCTCTGCATTTTTTAAATTGAACCTTTATTTAACTAGGCAAGTCAGGTAAGAACAAATACTTATTTACAATGACGGCCTACACCGGCCAAATACAGACGACTCTGGGCCAATTGTGCGCCACCCTATGGCACTTCCAAACACGGCCGGTTGTGATACAGCCTGGATTCAAACCAGGGTGTCTGTAGTGTCACCTCTAGCACTGAGATGCAGTGCCTTAGACCGCTGCGCCACTCGGGAGCCTATGGTGGGACCCGGCGGGTAACAAAAGCATAGCAGAAGTTCAAGAGGACATTAGGACAAATGGGGAACAGTCTCACATTCTAAGTTGCTTATTAACTGACCAATCCAAAGATCAGCCATCGACAGAGTGTTCCCAGTACCTGAAAGTTTTCCCAGTACCTGAAACAGGTGGATGGAGGAAGCTTTCCAATCATACCTACAAAGCAATAAAGCTAGCATTATGTATATTTCAATACAGACATATTTAAAGCTTCTAAGCTCTATACAGCAAGGAACACGTCAAGGTATATATTACCATGTTTTACCGCACCAATAAACCAAACCGTTTTATGACTTACAGAGAACTAGTTGTGGGTCCAAGCTATCAGAGTACGGGACAACTACACCTTTATAAAGCCAACCCTTCCATTCAAAGCAACTAACTACAGTTTGAGAAAAAAACTATTGAATGCTTGCTTGTGAAACATACAGTTGAAGTCGGAAGTTTACATACTCCTTAGCCAAATACATTTAAACTCAGTTTTTCACAATTCCTGACATTTAATCCGAGTAAAAATTCCCTGTCTTAGATCAGATAGGATCATCACTTTATTTCAAGAATGTGAAATGTCAGAATAATAGTCTAGAATGATTTCTTTCAGCTTTTATTTCTTTCATCACATTCCCAATGGGTCAGAAGTTTACATACACTCAATTAGTATTTGGTAGCATTGCTTTTAAATTGTTTAACTTGGGTCAAACGTTTCGGGTATCCTTCCACAAGTTTCCCACAATAAGTTTGGTGAATTTTAGCCCATTCCTCCTGACAGAGCTGGTGTAACTGAGTCAGGTTTGTAGGCCTCCTTGCTCGCACACGCTTTTTCAGTTCTGCCCACAAATGTTCTATAGGATTGAGGTCAGGACTTTGTGATGGCCACTCCAATACTTTGACTTTGTTGTCCTTAAGCCATTTTGCCACAACTTTGGAAGTATGCTTGGGATCATTGTCCATTTGGAAGACCGATTTGCGACCAAGCTTTAACTTCCTGACTGATGTCTTGAGATGTTGCTTCAATATATCCACATAATTTTCCTCCCTCATGATGCCATCTATTTTGTGAAGTGCACCAGTCCCTCCTGCAGCAAAGCACCCCCACAACATGATGCTGCCACCCCCGTGCTTCACGGTTGGAATGGTGTTCTTCGGCTTGCAACCCTCCCCCCTTTTTCCTCCAAACATAATGATGGTCATTATGGCCAAACAGTTCTGTTTTTGTTTCATCAGACCAGAGGACATTTCTCCAAAAAGTACGATCTTTGTCCCCATGTGCAGTTGCAAACCGTAGTCTGGCTTTTTTATGGCGGTTTTGGAGCAGTGGCTTCTTCCTTGCTGAGCGGCCTTTCAGGTTATGTCGATATAGGACTCGTTTTACTGTGGATATAGATACTTTTGTACCTGTTTCCTCCAGCATCTTCACAAGGTCCTTTGCTGTTGTTCTGGGATTGATTTGCACTTTTCGCACCAAAGTACATTCATCTCTAGGAGACAGAATGTGTCTCCTTCCTGAGCGGTATGACGGCTGCGTGGTCCCATGGTGTTTATACTTGCATACTATTGTTTGTACAGATGAATGTGGTACTTTCAGGCATTTGGAAATTGCTCCCAAGGATGAACCAGATTGGTGGAGGTCTACAATTCTTTTTCTGAGGTCTTGGTTGATTTCTTTTGATTTTCCCATGATGTCAAGCAAAGAGGCACTGAGTTTGAAGGGAGGCCTTGAAATACATCCACAGGTACACCTCCAATTGACTCCAATTATGTCAATTAGCCTATCAAAAGCTTCTAAAGCCATGACATCATTTTCTGGAATTTTCCAAGCTGTTTAAAGGCACAGTCAACTTAGTGTATGTAAACTTCTGACCCACTGGATTTGTGATACAGTGAATTATAAGTGAAATAATCTGTCTGAAACAATTGCTGGAAAAAATACTTGTGTCATGCACAAAGTAGATGTCCTAACCAACTTTCCAAAACTATAGTTTGTTAACAAGAAATTTGTGGAGTGGTTGAAAAACGAGTTTTAATGACTCCAACCTAAGTGTATGCAAACTTCTGACTTCAACTGTACATGGAATGCTATTGTGTTACAATAGTTTACTCAAAAGAAAACTCAAAGAGTTGTTTACACATTCTGTGTGATAAGTGCAAGGGGGTAGGTCTGGTATTTACAGTCATTACACAATGTGATTAGAGGGGTTAGAGTAGTGAATCACTGTGTCCTAGAGTGTTTGGAGATGCCTGTCTCAGCATACCGGCCAGCCCAAGTGAGGTGACTGGAGCATAGCACTTGGAGGAGAAGAAAACTGTTGGATGAGAACCAGGAGGAGTCAGCCATGTCTCTTACTATCTGCTAATGATTGGGCTGCTGTGTGTCTCAGCATCAGGTGTCAAACTCAATAAGGCTCCCGATCTGCTTGCATAGCTCATTTGTGGCTCTGGGCAGCCGGATAGCAATTCACATGCTGTTGTCCTGTATAGCCCAGCAGCATGGCAGGATATGATGTAATTTCCTACTCCTCCAGTCCAGTGGTGTGGTAACTGAACACAACGACCCCAGGAAAAGGGTCAGGGAGGTGTGGGGCTGGGGCGGTGACATGACACCACTTTGGGGACTCTCTCTTATAGGCCTATGAAGCACATCGCACCACTGATATGATGCGTCACAGATCAGCTGTGTAAATAACCATCCCTCTTTCTCTGTTCGGGGCACCGCGCGGCTTCCAGGAGCCTTTGCAGTGCTGAGTTGCCCGTTTAGAGGATGCGGGGGCGCTCCGCTTCCGGCCTGCCGCCTTGCTCAGCCTTCCCTGTCCCGCTTGAGGAAGAGAAGTAGCGCCCAGCGATGCCATGGCTCCGCCGATACCCCTCCCCCCAACAACACTCCATTATGGCCAAAGTTGCCTGCCAACGCAGCGGAAGGACATCTAAATATAAAACACAATGCAGCCAGGCACATCTCCCTTAAAGAGAGTGGGTGGTGGAAAATGACTGTTCTTCCTCCCTTTAGGAGGACACCACGTCTTCCACATGATGGGTGTCTCCCCCCAGACAGAGCCCTCAGCCTGGGCGTTACCTGTCACATGATGTAGCTGGTGGTGACGTGTCACAGAGGGTGTAACTGTGTCACCCACTGGGACGATTAGTCCGCCGTGGCTCAGCCGGCGCCCAATCACCACGTTAAGGTGAGAGGTCAGTGGCCCTCATGTTTAGTAGAGATGGGGGAATTTTTAGAGACCCAAAACGCACCAGAACTGGATTGCCAGATGTTTGAGGGCTCTGCACAGAGATTTGACGGCCTATCCAGGAGTCATTAAAAGCACGGATTGGCCTGGAATGGGCAGTTCCACAGATGCTTAGCTAAGCTACACAGAACAGGGTCTTTTGTTCCAAGGCACTTGCCCTCTAAGCCTGTCATAAGCAACAAACCCAGCTAATATATAGCAGTGGCACCACCCTTCCTCAGTGAAAACCACAAAAGGTATAATGTTGCGAGGGCCGCCTATGGGATCTATGGAGGCTTACATATTATGTAACTTTACCTTGAGGAATTTAGGGAGAAATGTTGGGCTTTTGTATTCCCAAAGGGAGTAAAATAAATTCTTCACTCAAATAAAAGCACTGACTAAGCAAGATATGTAGTGTACTCTCTTTTCAAATTCTGCAGGGTATCAACGCACCTGCAGAACTGCCATCGAGACGCTCTCCAGTCATGCTGCTCAGAGCCTAGCAGCACAGAGGGTTATATTGTCCGGGGGTGTCAAACACAAAGTCAAATATGAGCCTCCTTCCTGGATGGCAAAACCACAGTTCTCTCTGCAGTGAATTCAAAGCAGCATCATATGTTCCCCTTAAACTGTATGTCTAAGATCGAAGACCCCCATCTACGCCCACCACCTCCTCAGTCCCCTGCAGGCTTTCTATGGGTACTGTATGTGGACACCTGAGCTCTAGAACCTCACCCCCCATTCTCTGGTACCCATTCAGCCTTTATCCAGACAGAAGCAGCCTAGCCTGGTCCCAGATCTGTTTGTGCTGTCGTAAAGCCAACTGCTATGGTTGTTGTCAATGCCAAACAGACATGGGACCAAGCTAGAGGCAGCCTGCCCGCCTTCACATCTAAGCGCGTGCGATCCAAAAGCAAAAAATCAAATAAGCAGAGGAGCATACAACAATTTTCCCACAGCTCCACCAAAATCCCCCATATTCCTGCAGGCACAGCTGGGTCAAATCTGTTCCCCCCTTTCCTTCCTATCCTCTCCTTCCATCCCTTTCTCCACAATCCTAAGCTCAGCCACAACAAAGCAAACCTGGCCCTGACCTGGCCATGTCCTGAGAAAGCCTTTGGTCCCAGGCAAGCCCTCCAGGCCTCGGTTGTCCCTGTGGATGGAGAGTGACATGGCGTCCATGTGAAGTGAGCGGCGGCCCAGAAACAAAGAGGCCTCCTCCCCAGCCACTCCCTCCCGTCAGCACACGCCCCGGCAGGGCTGGGACTGATCACATTAACTCATCCTGGGAGTCAATAGTGCACTGTACTCAAATTCCCCTTTCTCCTCATTGCTCTGGACATTCAACTGACACTGACAAAACAAACACTAATCGGATCATAGGAAAAGTACACTGCCTGGGTTGTCACTCCGGCAGAAAAGGCAGCTCTGCCCAGTTTTTTTTTTACCAACTGATTGCTCGTTATACTGTTTTTCTATTTGCTGCCATAGTGAGGTATGAAAACACGTGTTACTTTTGGCACACGGAAACTTGAAACTGACTGTGTTACAGCTGGTGTGTTTCAAGGTCATATATTGAATATGAGAGGAAGCAGCATGCATTTCATCATGGCTAATATAGCCATTTGTTGCTAGGATCCTGACCTGGACACAGTTTTCACAGCAGTTACTGCAGGACATGAGCCGGTGCTAGTTACGGTTTTATGGTTCAGGGGCCTTGGGGTTGTCATTTGGCAAGGCCTGGAAATCATTCACTAGGCTGTGGCCTGCACCTCCTATATGGCCCTGTTATCAAGGCGCTCTCGGATGCCGTCTGGACCTCTGTGAACTCAACCCAATGTGGACGCACCCAGCCAATCAGAGGGGTATGACACACATGGATTACGACTACCATGTTAGCTGGGTAACCAGAGAGGGCTGATGATGATGGGGAAAGTGGGTTGGAACAGGAGGCTGTGGGCTGAGGGCTTGGTCAGAATATGTTGTAATCTGACCCTAGCTTTCTGAATACCTGAGGCCAGGTTGGTTGCCACACTTATCTGATTGGAAGAACACTGAAGGGGAAATCCCATGCGGAGGTACAGGGAGCAGTGTTGAGGTTGCTGTAGCTTTGTGCCCTTTCACACTATACATATGTAACTGCTTTACTTTCAAGGTACAGATGGGTTGCAAGACGTGCTGTGGTTTCACATATGAATATGTGTTTCCTTAGTTTCAATACCTATCATGGCTGCATTCTCTTTTCTATATTCTGTCTTGAATTATTTAGCATCAACACGCTGCATCTTTGATTGAGGGATCATTCAAATGTAGCTTTCAATATGTCTGAAACAGTTGGCAAATAGTCTGAATAGTCACTCACTCTCCATTACTGAGGTATTTCCTGACACTTGAGCACAGCCACACAGTCGACTTAGCCGAGCACATATTGTTTTCTTTCTGGAATGAATGCCACAGTACTGATGTCCGCAAACATACACTGTCCGTCCTGTTTTCCTTAGCTCCTGACTCTTTTTTTAAGGACCAGTCTAGAAACAAACAGCCTCAAGGAACAAAGGCTTGTTCCATGTTGAAGGAGGGCCCAACTCTTTACAGAGGGATGGCTTGGTGAGAATGTTACTGCTACTGCTTGTAAACCATCTTGTCTTAATTGTTTTATTCAACTAGGCAAGTCAGTTAAGAAGACAATCATTGGGTTAACTGTCTTGTTCTGACACGACTTCTGCCGAAGTTGGTCCCTGTCCTTGTTCGGGTGGCGTTCGGCGGTCGACGTCACCGGCATTTTGTTTTGTCTTATTCATACACACCTGGTTTCCATTCTATTAATTAATGTTCCTTATTTAACCCTCTGGCTTCCCTCTCTGTTTCGTGCGTTATTGTTTGTCATGTGGGTTCGTTCAGTTGTGCTCTGGTATAATGTGTTTTTCCTTGTCGGAACATTTCTTATATTTTGAGTAAATTCGGATTATTACTCATATCTGTGTCCTGCGCCTGACTCCGCATTTTTCCATTCACCAACAACCTCACATGTTCAGGGGCAGAACGACAGATTTTTGCCTTGTCAGCTCGGGGATTCGATCCAGCAACCTTTCTTTATAAGACAATGATGGTGTTAATAAATATTTACCAGCTTCAACATAACCCTGAAAAGACCTTTAAAGTAGAAGTTTCAGTTTTGTAGAATGAGGAAATGAATCTAACAAGCTATGACTGAAAGAAACAAGAGTTCCCTACTGGTCATGTCTTTTTTATTTAAGCGGGCTAACAACCACCGTCACTGTTCTGCTGCACAACAATTTGTGCTGACAGCTGAGAGAACAATGCCAGAAAGAGCCATGTTTCCCCCTAACAAACACGGTCAAATAAACAAATATAACGCCTCTTCGCTGTGGGTCAGCTGGAGGGGGGGGGGGGTTCATCCAAGAAATAACACACATGGTTGAAACACACAGAGTGGAGCACGCATCCCATTCCTCCTCTGTGGATCCCTCTTTCATCACTCTCTTCGTACGGCACTCATGCATGGATCCCCGGGGCGAGTTGTAATGGTGTAAAGCTTTGATATGACAGCCCGTATGGCTGAATTTCTAAAGGCGATAAGGCCATTCTGTCCTGCTTCACTAGTCTCAGATATGTCATGGGGCCCAGTGGTGCAGGTAAAATGGCATGAACATGGAGAAGCAGCATCTATATAAAGACTCAGAATGTGTGACATGTCCTCTGGGTCACATCAATGGAGCCATGAAGCCAACAGCCTGTAAACCACACATCTCAGTGATATTTTGAGCGTGATACGATGGTATTTGGACTGCTTGCTTAGTGAAAGGCCAGGACAAAGAGCGAACATGTCTGATCCTGAGCTCTCAGCAGTTTCTATGTGCTGTTGGTGAAGCTGGTTAAATGGACTTGTGCATTCTTTATAAAAAAACTTTTTTTTTTTTTTTTTAAATGGGGCTGTTGCTACCACCTTTAGCCTTACCTTTACTCTTCACACAGAGAGACAGGCACATCCTGTTGGTATTAAACATGAAAGCTGATCTCTAGCCATGCTGGCATGGTGGAATACCGTTACTGAGTGCCCTCACGCTATCCCGAACGTTAAGCTCTGGATTATTTAATTCAGACTCAAGGAATCAAGTTCTATGCTTTATAAAGATTTAAAAGACCTATCGTTAGAAAATGATTAGTGTATAATAAGGATTCAATAAAAAAAGTCATTTTCCAGCAGTGGTTATTCTAAGCAGAATGGAGTACATTTTCCAGCAATTGTGTTAACTGTAGTCTTTCATACTGGAGATGCAATTTAATGAACAAAGGTGGGGGACGGAGCAGCACATATTTCATGGAGAGGAAGGCCAGTGTAATAGTGAGTAAAGCCCCACAGCCCCGTCTTACATCAAATATTTCTGTGGGAAACCCTTTGGTTGGTCCTCCTGCATGGGAATGACCGCATCTCTCTGCAGTGGCCCAGTTGAACCTGGTCTCCTCTATCCCAGCGACATCTTTCTCCCATTGTTTCCAAAGTGTCCAAAAATAGCCCAGACATTGAGACATTCATAACATCATCTCTGTTGTGAAAATAGTAACATACTGCAGAGAATATAGCGGGAATGATTGTTTGCTGGAAGGGAGGCTGACACTGTTATATGATAGACCTGTGAAACATGGAATGCTCAGCTGAACTGAAGTAAACCTTGGCCATAACCATCAACTAACTGTTTGGGTTATTATCAGCCATGATCTCCATTAATTTGAGCAGTATCTTATCTCTTCAAATGTAATGGGGAGATAGCACAACCTTACTGGTTCAGTTACCAATCAACAGTCATTGAAATTCATCATAAGACCCCCGTTGGAATCATTCAGAGTGGATCCCAGTGCATACTGGCTAACCCTTAGTAACCCAGAGCTCCACTGAGGGCTGTCCTTACCTGAGAGGGGCTCCCTTGGCTTCACCTCCTCCACCACCTCCTCCTCCACCACTTCCTCTTCATGAGACGAGTGGTCGGCCATGGACTCCCTCTTCAGCTTACCCAGGCCCACCATCTTCATGAAGGAGAGCCGGCGGCTGGAAGAGTCACCCCCTTCGCTCTCTGAGCACAGCTCCCCGTTGGTCAGGCTTTCCTTGCGAAGGCTCTCCCTGCACTTCCCTGCAAATCTGTGCAGAGAAGAGGTGAAGTTAAGGGTTAAGGGGTTATGTTATAGGAGATGTGGGCTGAGCTCAACATCCTCTACTAAACCACTCCTCAACAGCTTTTCTCTACACCTCTCGTACCTGAGTAAGCTTCCTTCTGAGCTCCGTCGGCCCTTCTTCTTCTTCTCTGAGGTGGGGGTGCTTGCTACGGACCCCTGAGGGGAAGGGGTGGCAGTGCCCTTACTGCGGCCTGACATACGGAGCCCCTTGCCCAGCTTGCCCAGAGTCTTCAGCGGGGAGACGCCTCGGATGCGTTCCAGGGTGCCCTTGAACGAACTCTTCCCGCCACGTCTCTCCTCGTTCGCTTCGTTCTCATCCTCCTCGTCCTCGAAGGGGTTACGGTCTCGTGGCGCGCCCCCGTCCAGGAGTGAGTTCGCCTGAGCCCATTTCTCATTGTCACTGGGCTCCTCAAAGGCGCTGGATTTCAGGTTCAGGCTCATTTTGCGAAGGATCAGCTCACCACGCGTGTTCTCCAACTCCCCGTTCACCCTGCTGCCTCCCTTCAGCCGCGCTGGGAGGTTCTTGAGGATGGGCATGCTTCCACTTGGGGGTTAAACTAAGGAACAGAGAGAGAGAGAGAGAGAGAGAGGAAGAGATGTGGAATGATTACATGGGACCTCTTCCAAGAGATGCTTCCATTAAATTGGACCTGAATGAAACTGATAGCACAGTATGTCACACATCTTTCTTTGTTCATTTTAGTAGGCTACCTAATAAGATTTCGTCTGATACAGCTAACGGGGATAGTTGCTAAAGTAACTCAGATATACAGTTTAAGATAACAGTCATCTGTTCACCCAATGTTATCGCCCCACCCTTGTGTCAGGTAATGGGAGAGTTCAGATATAGGATGGTTATCAGCAATCATTAATCATCTTTAAAGAGAGAGTCATCTGATAAAACATTAACAGGTAACCTTCTGCCTTACCACCCAAACAGGAATCACCATGGAAACCCCAACCCTGCTTCCGTTTGGGTGGGAAGACGGTTGTGAATAGATGTGCTATGCTATCATAGTCATGTGGCTGAGGTCCAGGAACTGGGCCTGTTTTATTAGGTTTCAGATCCTTGTTCTACTTGTTTATGCGCTACAGTCTTTGATGCCCTTTGACCCTTTTCAAGAAAACATGTTTGTCCCTCTTCATGGTCTTCCTGCCACACCGAGCGCCCTGGGATATTTACGGCTGGTGACAAGGGGAAGGGACAACGCTGAATCACTTCCTCCTTATGTGTATGTGTGTGCTCAACAAGCTTTGGGAAAATGAAGGAGACCGCTATTTCCGTGCCCTTATTTTGGAGAAATTGAAAGTGACCTCTGAGAACATTTGAGTGGAAAGTCCTGAATTGATCACTTGGAAACTCAAGAGACCTCTGCTCACCAGTTTACAATGTTCTCCTTCCTACTCCTACTGATACCTGATACAAACATAAAAAGTATTGATTTTGTTCTAATGAATAAAAATTCCTTGATGAATTCTGGGTAAACTATAAACTAAATCAAACATTATGAATGATTCGCTTGGATATAGCATATTCTAAAACACATTCCATATTAGATTAAAAAAATTACTTGATTTATGATGTTTCACAATAACGTGAATGGCTTTACACAAATTATTATGGTCAGGGCATTTTAAATTCCTAAAGAAGACCTATTGTTTTGTAGCTTCCCTAAGTGTTTTAGAATGACAGTGCTTCTGGATGCTTTTTCCATGTGGGTAGCTGGGCATTCAAGGTTTCCATGGACAATCAGAGAGCCAACCTTCAGGGGAACCACACTGAGAATATTGTGATATTGTACAGGAGCTTTATACACAGCTGAACTTATTTAGACCAGGTCGCCGGCTTGGAAAAAGACCCACCTGTCTAGAGAGGGGACGTAACCATGGGGCAAAGGAAACTGCTACGACTGAAACGTACAACTGATGACTGGTTTGTGGCAAGGGATATTATATAACAGTGAACCCTTTCATTTTTGTTTACACAACATGAACTTAGCCTATACAATGGCTATATGAGTCCAATAGTTGTGACCGAATAGGCATGTACATGAATCTGGTTATAAATGTGTTATTACACACCCTTACTAATGAAGTTAGATCTTGTCCATTTGTTTTCCATGTCATGACTTGCAGAAAACGCATATAAGCAAACAACAAGAAGCAAGTGCAACTAGCGGCAGGACAACAAGGAAACAAAAAAGATAGCGAATAGTTCTGCAAAGAAAACGATAGGCCTATCCTTGACCTTTAGTAGTCAACACAAAGCCTCATGAACAATGGCTTTCTCAATTCACAGATATCAACGTGGAACGTGATGTTGACAATCCGAGTTACGTAAGCATGTGGCATTGCAGACAGTTGGTGACACCAGCGACACGGATGTCTGATAAGCTTATGAGAGCGGCTGTAACAAGTGGTCCCGTGGACAGCCCTCCCTGTTGTTTACCCCCTGCTCTCCCACACCTCCTCATCTACTCAGCTACTAAAGCCACACTGCAATTCCTGCTCTAATTATAACCTAATCAGAGCTGCCATTATGAAAGCAGCGGTTAGATCACTGGGGGAGATACGGGGACCACTTTCCCAGACTAACTCCACTTCCTGTCTCGTCCAGGACCAAGTAGCAGACAAAAGGGACAGGTCCCGATTGGTCCCCTCCTCTCCACCTCTCCAACAGGCCAACAGCACAACTCACCAGTCAGGCCAGACATCTCTGTTTCGTTAACACACACTATCGTGGGTCTCATCTCTCTTGACACAGATACACTTAAAAAGCTTGTACATCATGTCCTTCTGGATTGGCTGGATATGTATGATGCCAATGTGTTATTTTTTAGCCATATCAACAAATAACACAATTTAATCTCATGTCTTGAATAGGCCTACACTCAGGCTTGACCTCCAGCTATTTAACATTTTAGAGACTTAGAAAAAGGCTTAGAATAAGTTTGAACTGTTGAACTGAACACAATAGTGTGTAATTAAAGACTTCACTGGGTCCAAAGTCCCCTCTCTGCAGACATCTTTTCTCTTCAGAAGGGAGAGAGCGGGCATCAGGCTACTGCAGAGAGGCCAGGCCTGCCGTCAAGATGTGTCAGATATGAGGGGCTCCGCTGCGGCTCCATTCTGGCCTAAGGCCACTCACTGAAGGCAGTGGTTAGAGGACAGGCCCAATATTGTTGGAAGGGCCCCAAAAACATACAGTCTTGTATAACTTTCGTTGAGGACAGAAGCTGTTCTGAGAGTGACAGTGTTATGGAGACTGGCGACATGGGTAGGTGAATCCAAGAAAACATATTAGCAGCATAGGAAATACCTGTATGAGTAAGTACGATTACTTTGGAAAGGCTGCTTTTTTTTCTCAATTATTTCCTCATCTATGAGGTAAAATGTATCAACATGTGATTTCGCCCTTCAACGTCCTTGATTGGCCAGATTTCATCTCAATCAAGGCTTCCAATCTCAGTGTTGGCTTTGAACAATGAGCTCTAATACCTTGCCAATCATCAGGATCATATTAAAGGATGAAGCAAAGCAGTTCACTATCATATCAGCATTGCTCAGTAGCTGCAACAGTTAACACAATGGCTATGCGTGCCCTACAAGACTTCTGCAAAGATTGTGTTTTTTCCATGACACTTCCCTTATTTCAACATATTTAGGGCAGTAAATTGTTAACTGACACAAGGCTGGCTGTGAGAAGAGCTGAAGGGGGAGAGGGGGTAGATCTAAGGGGGGGGGGGGGGGGGGGGTTCTTTTTCAGGAAGTTTTGGGATTTTCTTCTGCAGGAAGAAAATATGTCACAGTCAGCTCATTTAGAGTTCAGTTCTCCTGAGAGTACAGAGGAATACATCATGAATCTCTTGAAAATGCTTGAGTTTATAAAGAGAGTTAATAAATCATATTTATTCGACAAAGGTTTGGCCTGAGTTGTCTCAGAATGAATATGATTTATTAACTGATCAGGTTCGTCTCTAACGCAGAACCCTGAGCTCGACTCTCTTTATAAACTCAAGCATTTTCTACAGATTCAGGAATGAGTCACATCCCTCAACTAGCTACAGATTGTAACACCAGATAATGTGTAATCATTGTTCAATTGTCTAGTATTACAACCTGTAGCTAATCCCAGACCAGAGTTGGTCATAGCCTACTGCCACAAAAAATAGAACACAAATGCTAAAAATCGGAGATGATATCTGCAAATACCTTTCAATTAAAGACCCCCCCAAAATATAGCACTTTATGTTTCATCATACACAACATAACAACACTGAAAACGAATTCATACAATAACAACGTCTAAATGTATCACATTTCCCTAGACATTACTGTTTGTAGGTTAATGCCATTTGTCAATGTCATCAGTGTCAGTCCATTAGTGACAAAATCATAATGAATATCCAATAACAATCTGAGAAACACACAACAGATTAATCTACTTACATGATTCATGATTAGTCGCTTATTAAAAACATGCACCAAAAATACAAATAAAAGTGAAATCCTTGAGCTAGTCAAAACCAAGATAAGGTCGTCTCGTCAGGTGAGAGACTGCTGCGCTCAGTGCGCTGCGGAAAGTTTCATAAAGCTTCCACCCTTTATTTTCTGTGGGCTGGTTTCTGGACTCCTCGCCTATCGCTGTCACTCGCAGCAGCCGCGTTGGCATCGCGCAAAGGCATTGACAACTGTGCGACTGAAGTCTCCAGAGCTGCTGTTAGAATCAAGTTCCTAAGTTTTATCTTACAGACTTGTCATGCCACTCTGTCTTTTCCGCGCGTTTCCATTAAAATAGTATACATCCGCGTAATGGAAGAAAAAACATAGATGGGATTCACCTTGAATTTCCAATTAGGTGCTACAGTGCTACAGTAAGCTACCTGTCACATTATGACCCAGGCTCAGCCAATATCATGAGCTTCTGGCAATCATCCCAACTGATGATTTATTAGGAATGTAGACAGTTTATTCACGAAAGAGATGCAGTATGAAATGTTATGTGTTATGCATTACATTATTGTGTTATGCAAGCCTACCTATTATGACAAGCATTGATGGCAATATTCAATGACGGATATTGTAGGATAGGTGTTGCCATAGAGTTAGAAATTAATCCTAACAGGCTCCCTACACATATTTCTCCAAAAGAAAATGTCCATGAACCTCCACAGGATTGGTGGGTCCCCCGCGGGACAGTTGAGCTAACGTAGGCTAATGTGATTAGCATGAGATTGTAAGTAACAAGAACATTTACCAGGACTGATATTGCCAGAAAGCTTAAATTCTTGTTAAACTAACTGCGCTGTCCAATTTACAGTAGCTATTACAGTGAAAGAATAACATGCAATTGTTTGAGGAGAGTGCACAGTTATGAACTTGAAAATGTATTAATAAACCAATTAGGCACAGTTGGGCAGTCTTGATACAACATTTTGAGCAGAAATGCAATGGTTCATTGGATCAGCCTAAAACTTTGCACACAACACAACTTTGCACACAAACTTTGCACAAGAATATGCATCCCCTTGCTTCAGGTCCTGAACTACAGGCAGTTAGATTTGGGTATGTCATTTTAGGCGAAAATTGAAAAAAACAGACGGATCCTTTAAGACTGAACGTAAAAGTTCACCTTGTGCCTTGTGAAAGAATGGAGCACACCCCTCAACAGGTCAATGCCCTGTCTCTGCCCTTCTCTCTGGCCTCACTGGCCTGTAAGTTGTCCAGAACAAACGGCCTCAGCACGCGCTGAAAGGAAGTCACTCAAATACAAATCAGTTCACTCTCAAAAAGACAATAGGAGTTGTGTACGAGTGCGTCTGGACGGGATACATTTCATTTGTGGCTGCCAATAAGGACGCCATTGTTTGGAGCCGTGTTGGACGAAGCACCCCAGACAACATAAACTCCCGTTTTCCTCGCAATTCTGGCACTCAATATAAACATTGAGAAATCCGTTTGAGCCTGGGAGGCTGAGAGTACGGTAAACAATTGGGTAAAGCTTAGCCGCTGATGTATTGATGCATAAACAAAGGATGGTCCGGAGAGTACCCTTTCAGCCTGGCTGACCTGGATAACCATCTTAACATTCTACAAGGTTAAGTCATGGGGGCAAGTCAGAGAGTCTAATACACATTCATTACAAATATTTACTCTCCATAGCTGGTGGACACTTTAGAACAGCAATAGTTTATTCTACGTGTTTTTTTGCACAACACTCACCAAACAAGCATCAACCTTTTAGGGATTTTGACTTTGAAAATGGATGGTGATACTGATTAACCTGGGCTGCCGCCGGACACAGACTCTGAACCGGAATAATGAGTGGCACCACCAGTCACCTTGGCTAAGGCAGTTGGCCTGCAGTTCTGGACAGTTGTGTACTCAGTTACCCCACCTCACATAGTGCCAAGTCATGGTGGAATGCCATTATGCACGATAACTTATTTGTCAGGACCAATGAGTTGCACGAAGATACACTACAGCAGGGGTGTCAAACTCATTCCTTGGCGGGCCTGGTGTCTGCGGGTTGAGAGTACTGCATGGATGAGAGTTGGAATGAAAGATATCATCTTTGCCACTTTTCAGCATTCCATTGAGTGAGTCCCCGCACGACCTGTCCCAAACAGACCGAACTAATCAATTACAGAGCAGCGATTGGATCTGTCTGAGTGGAAGCACTGTGAGCACACCACTAGTCAGGTCTGTTCCTGTTGATTGCCATGGGGGTGGCGAGAGGGACAGGAAACATGGCTCCTGGCAGCACATCTAAGGCCTGCCGTGAATACAGAGTGGCTATTTCACTGTGTGCCTTGGCTTCTATATGGAGGAGCCTGCAATTGGTGTGTATTTCAGGCTTTAGGGAACAGGAAATAGCAACGCATAAGATTGCCTTCTTCATTGTTAAGTGCAACATTCTCTTTCTGTCTCTCCATCCCTTTCCACAAGCTGTCACCACAGTCCACCTTGGCAGCGTTTCAACGGTTTCGCAACGGCCCCCAGCAGACCTGTTGGTTCATGTTGGATCCTAAAGGGCCAGATGTACTATTATTTTGGTTTTAGATAGTGAGTTATCTTCAGGTCATCTTCCTGACTGCGGAAGATAGGTAACAGAATGAGGGTAGTTCTAGTTGCTCAATACTTTTTTTGTAGAAGTTCTACCACTGAGGTTGAGGAATTCCTAAACGAACAAGATTATATAATGTTATTAGAAAAGGGTTCCATCTTTTGCGTTAACTTTCACATTCTTAAACTCTGCATAAATGGGCAGGTAACATTTTGCTACTGATAAGCTATAAGATACTAAAAACAAATCCAATCAGGACATTTTTGTTGTTTGTCGCCATGGTTATGTAACATTCCCCAATGCAGCACCTGTGTGTGGGGTCAACGGGGGGCGCTCCAATCATAGCCTGCCTGCATCCTGTACTGATCGCCCCACACGGGCCACAGGAAGCCCCCTCGGAGCACCTCTACCACCCCTCACTGAGTGAAGGGCCCCTATTGAATGCCCTCGGTTCATCAGTCTCAGTGCATCAATCTGTCCCCTGTCCCACTCAAACACACACAGCCAACAGCACAGGAGGAATTAAGGTTATCCTTTATTTGCGCTGACTGCAGTAAGTAGCATCCTGGTGCTTCACGATTCACCCATCTGGGGAGCGGATAGACGTCAAACTCGTTCCCTGACCCGAAGAGGTTCAGAGTGTTCTAATTCAATGCTAATTCAGGTGGACGGAGGAGGAAGGTAGCCAGCCTATCACTCAGCAGGCGAGTCATTTGTAATGTAGACTGTAGGAATAAGGGGATAAAAAAGGATCTCACAGAACAATTTTTGGTCACCAAAGGGTGTGCTGTAATGGCTTGGTGACAAACATAATTATGTACAGTATACTCCCACACATCCCATGTTTCTCTCTCTGCCTCAGTTTTTCCTTCCTGAGTTCAACTCTTTTGTAATCATGACATTGGTTCCGCTGACCTTGGCAACATGGCCATGATGTCCTTAGTTTGGCAGGCCTTATTGTTGACAATTAAGTCGCTCTTTGTTTGTCACGTTTGTATTGCTTGCTTTTGTTTACTGGTCATAGTACACTGTGAAAATAGAAAGACTCATAACACCATGATTGTGTATTGAAACCATGAAAAGTAATGCCTCTAAGCTGAGATCTGGTGTTCGGAGCATGCTGGAATGTAAACCCAATGTACAGTCAAAGGTTTGGACACACCCACTCATTCAAGAGTTTTTCTTTATTTTTACTATTTTCTACATTGCAGAATAATAGTGAAGATATCAAAACTATGAAATAACACATATGGAATCATGTAGTAACCAAAAAAGTGTGAAACAAATCTAAATATATTTTATATTTGAGATTCTTCAAAGTAGCCACCCTTTGCATTGATGACAGCTTTGCACACTCTTGGCATTCTCCTTCAAGTTGGTGGCAGCTCAGTTGCCACTAGTATTGGCGTTACAAAGCAATTCATTTTAACGGTGTAGCTATCCACTTAACACACTTTATCGTCTGAAAACATTGTATTATCTCTCATAAGGTACTATGACTGCTATATCTCCTGCATTACTGTACTGACTACAACATTATGTTATATCACACCATGTAGCATCATTTAGGCTAGACAGAAACTTTTACATGGTAAGTTTTGAACTACTGGTCAGATCGTTCAATGTTGAAATCCTTAGTGGGAACAGGTCTTGTTCCCTTGAACTGTCCTAACTTTAATTGTCTAGGTGTACCTGTGCCCACAGTTGTATTAAGGAGTGATTAATGGGGGCCTTGGTTGCATGGTTCCTCACTATGAGACATCTCACAAGAAGGCTTGTACTGGCCACTGTACATGGGCTTATATTAAGCTACTGTTCATATGTTGCATCTGTCATGATGTTGCCCTCTTTGGGTACAGCAAGCCCCATCCCCCTCTCCCTGCCTCTCCCTGCCCCCTACAACTAGGCTGCTGTGGTCAGTGAGGTCTTAAATTCCTAGGGAAGACCCTGCCTCATGGCCACACAGTATAGAGATAGAGTGAAGTTTCATAGAGAACAAAGGAATTTCTTCCACCTCACAGAACTTGAGGTCCGAACAACGTTTACGTTCCGGAGAAGGTATAAAAGATCGGCGAAGAATCCAGCTACGAACTGGTCCAGCTACGAACTTTGTTACAACTTGGGGAAGCTCATGGGAGACGGTGCGGCCACATTACCATAACGCTGTTTATATAATAGCCTCAGATATGAGGTTTACATCTAATTGTTGTATAAGATGAATGAGTGAGTATGATACTGTTTGTAAAATTGTGTAATGTGATTTTGGACTGTTTAATGAAGGAAACTCCAATTCCCTTTTGAGTTGAACTAAATCAGAGGACCGCCCATGATCCCAGTTAGGGTCAGGCATCCTGGGACAGCCCCTTTTCTGCAATTCCGAATAAAGCCCCAATCTTGAGAATTCCTCAAGTAGACCAGCTTACCTCGATAACGAGATGGCCAAGGTTTGAGACCAGACTGCTGAATCTTTTAACCATACCACGTGGTTAAACTCTTAGACTATCGATACCGACAGAATAAGAACAAGTCTTTGATATTAATTACTAGTCTGCAGCTAGGAATTCGGTATCATTGAACGCGAAGAACGACAACCGCCGAAACCTCCATTCTATAACGAAATTAATGAATGTCACTCTGAACAATCCATCCTAACCACGACAGAGAGAGAGAGAGAGAGAGAGAGAGAGAGAGAGAGAGAGAGAGAGAGAGAGAGAGAGAGGATGGAAACTCTCCAACAGAAACTAACTTTTCAACAGTGATCAAGACGACACACTGAGCGTAAATATATATATTGATTGCAGTTGTTCCTGAATGAGTGAGCGTTCATGTGCAAAGGATTAGCATTTCAATTGTTGTAATTATCAACTCTGTAGTGACTTCTCAGCTGACCCCCACTCCCCGTTTTGTCCACCAAGCCGCGATGCCGGTTTAGCCCACTAGGGCACATTCCCCTATCATTTCTTGTAACCATATTTACTTTGTTTGTTTGTGTGTGCATTTCTGTGAATTACTTAGTTAGTAAATAAATGATTTAAGACAATTGATGTATGGATGACTCATAGTGAAGACTGGGTTCGTGCAGATAACCAACAATTTATGACGTTTGGAAGGAGACTAACGTGAGGTAAAGTAAATAATTCATTAATCAGAAGACTATTGATCAGATATGAAAATATCTGAAAGGTTATATTAGGAAATTATAACTTTGTAATCTGAATATTTTCCTTGGTGCCCCGACTTCCTAGTTAATTACAGTTACATGATTAATCAGTTTAATCGCGTAATACTAATTACAGAGAATCTTTGATAAAAACTAAAAGTCTTAATTTAATGATAGTAAAGACACGACACATCTTTAGACTTTGTCATTGTCGCTCTAATGTTTAAAGAAAAAGTTATTGAGATTTTCCTGTGACTGTGCGTGCATCACGAACATGCAGGGATAAACAATACAGACAACAGAGATTCCCTAAAGGACACTCAGATAACCATCAGTGACTCATCAGATTGCTACTCCCTCAACACTGGACATGTGGTCAGCGGTCAGTGTAATTCAAATGTGCTACACCGCATCAAACAAGGCTTTTATACCATTGAAACATTGATTAAAACGGCACCGAAGTCAGAGCTTCACCCACGAAGTTCTGTTTTAAAAAAGTACAATGTACTCTTCACATTTCATCCATAAAACATGATAAAAACAGCCAACAGATGAACAGCTGTGGATAGTCCACTATGTGGGCTGTTTCTAGAAGGACTAAAGTTAAGCAAATCTGCTCTGTTATGTACAGAGCATTCAGAAGGTCATCAGACCCCTTTACTTTTTCCACATTTTGTTACGTTACAGCCTTATTCTAAAATTGATTCAATTGTTTTTTTTCCCTCCTCATCAATCTACACACAATACCCCATAATGACAAAGCAAAAACAGGCTTTTAGAAATTATTGCAAATTTAATTAAAATACTTTGTACTTTGTTGAAGTACTCAAGTACTCAGTACTTTGTTGAAGCACCTTTGGCAGCGATTACAGCTTGGGTATGACGATACAAGCTTGGCACACCTGTATTTGGCTGTGTGCTTAGAGTTGTTGTCCTATTGGAAGGTGAACCCTATTAGATGTTCCAGAGCCCCAGTCTGAGGTCCATCAAGGATCTCTCTGTACTTTGCTCCATTCATCTTTTCAGAGTGACCATCGGGTTCTTGGTGACCTCTCTGACCAAGGCGTTTCTCCCCCAATTGCTCAGTTTGGCCGGGTGGCCAGCTCTAGGAAGAGTTTTGGTGGTTCCAAACTTCTTCCATTTAAGAATGATGGAGGCCACTGTGTTCTTGGGGACCTTCAAAGCTGCAGACATTTTTTGGTACCCTTCCCCAGATCTGTGCCTCGACACAATCTTGTCTCGGTGCTCTACTGACAATTCCTTCGACCTCATGGCTTGGTTTTTGCTCTGACATGCACTGTCAACTGTGGAACCTTATATAGACAGGTGTATAAATTAGCAAACATTACGAAAAGCCTGTTTTCAATTTGTCTTTATGGGGTATTGTGTGTAGACTGATGAGGATGTTTTATTTTATTTAATCCATTTTAGAATAAGACTGTAACATAACAAAATGTGGAAAAAGGGAAGGGGTCTGAATACTTTCCGAAATGCACTGTATATTCATGTAGTTATCTATGCATGGCTTTTCCTGATCCACAAGGCTTTGGAGCCCTGTCTGTATTATAAGTGCTGCAATACATGCTAACAAAATACTGATCTTGGCAGAAGTTGTATTTAAATTATGTTATTCTATAGGCCCTAGTAGAGACACAACAGCAGACACATAACAGTGATATACTGTATGAGTCTGAAGAAAGCAAACAGAATGTTATCCACTGAATACTGCCGCTCTCTGGTCTCTCATTGGTCTCCGCTCTGACCAATACGGAACCCAAGCCCTGCTCTCTATGAGTGGGTGAGGACACATGCTTCTGAGGGGAGCTCTGACTGTAGCCAAACCAAATCAGGGGCACCTGGACAACATGAAACTGAGATGAAAAGTCTTAAATGGCTTCACCCGGACCCAGAGTCCAGCTCTTACCTTGTTATGCTGTTAAGAAGAGGATCCCTGTGGTTCTCACAGCAGTGGCATCCCTGGCCACACGGGCAATGTAGCTGGTCGAAGTGGGTGTGTGAGTGGCTGTGTCCTCGTAGGTCCGACAGCTCAGAAGTAATGCCTGCTTCTCTGTTCCAGAGGCTCGTCTGGACTCCAGGGCTGGCGTTGGCCATTTCCTGGCTATAGCACAAGATGCTTTTTCCTGAGGAAGCGGGCCATCCCATTTTTGCCCCCCATCCCTGCCTCCTCCTCCACAGCGAGCTACAGGCCCCTCAGGGAGAGAGGCTGATTATACTAATTGCCTTTGGAGGGGGGGGGGGGGGGGGGTTATTGTGGCTAGACTTTCATTTAGTTTATTAATTTGCTTGTTTGTTTTAGACCCATATGTATATTGAATCCCCCCACCTCATAGAGATGATCTATTTTAAGTAATCTACCATAGGCAACCCCCTATGCCCTATCCACCGGATCCAGGATTTGTTTTGGAGTATTCTCCCATTACCTAGTTGTTTTGAACTTTGTTTATGAACGTATTCTGCAATGAACACACCTACACACGGATGTGGTCATGGAGTTCATGTGTACGCTCTTTGTTTGAGGCCCATGTTTGTTTATGTGCTTTGAGCATCTGTGAGACTTTGGGATGTATTGATGCTGTGGAACAATGCACTTGGAATTCTAACCCTTTACTGTATACTGTTTGTCCAGCCTACTTAATAGCCTTAGTCTTTTGGATCATGAATTGTCAACCTTTTGAGTAGTGTACATTTTTGGGGGGGATTTCCTCTCATTTGAACATTCTGTCATAAAGAGCACATGTTCAACTTCATAAAAAGTGTTTTCCCATCTCAAGAGGTTACATTTAGTACTATAGTGAATGCCTATTAAGTAACAGGGTTGATGATTTCATCTTAAAACAGAGGTAAATCCCCTTGTGATGGGGGGGGAATGGAAGTTTGTTGTGCGCAACAGGGAGAGGCGATTGAAATTAAGCGTAACAATTTTTATTTTATTATTTATTTTGACATTTACAGCCTGTCTAACTACGGGTAACAGGGTTGACATCTTATGTTCGACTCGCTCATTTCCCCACCACAAAACACGAGAACATAGCCAAAAATAGTAGAACCAGCTCATCTGCTTTTACTCTATGGTTTGACTAAATGTTCAATGTTTGGTTAGATGTTCAATGTTTATTTTGAGAGAAAAAAATATTTGAAAAGGAATAGTTTCACCACATAAAAACGAGAGTTCAGTTCACGTTACAGGGTTGACTTTCAAATGAGGTAGACATAAATTATTCACTAATCACATTAAAGAAATCATCATTTTCAGAAATGACTTTGACTTTGTCAAAGCAACAAAATACAATGATGTGAAAACTTGGGAGAAATTTGCAGATTAAGTGGGTTAAAATCTTCCTAGAAGTCACAGAGGGTGCAAGGAGGGACATGTCAAAATGCAGAATTTTTACACTTTAGCGAGTCTTAATTTAAAAAATCTGATTTTAAATAGGAATAATGTATGTAGTCTGTATTAAAGGGGCATTTATTAATATAACCGGCTTTTAAAATGCAATAGTTGTGGACAATTTCTACTTCAAATATCAAAGGGACGCAGAAGGCAATCATTTTGTGGAACGACCCTTACAAGGTCTAAATGCATACGCATACCAAACCATCATGTCAACGGGGAAAGGTCACTTCACAAGTCCATCTGATTCCATGATTATGACACACGAAGACATTTCGAAATGTGCACCTTTCAGACCAGAAGTCCTTAACGCCGGGTGGAATTTGTCATGTTTACTTCACAAACATAGACAAAGGTGTGTTGAGCCTGGTTGGTCTGTGTCTAGTGGAACAGCGGAGCTTCAGCAACAAACAGGCATATACATACACAGAGCGTTTTTTGAGCAACGGAAAATTCCACAGAAAATTGTTAAATTGAGGCTAATGTCCGTAGCATGAAGCTGAGCTAAAAAGAGATGCGGCATGATGTACTACAGTACCCATAATGCTCTGTAAGCGGTTGTATCTTACTAAAGACGTTCCTGAAGCTGACTCTATGGTGTCCTTAATATAACGAGAAAGGAAATGTTGACTTGTGTTCTCCTGCCATCTACAGGTTATTCCAATGAACCATGACAGTCTGTCAGATTAGATAGTATTGGATTGGTTTGAGCAAGAGTTCATGCTGTAGGATTGCTATGATAAAGTTATGGGTGCTTGAAAAATCTGACCAGTCTCTGATATTACATGCATCCTCAGGCTGACACTTCAGTTAGCATCATATAGGCTTCTATCTATCTACCTACCCTCAGTCACACCCTAGCAATCTATTTACAATGTTGGTAAATGGGTTGACCCCTATGGGATTAAATAAACACCCTGTTTATCAAATGCGTGTAGAGTACCGTCATGCCAAAATGTAATGTTGTAAATTATTCAGTACATTTAGCCAGAAGAGGGCGCTGTTTATCCATACGACTCATAGCGTAAAAAAAATAATGTTTTAAACACGGGCCTTCTCTATGGTACAGCAGCAGGGAAATACAGCCTTTAATCTATAAAACACTATGCTGGTAATGATTCAAAGTTACTCTAGGAAACATTGAATTCAAAATGTATTTAAACCAATACAACCAACCGAGATCTACACATTTACAAACCGTGTTGAAACTCGTGTAAAAAAATGTTTTTAAACATTAGGAAACATTTGTGTACCTGAGGTGGCATATAGAAGTACAGTAAAGCAGTTGGGTTTCTATCCTTCAGCTGACTGAAAATCCTCTACAGATATACAAACATTTTGGTAAGAAATAAATGACCTGGTGTTCCTGACAGCTTAAATGTTATCTTAAATTATCCTTAATAGCAAATCTAAACCATCTTTGAGTGGCAGTTGACAACCTACCAAGCCATATTGCTTGGTCTTCATAAAAATATCCTTTGTAGTATTATCTATATGGTCATTAAAATCATTGGGAATATCACAACAATATTTCTCCCCTTTTTAATATATATATATTTTTTTCAGTTGACCTCATGAGCTATTGTCTCTTATGTTACTGGATGCAGTTTGAAAATATGGTAGACCTGCTTGTAGCGAGGAACCGTTGACTAACCCATTGGGGTATATGAAAGCTCTCTAGAGTTTATTACCTTCAGACTGACATTGGTATCTACAGTACATTGCTGGACTCTTTGGTTCTGGTTTATGAGCTAAACAGAATCAGAGGTGCATCTCACAACATAAGACACACTGACCAACAGTCGATACCCTAATGACTTTTCCAATGAAAGCAATTCAAGGAAACACAGAACACAAGTAGCGGTAGCGATCCAACAGAGAGCAGCATGTTTCAAACATTTCGGACACGGAGTTAACAAAAATAAAACTGAATTCATTTGACATCGTAGAGGTACAAATGTTGCAGGGACTGCCTGTGCATTGTGGTTGTGTGTGTGGACAGAAGATAAGGTGTCTGCAAAGTTTGTGATAAGTTGTCAGATCTGGCTAGCTGTTTGATGTGTATTTGACAGTGTGTAAAGCACAGTGTAAAGACCAGCAAGACCCCATGTTTTTCAGATGAGGTCCGTGGCATCAGGCTGAGGAATGGGGAGTCGGGTTCTGGGGTTGAAGGGTAACATAACAGGGCCTTCAGATCACCTCTCGGTCTGCAGAGTTTTGCCGGTTGGGGAAGATGTGTAGCTGGGGTTGTTCGATGCCATTGTTGTGGAGGTCCTCCTGTTTCTGCAGCCCGTGGAGTTTCAACACCAGCTCCTTGATGAAAACCTGTGTGTGCAGGGGAAACGGGCAGGCGGTCAACATACGAAACATGCTCAGAATGGATACAGTGAAAGGCAGTGACACACAACGTTGGTAACGTTGAATACTTCAGTGAAACAACAAGGAAACATGTTTCAGAGATATCACTTAATTTCGTGTGTATGATATCAATGTGTGTGTGTGTGGGGGGGGGGTCAACATAGTCTGTCAACAGACAGGTTGAGTAACACTGACTATGAAGGATACAGGGACAGTGTGAGAGAAAGACCTCGCATATGAGGGACAAGACTAGCATTGTCAGCTACTATATGTGGAGTCATCATTGGCTACTTCTGTTCCTGAAAGAAAGAGCGAGGTGATGATCGAGAGCGGGAGAAAGGCAATGATGTAGTACTTGAGTTTAAGACTTGGACTCAAGTCACAATTTTCATGAATTGTGACTATGAATTGTGACTCAACTCAGACTTGACCAGTGGTGATTGGTCCTTCTATAATGACATCATAACCCTGTTCTCTGATTGGTCCCTTCATAATGACTAGGGTTGAAAAATTCCAGTAACGTTCAATAAATTACCTGGTTTCCTCAAAATCCCAGGTTGGAGGATTTCCCAAAATCAGGAGGGAATAAGAAAAAAAATCCAGAATCCTCCAACCAGGACAGTTTTGCAACCTTTATAATGACATGGTCATAACCCTGTTCTCTGATTGGTCCCTTAATAATGACTTCGTAATCCTGTAATCTGACTGGCCCCTTCATAATGATATAGCCCTAACTGCTCTCTGATTGGGTCCCTTCACCATGACATCATTCTGTATAGTCAGTCTATGGACATAAATGGCATAAAATACTACCCAAAACAATCTTAAAAACACATGGTTAGATATTACTCTTTTATATAGATTACCTCACTTACCTCTGTGTTATTGCACGTGAGAAACATTTCCTGGAAAAAAATTCCCAGACCAAATAAGATTTTAGTTCATCTGGCCAGCCTGCTGCTGAAACAATATATTTAAAATAGAAACCAAATATACAGCTATTACTGTTAGTCCCACAATCAAAACAGTACAACTTGTTCACACAGCTTTTAATTGATAAAATGATCAAGTCCACAGATGATTTTGCTAGTGAGTAGTACAGTTCACCTGGAGCCTGTGTGTTCTCTCCTCGTCACTCTTCAGGTCTAACAGCTCGTCAATGTTCACCTCCTCTGGCATCTCCTCCTCCTGGGGACATAAGGTGACATACATCAGTCGCAAAAAAAGGACAAATCAGGTCTTGCCATGTTCTGAGTTGCGTGGGTCTTACAGACACAGAGGAAGAGCTGTGCGTGTTTTTAGCGTGCAACACACAGATTTTCTGTGTGTGTGTAAGTGAGCGTCCATGGTGGCTGTTGAGTCAACATATGCATGATGCAGGATGCTTGATGCGTGGGCTGGCAATTAAGGGCTAGGGATGATTGGGGGGGGTGAACTATTATTTAGATGGCTGTGCCGTCTTGGAATCGGTCAAGTGCCTCCATAATCTTAGGATTTAGTTTCAGTAGGAACACTGCATGTGAGGAAATGCCTTTGAGGAGAAGGGAGAGGAGAAAGAAGGGGGGGGAACGAACGAACCAGGCTACTACTAGTCTAGGTATGCTGCAAGGACAGAAGCCACCACCAATGCCAGATATTCTCCATCACAGATAATGAATACTATGCTTTCTCACGGCCTCCTAAAATTGGTCATACTCAGTGCATTCAGCTCCCCCCAAGTCTCAGAGAAAAGCAGAGACTATTTGTATAACAGTCTATGCACCTAATGATCTGTGACAATGTCCCAAATGAAGTAACTACACTGAAAAAATATATTTTTTAAACACAACAAGCAACAATTTCAAAGATTTTACTCAGTTTCATTTTTTAAAATTTCTTTAATCTATTAAAATTAATTCAGTAGGCCATAATCTATGGATTTCACATGACTGGGAATACAGATACTGTATGCATCTGTTGGTCACAAATACAGTACCTTTAAAAAAAAAGGTAGGGGCGTGGATCATGGTGTGACCACCATGTCTCATGCAGCGCAACATCTCCTTCGCATAGAGTTGATCAGGCTGTTGATTGTGGCCTAATGAATGCTGTCCCACTCTTCAATGGCTGTGTGAAGTTGCTGGATATTGGCATGAACTGGAATACGCTGTCGTACACATTGATCCAGAGCATCCCAAACGTGCTCAATGGGTAACATGTCTAGTGAGTATGCAGGCCATAGCATAACCCCACCACCACGGGGCACTCTGTTTACAACGTTGACATCAGCAAACTGTTCACCCACATGACGCTATACACGCCATCTGCCCGGGACAGTTGAAACCGTGAAGAGCACACTTCTCCAGAGTGCCAGTGGCCATCGAAGGTAAGTATTTTCCCACTGAAGTCGGTTACGATGCCAAACTGCAGTCAGGTCAAGACCCTAGTAAGGATGAGCACGCAGATGAGCGTCCCTGAGACAAATTTTTGCACAAACCGTCAGAAACTCTTTGGTTGTGTAAACCCACAGTGTCATCAGCTGTCCGGGTGGCTGGTCTCAGCTGATCCTGCAGGTGAAGCCAGATGGAGGTTCTGGTCTGGCATGGTTACACGTGGTCTGCAGTTGTGAGGGCGAATGGATGTACTGCCAAATTCTCTAAAAGGACATTGAAGGCAAAGTGGCCTTTTATTGTCCCCAGCACAAGGTGCATCTGCGTAATGATGCTGTCTATGCTGTTTAATCAACTTCTTGATATGCCACACCTGTCAGGTGGATGGATTATCTTGGCAAATGAGAAATGTTCACTAACAGGGATTTAAACAATTTTGGAACATTTCGGGGGTCTTTTATTTCAGTTCATGAAACATGGGACCAACACTTTACATGTTGCGTTTATATTTTTGTTTGGTATAAGATGTAGTCGCCCCGAACACACCCCGTTTTCAAACTGCTTCTCCCATTCTGAACAGGAAAACATTCCACAATGGCTTCTGGCCAAACACTTACCAAGCGTCTCATGGTGAGATTCCACCTTATTTATTTTTCCCTTGGGGCAAGTCTGCTCATTGGCACAAACAGCACATTCAAAGGGAATTATTCATGATGTGCTGCTATCAACATAGTGAGCCAAAAATGAACCCTGATCGTTTTTTTATTGCCCTTTTTGGTAATGCAGAGATTCTTTGAATAACATATGGAAATTGATGAAGACTGCAAATATCACTTTAGACTAGATGGGAGGCTGTTTTCAGAACCTAATCTGAACATCAACCACAGTACACAACAAAGACGCGCGCATGTGACATGTTGACTAGTGACACTCATGCAACAGGCCATAGGAGAGTTCAGTCTGACCTGAATGCTCAGCAGTAAGGCTAACCAGCCCCGTTGGGTCTGTCTGTGGGTGCCGTCGGGGCGGAGGGACTTAGTGATTCGGATACCGGTAGTGTAAAGGTCCGTCCAGGCAGATCCAAGCAGTCCCTTCCTACCCAGGCATCCCTGACCTTTCTTTCAACTCCAAATGCCAATGAAATACTGTCTCATTCTGCCCACACACACAGGCATATATAAAAAATAGTCACGTGAGCAAGTCCACAATCACTCTCATACCACACAGACAATGTAATACATGGTGTTGTAATATAAATATGCAACAAAACGACACGTGCACAACAGCAGATCTATTCCGTAATCTGGCAGGAGCTGGTAAAGAAAATCTGAATTCAAACACTAACATCAAAAATGATTATTGTAATGCTCAACTCATGCTGGGGATAATGAGGCTCAGTAAGCAGCTAAAAATCACATTCCTGGCAGGGTTGAGTAAACATAGCCTCCATCGTGAGACAAACATGATGACTCAGGCCTGTCAGGATGCGTTAAGTCACTTCAGGCTGATGCAATGCTTTAAAAAAACGATTTAAAAAAAGAAAAAAAATGGGATTCAACTGCTTTCATTGTCCATGTCTGGATTTCACATTATGCTTAGACCAAATTAGTTTTCTGTGAGGGGATGTGTGATGTCAGGTGGGCTAATGTGTCCCATCCATTTCCCTATCATACTTGTGCAGGAGGCTAATAGTAAAGGTGAGCAGACAGGTGCAGATACAGCCCTCTTATGTAAAAAAGAAATAAAATAAAAATAAAGTGCCCTTTTGTTTGGTGGCATAATATATATATATTTTGTCTCCGTTCTCTCGTAAATTTGAATGCAACGAATTGGCCATCAAAGTAGACCATTTCTCAAACATATTGCTGCACTCTTCCTGCATACACGAGTGCGCAATTAATTCCACCAGTAGGTTACAAGCAAAGACTAGTTCGCAAGCATAAATAACTGATTCGCGATGATCTGACGATATAGCCCACCCCAGTATGTTTAGCAGTCGTTGATTTCCAGCAACGATAATTTTAACAAACTCCCTTTCATTTGTGGTTTTAGTTTAGCTGCACTGTGTGATGACTGTGTTTTAGCAGAACATTAACGCCTGTTAAAAAACAAAAATTGGCTAAAGGGGCAGTACAATTCTATGAACGCAATTAAAAAGGTGAGAATGTAACACCAGCAATAATATCATGTATAGGTAGTACTTTGAAATGAGTATGGCTGGGCCCTCACTCCTCTGTAGCAGAGACAGAAAGAAAATGGGAGCGAGTCATTCCACCCAGTTTCACATCAGTCGAGGGCTCGAAACGCAGCAATTTAGTCCACATCACTTCCAGGCCAGTGGGTTGAGGGTAATGTGTTTTTTGTTTGCTTGGGTACTCTGGGTGATCCACTGGTCCCTGTGTCAGTGTCCAGCTGTGCACCTGTGTCCATGTGTGTGTAATGTTTTCCATAGCCAACACCCTGATACAGTAAGTGGTCTGTCCCACACTGGTGACAAAAGGAATCTGGGTCAACATACCCTGTCAGGTTGAACTGAAGACTAATGTAAAGTAAATGCATTTATAAAGGGAAGCGACCACACTTTAAAAATGCACATTAATTACCATAATCCATTGAGGTGAAAGGTCATAATTTATAAAATAATTTAAACCAATCAAAATACACATAAAACATTCAGCCTCAATACATTTCACTGATGATGAGCCATTATACTGCACTGACACAAATTATTAGAAATGTCTCATCGTTAAAGTCATTGTTGTGGGTCAGTTTGTGTACACCATGTTAACCCTCAACTGTTGGGTTTACTTTGGAGCCTGCAGTATTGACAGACGCTTATCTGGCTTGACTCAAGTTTCCAAACCACCATTTCCTCCAACCCCTTTCATTCTACCATTGCATATCCTGTAACAGGCCGACTGCTAAATGCAGACCCACTACAATATCCATTTTCCCCCCAATACATAGCATGTCATTTCCAGATTCATGATTGTTCTTCTCCGTTTAATATTCATATCCTCGTTACTGCCTGTATGACATGCCATTACACGTTTCCTCTCTTCTACCGTTTCTCACACCTTGTCTCTCTAGGCCATCCCCTGCTGTCACATCTTAACAAGTCATTCCTATTCAAAACATCAGCATAACTAGTTTGCACCAGGTGCGTTCCCACAGTTACTTACTGCTACAGCAGATAGATTCTACACCTGCATTGCTTGCTGTTTGGGGTTTTAGGCTGGGTTTCTGTACAGCACTTTGAGTTATCAGCTGATGTAAGAAGGGCTTTATAAATCAATTTGATTAATATGATCTAGTACAGGGGTGCGGAACCTGCAGACACTCGTCCCGCCGTGGAATGAGTTTGACACGTGATCTAGTATTAATTACAACAGTATTAGCATGTGGTCAGAGCACTGGCAAAATGTATCAGTCAAAAAAATGACGGTTTAGCGCCGTCAGTGAAATCATGGTTATTGATTGGGTGGGTGACTTCATTTCCAAGTAAAAACCATAATGATTGAGATATATGATCGGCACGGATTTCCAAGAGGTTCTCTCTACACCAGGAAATGGACCTGTTCCTCACGAGATTGTTGACTGTTTCATCTACATAGGCATGCAAATGAAATGCATTTCCATTAGATGATTCATTTATCACTAAATTGTGGACAGCTGTTCTGGTTCAAGACATACACAATTATGTGATGTTATGCATGTGATTTATATATTTGATGAGTCTTATGAGATTAAGTTCCATGTCGTCGACAAATTGCATTCGTCGGGGAACCAGCTGTTATAGATCAGTTACAATAGAGGTTTCACATCCATTAGATATTCATTGTTCCTACAAAAGTAAACAATTGCACTCTAAAAACCTTAGTTCGCCGATGCTTTTCTCTCCCAGTTTGCAGTGGTAAATTGCATAACAACTGGCTGTCACATCTGTGTGGCTTAGTGGGCAGTGACGACTCAATAGAATGTTTATAAATTGCTGGGTGTAGGGGTGGGACTAAAAGTGAAAAGACCTCGAGCCTCGCAGACAATCACGCAGATAGCAGAACACTGCGGGGGTCTTAATCTGGGCCTCCGATTGAGCGTTGATAGAGTGTTGATAGAGCGTTGATAAGAGACTAATTGCCCGAGCAATGTTCTACATTCAATGCTTTGAGCTTCAACAACAGGCTCTGTGATGGGGGGGGGAAGGTATTCTCTTTGTGCTATTTGGTGACATATGGGACCTTCACTTCCTCCAAACCCCCCATCCTCCCATTCATAAGAACCATCCCAGGAGACAAAGATGTCATCGATCAATAACTGGGATAGTTAGCGTCCATTCAGGCCTGGTCAAGGGGTTTTCACGTTGCAGGGGCAGCCAGTGTGGGCTTTGGTCTAGGAGGAAATTAGTATGGGGGATATCTGATTACGCCATCATTACACATGCCTGTTCCACTATCAGCACAGCAATTAACTCATTAACAAAATATATAAAGCTGTGGCCATGTGTTTGTGAGAAAGCATAAACATAAAAAGCATCCACAAGAAACAGAATGGTACACTAGGTCAAATTGTCATGAACACTAAATAGGATCAAAAGCTATATTTATATATTCTCTATTCTTTAAGTGGTTATAGAGAGACCCTATAAAAAATATGATGGCTCACTGATGCAGTTTTTACTGTCATTGTATGTGTCAGGTGGTGGTCTTTGCAGAAGACACATTGTTTTTACTACAATGTTTCATTACTATGTTATAAATTGGATGTCGAGAGTAGATGCTGAAAAAAAAAAAAAAAACACCCAGAAGGCTGTGGACTCAAATAGGTCTCCACACATCATACAAACAGAATTTGACACAGGGCGTCCAATTTCTATAGTTAAATACATTCTGAGCAGGAGATGGTTGTGTCTGATGGAGAGATTATTGGTATGGAATAATCCCAACATCTGTACCATAGCACTGACCCCATCCCTACATCAACCATCCTCCCCAACCCCGCTCAGACTCCACCATGCGGTGCCTTGGCCCAACGCCCACCAACATCCTTTGGCGGCCCATGCCCTCGCTGGTGATGCCACACACCGCACCTGGTCCCCCAGGATCCCCCTGTTGTGTCCGCCAGAAGCCATAAACCCTCAAGGCTGTCCATGTAAAGCAACAAGCACCAAGCCACAGACCAGTTGTTTCTGGAAGCACTTTCAATTGGACCTCTGATCTTTCCGAAGTCACCCCTGGCAGCGAGACAGCATTCCCCACTCACAGGGAGTATACTGACCCCTCCATGTCTTCCAATGACTGTCCATCCCCTTACATACAACAGGAAGGGAACAACATGAAAGGAATCTACCATATCTACATTTGTATTTTTCCTTGGATGCCAAGTCTATTTTTTGTGCTAGATCTTTCCACTCTTTGCTAATATTAGGAAGCATGCCAGGCAGGTGTATAACACCTTGGCTGGTGCTCTTCCTACAGCAGAATAAACCTGTTCAACTGTGGTGTGTGAAGTGTGATAGATATTCGTTCAGCTAATAAAATACAGACAACACCCTCATTTCCTTAATGACTGTAGAGAAGGATGACATGCTAACAACATTGATGTTATAGGCTAACAAGGGTGTAAAGGGAAAACAAAGCTTGACATGGTTAACCTTATTGTCCTCTGCACGTGCTCCATGGCCTTGCTAATAATGGCTTTGTAGACAATTCTAATCCCGCTTCTTCTGGCGACAGAGAAATGTTTGCTTTTATTATTAACTAAATGAAAGGTGTCCAGTCAATAGTGTATGATAAGAAAACACATGCACAATACTATTATTAATCTGGATTTGATGAGACCATGAATTGACCAATATGACAGCCAGTGTTGACTAGACAGTCACCAATATGACAGCCAGTGTTGACTAGACTGTCAAAACACTAGAAGGCATCCATCTACACATTCTTGATTCATCGAATGTCAAGCAGACAGGGCGCAAGGAGACAGGGCAGCCAACCCCCCCATGTAAAATTGATTAACGTCGTAGCCACATCCCATATGGTAAGTGCACGAGGCTGAAAAACAGACTTAATGACATTCTGTGAATAGTTGTATTTACATATCTTGAGGAGACTGAAAATAAGCCATTGCTGCGTACCCGCTCACAACATGACTCTTATGTTCCCAAATGCGCCAAACCGATATATTCATTATAGCGATTAAGTCCCACTGAAGAGTGATGTGCCATGCTACAATGGATTTCGTACACCGAAGCTGCTGCCAAAGTCGCTTTATGTCATTCAGTGGACACTGATGCTAAAATGAATCATTGTTATTGCGTAAAACCCGTTTTGTATTCTTACAATAAGTCAAATAAACGTTTCCCATTGGTAAGTGAATGTATGCGTAGCCTATCAATAGAGATCCGTTTCAGTTCAAATTGATGGGACTCACCCTGCCCAAATAGAGCTCGTCCAGACTACAGTCAATCCACTTCTCCACATCCAAGCGTCTTTGGAGCTCCTTTCTGTTGTACTTTACCGTGACCCGTGCTTGCCTCTTCTGCAAGCTAAGCCCCGGGTCCCTACCTGGACCCCTACTCGGGGAATGGACCTTGTTGTTACATCTCCTCCCGACCCGGTTCGCGGCCATATCCACTTCGGATCACAGACACGTGCAAACGGTGGCTAGGAGAGTGGAAGAGGTGCGCTATCATTGGCAATAGTAGGGCACTGCTGGAGAACTCGGCTATGGGTCCTAGTGCCCCACCCATACAGGTTCGGGAAACAGTTGTGCGCCGAGAGCAATGTGATAAGTATTTAATTGAACTTAGCTCTGTACAATTGTGTCCATAAGGAAGTTCTACACTTTCTGAATTGTGTGATAAGAATTTACAAGAAATATTAGTTATTCAGTATTCTGGGGAAAGTACAATGACTCACCATGATGGTCACCACTATTTATAAATGATTTAGCCTACACATAAGGAATGTTAGTGTCCTCTACTGGCCAAAAGGCCAAAGCCATATTAGCATGGGCAACGCCATTGAGGGCTTCCACCGTTCTAATGTAGACAACTGGGTCGGACTTCATTGGCTGATTTCTCCTGGTGATCAGCCAATCAAAGAAAGAAGAAAATTGACTACTTATAAATGGAGATTGGCTCAATGGCGCTGCCCGTGCTGTCACAGACGATATAATAGCACAGATACAAAGATGAGTCCTCTATCTATCTCTATGAGCCTACATGACAGCCTGCCCTTTTTCTGGCCTGCAAATTGATTTGGACAACAACAAAAAAATATCTGTTTGCCCACCCCTGGCCTAGTGCATGAGGTATTCAAATCTTACCCTATGAGGTGTGGAGCCTTCTGGTTTTCTGTTCTACCTGATAATGAGTTGTATCCACCTGGCTTCCCAGGTCTAAATCAGTCCCTGATTAGAGGAGAATAATGAAGAGGGGAAAAAAGCAGTGGAACTGGCATCATGGTCCAGATTTGAATTTGAGGGGCCTAATGCTTCACCCTGGATTGACTTTCTATTTTCATTGGTTATTTATATCCAGAAAGCCTGAACCCCCATAAATCATGAACACAGCAGAGGAGAATATTTGGTTATTTTAAGGTGATTTATAAACATACACAACTGTCATACTGTAATGACAATGATTTAGTTGAATGTAACACACACCTAGGGCCTGTTGCACAAAAGTAGAATTAAGACATCCGGGATAAATGACTCAGCTGAGCTCAATGAAGCCAAAACATGTGCGTCCAGGCTTAATTGGTTGCACAAAGACCAAGCCAGGATGAGCAGACACGGATTCATTAAGCCAGGTGAAACCAATCCTGGATAGGTGCGCGCTCACGGCTCACTCAAATAGACCCCGCCACAGATCACAGATTAACTGATTTACCATGGCAACTAGAGCCGCGTACTTTTCCCCGTCGGAAGCACAAATCCTCATGGAGGCATACGAGGAGGTAAAAGATATAATTAAGAAGAAAGGCAACACCGCCACAGTGATAAAGCAAAGAGAAAAAGCGTGGCAAAGTATTGCAGACCGCCTGAATGCGTAAGTAGTGCACAATTACACACTCACCGCTCCGCTGAAACATCACAATTACAATTCAAATATTTAATTCACATCTCCAAAAATGCAGTTGTACTGTAATTATGAAACGGTTAAATTTTTAATTGAAATGCACTGCAGATATGAGTGAAATTGTGTAAAGTAACTCCATCACACTGTATAAAGCTATGATACATTTTTTGATATTTTTACTGAAAACAAGACAAAAATACCAAGTAATTTTTTGCAGTGTGACTCCATTAAATGTGTGTGTGTGTGTGTGTGTGTGTAGATTAAACATGAACGGGCCAAAACGGACATGGCAGCAGGTCAAAATCAAATACAAGAACATTCTGCAGAATGGTATGTATGGTCCCTGACTAATATTTAACAAAGCACAAGCATATATTGTACCCAGAAGGTGCCTGCTCACACATTGTCTGTACTGTTTTAGCAGTGAAAAAGAATACCCACAGACAAGGCACGGGTGGTGGGTCACCAAAGGCTGACCTTACCCCAGCAGAGGACATGGCCTTGGAGCTAAATAAAGGCAGGCCCGTCTTAGAGGGGATCCCTGGGGGGAAAGAGACGAGCATAGGTTCCTCCCAAGATGCCACCCGCTTCATTCAAGGTATGTCCTTCCATCTCTACATGGGATACAACCACATTCATATTGAATCAATTTGGACTGTCTGACTTTGGTTTACCTATTGCCTTGCAGTGTCTGGCAGCACTGTGTTCCTGTTAGAGCCACCAGCACAAGCACCAGACGATGCTGATCCAGTGAGTACTCCATCAAAGGCATACTGTAGGCCTGGCATGTCTTGTCTACTAGCTTCAATATGAATCCGATTAAATGTGATAGGGTGAAGGCCCCAGTGCAGCAGCAACAGCACATGATGGAGACGATGATGAGGAGGAGACCATCTCTCTGGATTCCAGAAGGCATGAGGTATCATGTTAAGACTGTGAAAGTACTATTTACTCTACAATGGTGAGGAGTCCTCATCAAAATCAAAAAATCTAATTTCTTTTACAGGACCCAGATGCTATACAGTGGGAAAACCAGCCTGGCAACATAGTGCGTATTAATAAAAGGACACCACATCCTGCCAAATTCCAGCTGCGCTAATTGTATTGTGTTCACAGAGCTCACAAGCTATCAGAAAGTTGTATGGCAACCACCTCCGGCGCCAAATAGAACTGGCAGACATAGACATTCAGTACAAGAAGAAAAAGATGGAAAATCCTGCACTGGAGTCCGAAATAAAAAAGAGGACAATTAGGAAACTGGACCTTGAAATAAAAAAACTTGAGAGGGAGGTGAGATATGCCTTCAATGTACACTGTATGCTAACTGTAACACAAATGTATTAATCATTATTTTTCTTTCCTCCCCCAGCTCCAAGAAGATGACACAGCTCAAAATAAAAATTAGGTATATTCTCGTAAAGTCAAGTGAGCCATGACATATGAGCTCTTATTGTGAGCACACAGGACGGTGGCATCTTTCTAAGGTTTTTTTTATTTTCCCAGCAATCAGTACAACCAAGTCATCGTTATAAGGCATCGCCCTCTTTTGCCCACCCCCCCAGCACCAGGTGTGGCCACTAGCCTATAGGAAGGGCCAAAATTGTGTGTTCCTTTCTGCTCTGACAATGGCATGCCCATTCGTGCGAGATGTGGTGGATGAAGAAGCACTTGTGCTGAGGAGAGCCTTCAGGCGAGAAAGGGTCTTCAGGGACCGGTTGGACCCACTGGCCTTCCCTGATGACCATCTATATGAAAGATACAGGTTTTCTGCAGATGGCATCAGGTATCTATGCAGACTACTGGGTCCCAGGATTAAGCACCGCACTGCACGGAGCCATGCACTGAGTGTGGAGCAAATGGTTTGTGTGGCCTTGCGCTTTTTTGCTAGTGGAGCCTTCCTGTACTCAGTGGGGGATGCAGAACAGCTGAACAAGGCCACAATTTGCCGCACAATAAGGAGTGTGTGTCTGGCTATCAAAGCATTAGCAGATGTCTTCATCTCCTTCCCTGGCCACAGAAGACTCTGTGACATCAAAGAGGAGTTCTATAGGATTGCAGGTAAGAGGATCTACAAATTACAGGACAACTGTTAACACATAGTAGGATACTCATTACTTTGTGTGACAGGTTTCCCCAATGTCATTGGTGCAGTGGACTGCACACACATAAGGATAAAAGCCCCCTCAGGTGCCCATGAGGCCGATTTTGTGAATAGGAAATCCTTTCACAGCATTAATGTTCAGGTGAACATAACTTTTTGATATTGTCCATTGACGAACACTCTGCATTGCCAGTGATGTGCATTGATTGGTGTAATATTCCTCATCTTATGATTTCAGATGGTCTGCAATGCTGACTGTGTGATCAGCAATGTTGTGGCAAAATGGCCTGGCTCAGTCCATGACTCCAGAATCTTTCGGGCCTCTGAAATCTATCAGTGCCTATCACAAGGTAAGCCACACAACCCCTATTTATAACCATCATGGCTGTGTCAAGAATATCACTGTGTTTATGAGGTAGTAATGATGAGATTTTGTGTTGACAGGTGAATTCTCTGGTGTGTTGCTGGGAGACAGGGGGTATGGCTGCCAGCCTTTTCTCCTGACACCTTTCACAGACCCCCAGGAAGCACAGCAGGCCTACAACCATGCCCATGCCAGGACCAGGGCCAGAGTTGAAATGACCTTTGGCCTCCTGAAGGCACGCTTTCACTGCCTTCACAAATTAAGGGTCAGCCCTGTTAGGGCATGTGATATTACTGTGGCTTGTGCTGTCCTCCACAATGTGGCCTGCCTGAGGAAGGAGAGGGCCCCCAGAGTGCCACCAGCCATGGACTGGGACAATCCGGCAATCTTCCCTGATGACGACAGTGGTCGGCTGCTGAGGGACCAATATGTGTTGAATTATTTTAGTTAGTATGTGTGCTTTCAATTTTGGTTAAATATGTCCTGCGGTGGCAGAGGAATTTGGGTTTTTTTGGGTTCGTTTTTTGACGAATTTGGCCTCTTATGATGTTTGTGCGGTATACTGTGTGTAATACAAGGCTGCAGGGAGGCTACTGCATCCATTCATTTGTCTGTTCAGTTGATGTGTATGGATTTGTCCTGCATTTATTTTAGTGTGCAGACATGCAGGGTGTGTTATATACAGACCTTTGAATGTGTATGTATCATTTTGTATAATATGCTTGGATTCTGTGCTTTCCATCTTGTAGAGTCACTGTGACTTCAGTTTCGAAAGGAGCTGATGGTTTACCTGCTTTGTTTTGTCCTTATTCAATAAAGGAACATAATGTTACACATTGTGTTTTTATATTCATATGGAATGTGTATTTGTTTATATGACAGAGTACTAGGGCCACACTGAAGAAAAAGGATAAAGTCATAAATTTATGAGGCTGGTTCTTTCTGCAGAAAAGCTACATATTGTTTTTACAGTTTTGATACTTATGACAATGTGATACTTAATATTCTGGCACATCAGCATGTCTTTGTTTATGAAACCATACTGAAGTACAATTTCACGAAATGCCCCACATCTGTCATTTTAACAACTGTCCTCCTTTAAAACAACTGGTTACAATATTATGACTTGTGTTTTTTTCCCCTCTGTGGCCCTAATATTCTATCATTTTATATATAGCCTTATAGTCTATGGGAAACTGTAAATTATCTAATGATAGCAACATCTAAAAATCATTTTTTATCCAAAATCATTGAAATTAATGATCACAAACGTTTAAATAATAACAGTGGGTCTAGTTATATGTGATAACAATGTATAGTGAGCAGTGAAATAACTATTGGTTTCCATTTGTGGTGACTGCTGACTGACATTAGGGATGAGATTAAATAGATCCTGGAATTTAGCCTGGTCTGGAGCAGGCTAGCTCCACAGAATAAATCTCCATGGTAATTTATACCATAACATATCCTCCTGCCCCCTATCCATCTTTAGTGCAACCGGATTACGGATCAATTGAGCCAGGATCACCAAGATATCCTGGCTTAATCCCTTATCCTAGTTTTGTGCAACAGGCCCCTAGAGGTTAATCGAGAGGTGGGCCAGCAACTAGAACAGGGGTTTCCAACCCTGTTCCTGGAGCCCTATCCTCCTGTAGGTTTTCGCTCCAACCCCAGGTGTTACTAACCTGATTTATGTTATCAACCAGCTAATTATTTGAATCAGGTGCTCTAGATTAGGGTTGGAGCAAAAACCTACAGAGCAGTAGCTCCCCAGGAACAGGGTTGGAGAGCCCTGAACTAGAGGGTTGCAGATTTAAATCCAATGTCAGACGGAAATAAATATGGTCAAGAGTGGGCCAGCAACGGGAGGGTCACTGGCATCAGTGTCCTAAATGCCATCTCCTGTCGTTGTGCCCTTGAGCAAGGCACCTAAAACTGTGCAGGCGCTCCACTGTGGCTGTCCTATGCTCCAACCTTTGAGTGTGTCTGTCTTTTTCGTACTTTTTCTTGCTCTTGACTGCACTCTAGTGGGGTGACATTCCATGTACCACTGGATATCAAGTTTATGGCAGAAGGGTAATGGTGACATCTTGTGGTATCTAAGTAAAATGGATTCTCTATTGGGAGAGTGTAATGTAGACTACCTGTATTCAGGTACAGTATCTGTGTTAGTCTACGACAACAACAAAATAACTCAACTAGTGATTAGATTGAACGAATCCGAAGGCCTAACAATGGCTAAGTAAATATCTGATACGTCTGAATGTCACGCAAAAGAACACAGAAGAGGGACATTTTGAAAAAGTTCAACCTGACGTCACGCCCATAAGGACCCTTGGGGCGCTTCAGCAGGACGGAACGGGTTGGAACATTCAGATAGAAATATGAACAAATAATCCTCTCTAGGTCATTAGGAATCTAGCCTGGTCTCTAGACGTAACATAGTAAATGTCAATCCGGGACACTCAAATTACTATGACTACTTTGTAGCTACTTTGTAACTACTTAGCATGTTAGCTAACCCTTCTTCTAACCTTAATCCTTTTAGCTAACCCTTCCCCTAACCTAACTCATAACCTTAACCCCTGGCCAACATTAGCCAGCTAGCTAACATTAGCCACAACAGATTAGAATTCGTAACATATCACGTTTAGCAAATTCATAACATATTGTACTTTTAGAAAATGCATAACATATCATTTGAATTGTAATACGTAACATATCATACGACATGGATGTTGGAAATCCAAAAATGAATACATACCATACGAAACATAATATACTTGTATTGAATTTACGTACAGAATAATACGGAATGCTCTGAGACCAGGTTGAGGAATCACGTTGACTATTCACAACATTTATATCTGCAACGTTCGAAAACGTTTGGTGACTGAACGTGGCCTTGTTCATTATTCCGTGGGCGGGGAAAAGAGCACCTCGGCTACGGTGTATTCAAGACAAAGGGAAGTCGCTTCAACAGGGAAGTAGTTTAACTTACTTCTTATAGCCTAAGAGAAATTGCTACTTCGATCAAGAAAAGCTTATTTGGAAGACGATTATTTACCTGGACGAAGGCTTTCACGGGGGGAAAAAAACAATGAAACAGGTGTGGAGCTGTGGTGTACTGTTCCTACTGCGGGCGGTACTGGTCCGCGGTCAGTTCGACGAAGAGAAACAAGGATGCGCTTGGGATGTGGACACCAACCCCGACCAAGGTCTTGACCCAAAATCCCTTGAAGCTGGAGCCAGACATTTGGCTCACCTGCCAGAGATATCAGACAGCAAGGGGTGTCAGGATGCGTGCTGCGGCAACCAGGACTGTCAGCTCGCTTTGATTGGAACCCCAGCGGATGGAACATCGGAGTGTTTTCTCGTCAGCTGCATGAAAGATGGAAAGGACGTCTGCGTGTTACAGTTCGATACACAGTTCAAGGTCTACCGCAAAAAGACTCAGCCCAAGACTACAAAAGTCGAAGTTGACGGTCTTAGTGAAGCTGTTGTCCCCAGGGAAGTCAACTCACCAGGTATGCATATCGCTCTTTAGGACAATGGAAATTCAGGTGCGTCATTGGCACTTCTAGGGACTGCTTTAGCCAAGTAACGTTAACGTTGGGTTAGCCTAGGCTATATCAGCCCTTTGACAATAGCCTATTTTTTTTGGGGGGGGGGGGCAATATGGCTTATAAATTAGGGTCATGTGGCAGAGGACCATTTCCCAGCTCTGTCCTGGTTTTGCAATCCTTTTTACCTAAGGAGTCATAGAGTACGTTAAGCACTCTAGTAATTCAATATGACCTGGAATATAGCGCCTCAGTCAGTTTAAGTGAGAAAATGACTTGTGGACCACCACTCAAGTTTATACAGTCTTTTCTCTATTTGATTCTTCCCATACACATTATCCTAGTAGCGACCTGTGCTCATTCTTCTGGATTTCATTCTCATTATTTCTAGATCGATCAATGGTGCTGTGTGTGCATCTCACATACGCCATGCACTGCTTTGCATACAGTCATACATTCGTAGCCAGGCCAGGTGCGTTTTCCAAAGTGGAACAATTAGGAAAGAGTGGTTTTTTTCTGTGCCTGGGGTATTGACTCCCATTGGAGTTTACAGGAAGTTGTTGTGTGTAGCAACTCCACCCAATTTCTCTGGCACGCACACTTACTTCCTGATAGGTGAGCTTTCATGGGGACATATGTTGCTTTCAAGACAACTGGGAACTCGGAAAACGAGGTCAAATTATGACGAAATTCGGAGCTCTAGTTTAGAAAGTGGCCCGAGTTCCCGAGTTTGATGAGCATGAAACGATTTTTCCCCTTCGGAGGTCTTTTTTCCGAGTTCCCAGTTGTCTTGAACGCTCGGAAGTCAGGGGATTTCCGAGTTCCCACTTCGCAGTTGTTTTGAACGCCGTAAGAGACTGGGCCAACCAGTCAACCAGGTTTGCATGTGCACAACAGGATTGATTTGTGTAATCGGATGGAATGTTTTTCTGACCTGTAATAAAGTCGTGCTGAATGCAAATAATGTCCCAGAATATACATGTCTATAGTAATGTGTGCTGGGACACACAAACATGCCTACAATACACATTGTCTCTCATTTGAAATGCTATGAACCACATTGTGGTTTTGACCGTCCTATGTGTCCACCCTGCTCCATAGGTGTGGAGAGACTCGGGGGTCAGTTCTTTTTGTCCTGTTTTGTTTGTCCATTCCAGCTCTCATGGTTTCACTCGGTATGTAAATCATAGGTAAATAAAAGCTTGAGAGACCTACAGCAGGCCTACTAACTCCCCTCCTAGAAAGGTGATTTTTTTTTTCCTTTGGCAGCTAGGCCCTCATCATACATTTTATTTATACTTATATTATTGTGTATTGTTGTCAATCATATTTTCATCTTGACCAATGAAGTTCACGATTTACTACTCTTTGACTATAAAAATTGCACTTTTTAAGCATTTAACTTCCCTGGGATATGTGGGACGGTAGTGTCACACTTGACCAAAAGCCAGAAAAAATGAAGCGCCAAATTGAAATATATTACTATAAAAATCAATCTTTCATGAAATCACACATGAAAGACACCAAATTAAAGCTACACATGTTGTGAATCCAGCCAACATGTCTGATTTCAAAAAGGATTTACGGCGAAAGCACACCAAACGATTATGTTAGTTGAGTACATAGCCACAGAAAAACACAGCCATTTTCCCAGCAAAAGATAGTAGTCACAAAAAGCAGAAATGGAGATTAAAATTAATCCCTAACCTTTGATGATCTTCATCAGATGACACTCATAGGACATCATGTTACACAATACATGTATGTTTTGTTCGATAATGTGCATATGTATATCCACAAATCTCGGTTTACATTGGCGCCATGTTCAGAAATGCCTCCAAAATATCCTGAGAGATTGCAGAGAGCCACGTCAAATAACAGAAATACTCATCATAAACTTTGATGAAAGATACATGTTTTACATAGAATTAAAGATACACTTGTTCTTAATGCAACTGCTGTGTCAGAGTTCAAAAAAACTTTACGTAAAAAGCACACCATGCAATAATCTGAGACGGTGCTCAAACATAACAACATTTCTCCGCCATGTTGGAGTCAACAGAAATACGAAATTACATCATAAATATTCCCTTACCTTTGATCATCTTCATCAGAATGCACTCCCAGGAATCCTAGTTCCACAATAAATCGTTGTTTTGTTCGATAATGTCCATTACTTATGTCTAAGTAGCTACTTTTGCTAGCATGTTTAGTGCACATTGTCAAACGTTCGCGCAAATGCAGGCGAACTCGGACGAAAACTTCAAAAAGTTATATAACAGGTCGAATAAACTGGTCAAATTAAGTAGAGAATCAATCTTCAGGATGTTGTTATCATATATATCCAATAACGTTCCAACCGGAGCATTCCTTCATGTCTGTAGAAGTTATGGAGCGCAAGGCGATATCATGAGGAAAGCGCGTGACCAGGAACTGGCAATCTGCCAGACCACTGACTCATTCCCCTCCCATCCGGCCCCACAACACAGCATAAGCTTCATTCCACGTTCTACAGACTGTTGACATCTAGCGAAAGGTGTAGGAAGTGCAAACAGATCCATATCTTACAGGGAATTGAATCGGCGATGAGTTGAACATTGACCAGTCTCAGAATTCTCACTTCCTGTTTGGATTTTTTTCTCAGGTTTTTGCCTGCCATATGAGTTCTGTTATACTCACAGACATCATTCAAACAGTTTTAGAAACTTCAGAGTGTTTTATATCCAATAGTAATAATAATACGTATATATTAGCATCTGGGACAGAGTAGGAGGCAGTTCACTATGGGCACGCAATTCATCCAAAAGTGAAAATGCTGCCCCCTATCATAAAGAAGTTAAGCAATGTTTCCTTGTGAATTGAGCTGATCATCGTGACCAGCTTCAGTGTTAAATTATCGTCGGCTCTTTCCTCTTCCCACAGATAAGTTCCGCATGCCCAGGGTAGTGGGTTCCTTCCATACAACTCTATGCACAATGACGACAACTGAACAATTTACGCAGTAAATTTAAACATTTTAAAAACATTTACTGGGAATAACTGTGCAGATGCAAAGTTTGGTAACAGAATAAAAACGAGGTCTCTCTTACTGTAATTCTGTTACCCAACTTTGCATCTGCACAGTTTTTAAAATGTTTAAATTTACCGTGTAAATTGTTCAAAGTCATCGTTGTGCATAGTTTGAAGTCAATGGTTTAAAAAAAAAATTCTGTGAAAAATCTGAGTCGGTGTAATTCTGTCACTGTGTAAATGCCCCGGGTTAAAAGACAGGCCATGTTAGGGTTAAGTATGTTTTCTTGGTAATTAGGCCAACCAATATCATTTTTTCCCTCTACATCTTACATTTCCCCCTGCCCCAACTTGTGTATTGTTGATCATTATTTAATGTGCATTTAATCTCCCAAAGTCCTAACTCCTGAACTGGATTTGGCAGTACGTGTTTTGTTTCAACTCAAACTGCCAAAACACAGAATGATTTTGTCAACACCTTTTTCAGCAGGCTCTACTGCTTAGTGAATTCCCTTGTCTTTTTCACAGCAATCGGTAGTGGTTCTATTGTTGTTGCTTTGCTGTAGGGCAGGGATGGGCAACTTTGATGGGGGTGGTGCCCAAAAAAAATCGGAACTCATCGGCTAATTGAGTGACTGACATAACAATAGAAAACCTGCTGATGCACAACCAAATTTCGATAGTGCATCTTGTACACTGAACAAAAATCTAAACGCAACATATAAAGTGTTGGTTTCATGAGCTGAAATAAAATATCCCAGAAATTTTCCATTTCTCTCATTTTGTACACTTTTCTTTATATCCCTGTTAGTGAGCATTTCTCCTCTGCCAAGATAATCCATCCACCTGACAGGTGTGGCGTACCAAGTAGCTGTTTAAATGGCATGATCATTACACAGGTGTACCTTGTGCTGTGGACAATAAAAAGACACTCTAAATGTGCAGTTTTATCATACAACACAATGCTACAGATGTCTCAGATTGTATGGCGTCGTGTGGACGAGCGGTTTACTGATGTCAACATTGTGAACAGAGTGCCCCGTGGTGGTGGGGTTACGGTATGGGCAGGCATAAGCTACGGACAACGAACACAATTTGGATCTGTACACAGTTCCTGGTAGCTAAAAAATGTCCCAGTTCCTCCATGGCCTGCATACTCACTAGACATGTCATTCATTGAGCATGTTTGGGATGTGGGACAACATTCGGTCTACAATTTAAAGTGAATTAAATTTGAGTCTCAAGTGTAGTTCTGTTAGCTTGGAACATGCAAAGTTCTAACGTGCATCACTATGGCAGTTTACTGCATATACTGTTGTCCTTTAAAAAAAAATGTCAAAATAGAATCTTCTCCTTAAGGTCACAAGCCTTGTCAGTGGTCATACACAGAGCATTACGCCTCTTGAAGTGGTAATCTACTGTTCAACAAAGTGTCCCACTCCAAACCACAGAAACCTCCACCACAGTGCACCCCATGGAGGGACAGGGAGACGGGCCAAAATTCATCTGTGGCTTGTGTTCAGACACACTCACTCCACTAGGGTCCTGGTGGAGTGCATCCTTAAGTGCTTCACATCAGTCCAGCAGGCTTCTAGTCCAACTCATGTCTATGTTTCCTACTTTATGAGTAGGCTACTGAAAATAGAATTTATGGCTGTCCCCGACAAAAAAAATAATAATAATATGTGTTGTCTGTTCTTTCGACCACTCGAAATGTTTAACCATGTATTTTTCCATATATAGACATCCTATGTATTTGCATCAAATCATCTACTGTATATGCATTGAGCTTTTCTGATGCTTTAAGGGAACTGTTTGACAAAATAATGAAGACACACATGACTAAAGGCAGTCCAAACGCAATTGATTTGATTGTGCCGTCTGGCTCAGAACATTTTTAAAAAGACAGCGAGAGACTGTGTGACTAGCACCCGTTGTCTCTCTCCTCCCTGCTGCAGCGACCGCCACAGAACGTCAATGTATAGCGCTGTGCGTGTTGCTGAAGCTGCAACAAAATTACAGCCATTTCTGACTGAAAAGTTACGTTCCCGAAATTCCTAATTTGTTTAGGGAAAAACATTCCCTCAACCCTTGCCCTCTTTACATGACACATGTAGGTGTTGCATTTACGTGACCAATAGGACCTATAGCATATCATAATCACATCAATAAATTGGTTAAAATAAAAAATCTGAACACTGTAACACTTGACAGCAAAATGGCTGCAGAGGGCGTGACAAACTTGAAATGGAGGAATGTTTACTAGTTGTGCAGGAGGTAAAGGGGAAGTCATGTGTGGAATAAATTTGTTTAGTTGTGGAAAATATGGTATGGAGCAAGCTCTGTGTGCATATTAGGCCTATGTGTGCCAAACAGGTGTTAGATTACAAAATAATTTTTCTGACTGTTTGGAATAATGTAAAAAAACACCAAATAAATGATAAGCGTGCCAGAGTTTCTAGTAAAGCCTTCATTACAGTCTCATTCATGAATGCAATTTCCGAAATGGAACGGTTTAGGCCTATTTATTTTTTACGCTAATTATTCAATGGTCGCTTTGTTTTATTTTAAAACTACAATGCTTGATTGCATTTCACATCATGAATGACTCGTGATGACATGAACGGAGAAATTATTGGTACAGTAGCCTATATAAGTATTGCAATATAGGCCTGAGTAAGTTATGGTATTAAAACTAAAACAGGATGTGCTCTTAGGCCTACAGGTCGATGGTGGTTATACAAGGCTGCTATACTAAGCTTACTAATGATAATGACATGATCATAAAAGTAATAACAATAAGGAGATCAAGGAAAATGGAGGAGGATTATTATTATTATAGGCTATTAACCAAAAACTTAAACAGGGAACAGAAGCTGGATCTGTCTTACATTAATATACAGTGCATTCCAAAACTATTCAGACCATTCACTTTATCCACAATTTGTTACATTACAGCCTTATTTTAAAATGGATTGAACAGTTTTTTTTCTTCCACTCAATCTACAGACAATACCCCATAATGACAAAGCAAAAACCGGTAGGAAGGTAAACGATCTAGAGCAGGTTTTCATCAGATCTCTCTGTACTTTGCTCCGTTCATATTTCCCTTGGTCCTGAATAGTCTCCCAGTCCCTGCTGCTGAAAAACATCCCCACAACATGATGCTGCCACCACCATTCTTCACCGTAGGGATGGTACCGTGTTTCCTCCAGATGTGACGCTTGGCATTCAGGCCAAATCATCTTGGTTTCATCAGACCAGAGAATCTTGTTTCTCATGGTCTGAGAGTCCTTTAGGTGCCTTTTGGCAAACTCCAAGCGGGCTGTCATGCCTTTTACTGAGTGGCTTCCGTCTGGCCACTCTACCATAAAGGCCTGATTGGTGGAGTGCTGCAGAGATGGTTGTCCTTCTGGAAGGTTCTCCCATCTCCACAGAGGAACTCTGATCTCTATCAGTGACCATTTGGTTCTTGGTCACCTCCCTGACCAAGGCCCTTCTCCCCTGATTGCTCAGTTTGGCCAGGTGGCAAAGAATGATGGAGGCCACTGTCTTCTTGGGGACCTTTACTGCCGTAGAAATGTTTTGTTACCCATCCCCAGATCTGTGCCTCGACATAATCCTGTATTGGAGATCTATGGACAATTCCTTCAACCTCATGGCTTGGTTTTTGCTCTGACATGCACTGTCAACTGTGGGACCATTTTATTTATACATGCATACATACATACATGTGCCTTTCCAAATGATGTCCAATCAATTGAATTTACCACAGGTGGACTCCAATCAAGTTGTAGAAACATCTCAAGGATGATCGATGGAAACAGGATGCACCTGAGCTCAATCTTGAGTCTCATAGCAAACGGTTTGAATTAGGGATGCACGATATATCGGTGAACATATCGGAATCGGACAATATTAGGTAAAGATGCGTACATCTGTATCTGCCCGACGTCTACTTTAATGCCGATGTGCAAAACCGATGTCAAAGCTGACATCCATACCTATATAACGTAGGTACATGATGTAATAACGGCATGAAAAATACAGCACTAACCTAGCCCACAATGTCTGCTGTGGGCATCAGGCAGTCAACAAGTCGAGCAGTCATTTGAAAGAGTAAGAACATTTCTGCGAGACAACTCAAAGGCGAAATCCATTAACACCAAGATGATGGAATTAATTGCCCTTGACAATCAACCGTTCTGTCGTGGGTGATGATGGCGTTCGTGACTGGTCGAGCACCAGTACACGCTACCAAGGGTGCTATTTTTCAGATGTTGCCCTACCGGAGTTAACACAGTAATAGCGTCACTGTTATTAGCTTCACGGCATACAATGTAACGCCTTTTGGGTCTGCGTGTCAAAAAAGATAGATACATGTCAAATAACACTATTTGACAATAACACTATTGACGCGTTAAATAAGCTTTTAATTTGACATGTCAAAAAAGTTATATTATAGAATGTTGTGTGTTCTGAATTTGAACCTGCAAGCCAACTGCCACCACTACTATCAGTAGCACTGTCAAAGCTGTACAAAAAAGTATTCTAACACCGGCCACGAACGATGTGTTTACAATACCGCGTTGGTAATAAACCATTATTTGTTCGACCACAACTTCTGGGGTAGCTAGCTAGCTTTAGCTTGGTACCTAGCTAGCAACAATACAACCAGCCTGAAAACAATGACCAGTAGAAACTGCAGTCATTTTTGTTATTTTAGCAATGATTTGTTGTTCGCCTATTGAAATTGAACTTCAGTTCATGAAAATAAATAGCTAGCCAGCTACTTAACCCTGTTGCCCAAAGCTAACGTTATAAGCAGCCAGCTAGCTTCATCTGGCTAGTGAAGCGCGACCGGACTGTGTTATGAGTTGTGAAGCTAGCCACAATAAGGATTAGGCACAATAGTGGAATTTGCAGTTTGCCTTCAAAATAAAAGTGCATATTTGAAAGTAATGCAGAAGGTTACAATTGGTGGAAACATACCTTATTTAGACTAGATAATGGTAAACAAGGTTGGAATGTGAAGCAATGAAATGGGCTATTAGTTTACTCCGTGACACCCACAGAACCCAACTGTGAAGAGTTGACGCAAATATTAGCGTTATAGCTCTTATCCTGTGACTGTGAAATCACCTCCCCAGTCAGTCTATTGTGTGTATTGACATTCATATTGCACTGCACAGCTTTACCTAAGGATTGGGGGTCAATGAAATGGGGTAACAGTATACTCAATACACTATCTTTTTTCCCAATGTCCTCCTCAGAGTAATCAGACTCAAAAATCCACGCAGTATTGTTTTCCTCAGGAATAGTGTTAAATACATATAGGTTGACAATAAATGTGGCTCAATTCAGTTGTTTCAGAGTCCCGCAATAAGAGCTACGGCGCTAATGTTCTCTGGGTGTCACTGAGTAGACTGATACCCCATGTCATTGATCCACAAACCATACTGTAGGTAAGGCTGTACAGTGAAATAAGTTTGCCCACAATGCAATTCTAAAGTATAATATTTCCAGTGTGATTTCAACAAATTTGTCAGATTAACAAATTGTCATTTGTTGATTTTTATATAACATTCCAACCTCGTTTAGCATGATCTATTCAATTATGGCATAATTCTACTATTTGTATTCATTTGCATCACTGTCAATGACATACTTTTATTTCGAAGGCTAACCGCAAAGTCCACTATTGTGGCTAATTCTTATTGTGTCTAGCTTCACATAGATGGGTTCGACCACCATTAATAAAATAAGAACCGTCTTATAAATTAGGGTTATTTTAGATGATGACACCTGGCTATATAGTTAGCTAGCTAACAATAGCTACCTTAACAGAATGTCGTTTGCTATGTTTTTGGGGAAGAACATTGCATCTTTACCAGCATCATAGCATACGTGTGGATGAATCGGTGTGACATATGAAATACGAGTGATAGTGTAATAAATACGTAAAAAATTTATGAACGTGTTAAATTATGTGACATGTAGTCCTATTCAGGTCCTCATTGGTCAACAAGCTTATTTAACGTGTATCTTTTTTGACACGCAAAGATCCAAACGGCGTTCCATAGAATATAGAATATAAAAACATAGGTTTTTGATTATGTTTTACTGGTAATGGGGCCATATGTAAATGTCAACAAAATAACTTTTGTGTGTGTAACCTTTTTATTTAACTAGGCAGGTCAGTTAAGAGCATTTTTATTTACAATGACGGCCAAACCCGGACGACGCTGGGTCAATTATGCGCAGTCATATGGGACTCCCAATCACACCCAGATGTGATACATCTGACTGTAGTGACGCCTCTTGCACTGAGATGCATTGACTTAGACTGCTGTGTGTGTGTGTGTGTTAACTATTTACCTGTACTAGAATGCTTAATAGGCCGCTAAAATTTTTAATATTGGTATCGTTTTTTTTGGCCAAGGAAAATATCGACTTTCGGTATCGGCCAAAAATGTAATATCGGTGCATTGATGATTTTTATATATATATATTTTTTATATACATTTGCAAAAATTTCGAAACCTGTTATCACCTTGTCATTATGGGGTATTATGTGTACAATACCAGTCAAATGTTTGGACACATTTACTAATTCCAGGGTTTTTGTTTATTTTTACTATTTTCTACATTGCAGAATAATAGTGAAGACATCAAATCTATGAAATAACACATATGGAATCATGTAGTAAACAAATCAAAATATATTTGAGATTCTTCAAAGTAGCCACCCTTTTACCTTGATGACAGCTTTGCACACTCTTGGCATTCTCTCAACCACCCTCATGAGGTCATGAGGGTGGTTGAGTCACCTGGCATGCATTTCAATTAACAGGTGTGCCTTGTTAATTTGTGGAATTAATTTTCTTCTTAATTTGTTTGAGCCAATCAGTTGTATTGTGACAAGGTGGGGTGGTATACAGAAGATTGCCCTATTTGGTGAAAGACCAAGTCCATATTATGGCAAGAACAGCTCAAATAAGCAAAGAGAAACAACAGTCCATCATTATTAAGACATGAAGGTCAGTCAGTCTGGAAAATTTCAAGAAGTTTCTTCGAGTGCAGTCGCAAAAATCATCAAGCTCTCACCAGGACTGCCACAATTAACTCATAGGTCATTTTTAAAGGCTCAGTTGGAACAATAAAACAGAACCAGAACCATTTTAATGTGAGTCTCAACTACTAAGCTAGTTAGTTTTACATCATCCTTTTGAGGTGTAGAGTGCTTGTCATGTGCATAGCTAGTGTTATGATTGTTTGAGCTTACCCTATACCAAACCGGTTAAGCGACCTCTATACGATGAGATGAACTGAATTTTTCACAAGGGTTGGCTTGAGCCATGCTCTACAAGGTCTCACCTCGGGATCAACTGCTCATGGTCAGGCTCTTGCGGTTGGAGCTAATATGTATATATCGGATCATATCTATGCTGTGTCTATTGTAGCTCAGGCTTACTTCCACGACCATCCAATGAACGTCTTCTCTGGTTCCTTTGGGTCATGTGAGCCTTCTGTTATTGTGTTTTCCAAATTCTTATTGGACTAGTAGATGGGAGTGAGAAAGGAGATGGGTAACTCTAGTGAAAATGTCTTTCCAAAGGATCTAGCGTATTCAAATATATATGGGAAAAAAATATGTATGTGATCTGAAAACAAGATTGAAAGATGTCTGCAGGAAGAATGGAGTGTCTCTTTTGGTTAATGAACTACAGTAAATAAGTTGGATTTATTTACGGTAACGGAATTTCATCATGGGTCCTTGAGCTGTACTACACATAAATGCATAATTATGGATATGAATGTAATTCTCTTCATAGTGACGCATCCTAAATAAGTAAACAAAGGTACAAATCTGCAATATCAATTTTTTTGCATATTTGGGTCTTATTCTATACACTGGCTATTATTTTAATGAGCTCCGCCCCCAAACAAGACAAAATTTGGTTGGACCGGACCAAATCTGAACCAATTGTAAACGTTTTAATAAGTTTGGACATCAAAGTACAGTACAGTAGAGTACAGTGTGCGTGGTCAAAGAGCTCTATTTTCATGTCATCCAACAAATGTGAACGCCTGGAGTCTGTTAAACGGCATTGGCACTCGGATTGAAACCGGTGATATGGTCAGTGTCAATAAGGATGCATGAGAAGAAAATAACCCCATACCTACTGTAAAATATAGTGGTGGGTCTTGCTTCCACTGGTCCATTTGTTAAGGTCAACGGCATCATGAACTTTACCTAGTACCAGGACATTTTATCCCAAAATCTGGTTGCTCCCGCCCGTGGACTGAAGCTTGGCCGCAAGTGGATATTCCAGCAAGACAATAACCCCCAAGCGCGCATGAAAATTGTTAATTGACCACAAAATAAACATTTTGCAATGGCCGTCTCTGGGTTTGAATCCCATTTGAGAACCTGTGGTTTGAATTGAAGAACTACAGACGCCTCAAGTCCTGAACTGGCAGCTTCATTAAATAGTACCCGCAAATCACCAGTCTCAACGTCAACAGTGAAGAGGCGACTCCGGGATGCTGGCCTTCTAGGCAGAGTTGCAAAGAAAAAGCCATATCTCAGACTGGCCAATAAAAGATTAAGATGGGCAAAAGAACAGACACTGGACAGAGGAACTCTGCCTAGAAGGCCAGCATCCCGGAGTTGCTGTTTCTCTAACTAAACCCTAATGTACTTGTCCTCTTATTCAGTTGTGCACCGGGGCCTCCCACTCTTTCTCTTCTGGTTAGAGCCCCCCCAAAAATGTAATACTTTCTGAAGGCTCTGCTCCAAGTAGGGCTGGGCGATATGGCCTTAATCATATTTTTTTCCTGACTTATGGTCGATTCAAGGTACAGTGCATTTGGAAAGTATTCAGACCCCTTTTTCCACATTTTGTTATGTTAGTCTAATTCTGAAATGGATTAAATAGATTTTCCCTTATCAATCTACACACAATACCACATAATGACAAAGCGAAAACCCAAACTCAACAAATAAAAAAACATATCACATTTACATAAGTATTCAGACTCTTTACTCAGTACTTTGTTGAAGCACCTTTTTAGCAGCAATTACAGCCTCGAGTCTTCTTGGGTATGACGCTACAAGCTTGACACACCTGTATTTGGCGAGTTTGTCCCAGTCTTCTCTGCAGATCCTCTCTAGCTCTGTCAGGTTGGATGGGGAGCATCGCTGCACAGCTATTTTCAGGTCTCTCCAGAGATGTTCAAGTCCAGGCTCTGGCTGGGCCACTCAAGGACATTCAGAGACTTGTCCCGAAGCCACTCCTGCGTTGTCTTGGCTGTGTGCTTAGGGCCATTGTCCTGTTGAAAGGTGAACCTTCGCCCCAGTCAGGTCCTGAGTGCTCTGGAGCAGGTTTTCATCAAGGATCTCTCTGTACTTTGCTCTGTTCATCTGTCCCTCGATTCTGACTAGTCTCCCAATCCCTGCCGCTGAAAAACATCCCCACAGCATGATGCTGCCACCACCGTGCTTCATTGTAGGGTTGGTGCCAGGTTTCCTCCAGACGTGAAGCTTGGCACTCAGGCCAAAGAGTTCAATCTTGGTTTCATCAGACCAGCAAATCTTGTTTCTCATGGTCTGAGAGTCTTTAGGTGCTTTTACTGAGGAGTGGCTTTCGTCTGGAAGCCACTTCTGTGTTTGTAAACATTTCTATAAACCCTTTTTTCGCTTTGGCATTATGCGGTATTGTGTGTGTAGATTAATGAGGGGAAGAAATGTATTTGATACATTTTAGAATAAGGCTGTGATGTAACGTGGAAAAAGTAGAGGGGGCTGAATACTTTCCGAATGCACTGTATGTATGCATGCATACATACATACAGTGGGGAGAACAAGTATTTGATACACTGCCGGTTTTGCAGGTTTTCCTACTTACAAAGCATGTAGAGGTCTGTAATTATCATAGGTACACTTCAACTGTGAGAGACGGAATCTAAAACAAAAATCCAGAAAATCACATTGTATGATTTTTAAATAATTAATTTGCATTTTATTGCATGACATAAGTATTTGATCACCTACCAACCAGTAAGAATTCCGGCTCTCACAGACCTGTTAGTTTTTCTTTAAGAAGCCCTCCTGTTCTCCACTCATTACCTGTATTAACTGCACCTGTTTGAACTCGTTACCTGTATAAAAGACACCTGTCCACACACAATCAAACAGATTCCAACCTCTCCACAATGGCCAAGACCAGAGAGCTGTGTAAGGACATCAGGGATAAAATTGTAGACCTGCACAAGGCTGGGATGGGCTACAGGACAATAGGCAAGCAGCTTGGTGAGAAGGCAACAACTGTTGGCGCAATTATTAGAAAATGGAAGAAGTTCAAGATGACGGTCAATCACCCTCGGTCTGGGGCTCCATGCAAGATTTCACCTCGTGGGGCATCAATGATCATGAGGAAGGTGAGGGATCAGCCCAGAACTACACGGCAGGACCTGGTCAATGACCTAAAGAGAGCTGGGACCACAGTCTCAAAGAAAACCATTAGTAACACACTACGCCGTCATGGATTAAAATCCTGCAGCGCACGCAAGGTCCCCCTGCTTAAGCCAGTGCATGTCCAGGCCTGTCTGAAGTTTGCCAATGACCATCTGGATGATCCAGAGGAGGAATGGGAGAAGGTCATGTGGTCTGATGAGACAAAAATAGAGCTTTTTGGTCTAACTCCACTCGCCGTGTTTGGAGGAAGAAGAAGTATGAGTACAACCCCAAGAACACCATCCCAACCGTGAAGCATGGAGGTGGAAACATCATTCTTTGGGGATGCTTTTCTGCAAAGGGGACAGGACGACTGCACCGTATTGAGGGGAGGATGGATGGGGCCATGTATCGCGAGATCTTGGCCAACAACCTCCTTCCCTCAGTAAGAGCATTGAAGATGGGTCGTGGCTGGGTCTTCCAGCATGACAACGACACGAAGCACACAGCCATGGCAACTAAGGAGTGGCTCCGTAAGAAGCATCTCAGGGTCCTGGAGTGGCCTAGCCAGTCTCCAGACCTGAACCCAATAGAAAATCTTTGGAGGGAGCTGAAAGTCCGTATTGCCCAGCGACAGCCCCGAAACCTGAAGGATCTGGAGAAGATCTGTAGGGAGGAGTGGGCCAAAATCCCTGCTGCAGTGTGTGCAAACCTAGTCAAGAACTACAGGAAACGTATGATCTCTGTAATTGCAAACAAAGGTTTCTGTACCAAATATTAAGTTCTGCTTTTCTGATGTATCAAATACTTATGTCATGCAATAAAATGCAAATTAATTACTTAAAAATCATACAATGTGATTTTCTGGATTTTTGTTTTAGATTCCGTCTCTCATAGTTGAAGTGTACCTATGATAAAAATTACAGACCTCTACATGCTTTGTAAGTAGGAAAACCTGCAAAATCGGCAGTGTATCAAATACTTGTTCTCCCCACTGTACATGCATGCATACATACATACATACATACATACATACATACATACATACATACATACATACATACATACATACATACAGTGGGGCAAAAAAGTATTTAGTCAGCCACCAATTGTGCAAGTTCTCCCACTTAAAAAGATGAGAGAGGCCTGTAATTTTCATCATAGGTACACTTCAACTATGACAGACAAAATGAGAAAAAAAAATCCAGAAAATCACATTGTAGGATTTTTAATGAATTTATTTGCAAATTATGGTGGAAAATAAGTATTTGGTCAATAACAAAAGTTTATCTCAATACTTTGTTATATACCCTTTGTTGGCAATGACAGAGGTCAAACGTTTTCTGTAAGTCTTCACAAGGTTTTCACACACTGTTGCTGGTATTTTGGCCCAATCCTCCATGCAGATCTCCTCTAGAGCAGTGATGTTTTGGGGCTGTTGCTGGGCAACACGGACTTTCAACTCCCTCCAAAGATTTTCTATGGGGTTGAGATCTGGAGACTGGCTAGGCCACTCCAGGACCTTGAAATGCTTCTTACGAAGCCACTCCTTCGTTGCCCGGGCGGTGTGTTTGGGATCATTGTCATGCTGAAAGACCCAGCCACGTTTCATCTTCAATGCCCTTGCTGATGGAAGGAGGTTTTCACTCAAAATCTCACGATACATGGCCCCATTCATTCTTTCCTTTACACGGATCAGTCGTCCTGGTCCCTTTGCAGAAAAACAGCCCCAACGCATGATGTTTCCACCCCCATGCTTCACAGTAGGTATGGTGTTCTTTGGATGCAACTCAGCATTCTTTGTCCTCCAAACACGACGAGTTGAGTTTTTACCAAAAAGTTCTATTTTGGTTTCATCTGACCATATGACATTCTCCCAATCTTCTTCTGGATCATCCAAATGCTCTCTAGCAAACTTCAGACGGGCCTGGACATATACTGGCTTAAGCAGGGGGACACGTCTTGCACTGCAGGATTTGAGTCCCTGGCGGCGTAGTGTGTTACTGATGGTAGGCTTTGTTACTTTGGTCCCAGCTCTCTGCAGGTCATTCACTAGGTCCCCCCGTGTGGTTCTGGGATTTTTGCTCACCGTTCTTGTGATCATTTTGACCCCACGGGGTGAGATCTTGCGTGGAGCCCCAGATCGAAGGAGATTATCAGTGGTCTTGTATGTCTTCCATTTCCTAATAATTGCTCCCACAGTTGATTTCTTCAAACCAAGCTGCTTACCTATTGCAGATTCAGTCTTCCCAGCCTGGTGCAGGTCTACAATTTTGTTTCTGGTGTCTTTTGACAGCTCTTTGGTCTTGGCCATAGTGAAGTTTGGAGTGTGACTGTTTGAGGTTGTGGACAGGTGTCTTTTATACTGATAACAAGTTCAAACAGGTGCCATTAATACAGGTAACGAGTGGAGGACAGAGGAGCCTCTTAAAGAAGAAGTTACAGGTCTGTGAGAGCCAGAAATCTTGCTTGTTTGTAGGTGACCAAACACTTATTTTCCACCATAATTTGCAAATAAATTCATAAAAAATCCTACAATGTGATTTTCTGGATTTTTTTTTCTCATTTTGTCTGTCATAGTTGAAGTGTACCTATGATGAAAATTACAGGCCTCTCTCATCTTTTTAAGTGGGAGAACTTGCACAATTGGTGGCTGACTAAATACTTTTTTGCCCCACTGTACATACATACATACATACATACATACATACATACATACATACAGTTTCAATATGGTAGACATTGCATTTGTTTTTATCAAGTTTACAAACTATAATTTCAAGTTTATCAAAGTTTCATATCTTCAACTTCTCAGATTCAGTTTTCAAATTCAGTTCTCTAAATTCAGATTAAAACCCAGAGACAACATCCTGGTACTTAGACAGCTAGGAAGGATAAGACCAAAAAGACAACATGAGAACAAGTGGACATAAATTAAAATGTAAAAAAACAAACAAAAAAAACAGGTTCTTGTGATACAGGCATTTGGAATATTGTGCAAAAACAAAGTTATATCACCCAGCCCTAACTCCTAGGCATGCTCTGAATCCTGAATATGTGCATTTTGTTACTACAAAGATTAGCTAAATAAATTTGTCTTGACACATTGCATCATTGGTTAATAACAGGGAAGCTGATCTCTGATTCGCTGAGATTATTTTCCTATGCCAAAAGTAGAATTGCTGGCCTATTCAAGTACACTGGCTGGGAAGCATGTGATTTTTACAGCACAGATCAACATACTGTATCCATGGTGACAGTGTAGTGTGGGATCACTGTAATTCAAACATTTTTGACTAACGTTAAAATGGGTCCCTAGCTGCCAGTTCTGAGGATCCTGCCAGTTCTGAGGATCTCCTTCCCAAGATGACATCAGATGACTTTATCGGCAAGTTGTCTATTTTTCTCACTCCTGTTTCTTTTTATTCCTGTTGTCTTTCCTTCCCTGTAAATTTAAATTGATAACTGTTTAGTGAATGATATGCTCTCTCCTTCCTATTCTCTCTTAATCTGTCACTTCCTGTTTTAGTGGTGCTGACCTTCAAACTTTTTCTCCTGTCCAATTAGAGCTGTGCCAGGCCAGTCCAGAAACGGGGCCGTGCCGCGCCTCCCATCGCCACTACTACTACGACAGCTTTACCGGCGCCTGCCAGCCCTTCACCTACGGAGGCTGCCTTGGCAACAAGAACAACTATGATACCGCCGAGACGTGCCTCGCCACCTGCACAGGTGCTCTTCAACCTCCCCCTCTCTCACCTCCTCCCATTATTACCTGACACTACTCACCCCCCACCAACGCCAACAGCCTCCCCACCCAGCAACCCCTCCCCCTCTGACATTGACTTATTTTTAATCTTTCCAGTGACCGTCGTCCCTGGCTCTAAGGGAAGGAAAGGGTCTGGTGCAAACAAAGCTACAGATGACAAGCGCATTGAATATAAAGGTAACTGGATAGAGGACATATATTTCTGCAGTATGGCTTTTGGCTAGCTCCTTTTTATGTTGCGTTTCAGTGTAAACCATTCCCCCTGCACAGTGTAGTTAGCTGTTCTGGGATCAGTCTCAAACATGTCCTTCCTGATGTGATTGCCTTTTTCACAAGTTGAGGTTATCAGGTTTGAGATCAGTTCTGATTGTCCCCTGCTCCTCCTCTCCTCCACAGATGCTTGCGTGGTGGCCTCGGACTCGGGCCCTTGCCGTGCTGCCTTCACTATGTTCTACTTTGACCACAGCACTAGCTCCTGCCAGCATTTCATCTACGGTGGCTGCAAAGGAAACAGCAACCGTTACCGCACACTGGACGAATGCATGGCCCGGTGCACTGGAGAGGACGGTAAGGATGGACTGCATTTCAGCGATATGATAAATGGGATGATAATATAAATTGTGTGGTTATGGGAGTGATTTAAGTTAGCTTCAGCCTTCTCACAGAGTTCAAAATCCCCCTTGGAATATTTCACATTTTGTTGCGTGAAAAGTGATTGAAATGGATTTCATTGTGTTTGTCATTGACCTACACAAAATACTTCATAATGTCAAAATGAAAAGAAAATTCGACAAATGTTTACAAATTAATATAAATATTTACCCCTTTGTTTAGGCAAGCCTACATTAGTTAAGGAGTAACATTTGGCTTAACAAATCACATAATAAGCTACATGGACTCACTCTGTGAAATAATAAGGGTCGACATGATTTTGTTTGATGACTAACCCTTCCTCTGTCCCCCATACACACACAAAGACCAGGGAGCTTTTCAATAGCGTCATAAAGAAGGGCAGTGACTGGTAACAATAACAAATGTAATGTCTCTTTAAGCATGGTCAAGTTAATAATGATGCTGTGGAGGATGTATTAAAGCCATCCAGACACAACAGAGAATCAGTAGTCTTTCCGAACTGAGCTGCAGGGTAGGAAGGAAATGTCGCCATGAGGCCATTGGTGATTTTTAAAACAGCTACAGGGTTCGATGGCTGTGAAGGGAGACAACTGAGGATGGATCAACAACATTGTAGTTACTCCACGATCTTGCTGAATGATTAGTGCTTTTTGAGGTTGGTTCGATATTTTTTTTTTATATATAATCACGTTTTTTGTTTTTTTTACATTAAATGCACTCTGCATTATGTGGTTGAATTCTGTAACACGGAATAAAACAATTAACAAACGTCTTATGGTGGTAGTGACTTCCCATGACTGCTTATCACTTATTAACCGTCAGTTATACACAACAAATATTTCATTAAAATAGTCGTGTGAATTACATTTGTTTTATTCGATGACTTTATTTAATTCCAAGTCATCTCTTCTCTATAGAGCTGCTGTCTTGACAACGTCACTATTTGAGTAATTCTTCAAAGTAAATAAGCATACATTCATAACTGCTGAATACCAATACTTTGCGAAGCGACTGCTCTCTATGTATCCCCTCTCGATCCCCACATTCTTGTCTCTTACATAGCAGGCGTAAAAGAAACAGAACGGACAAGTAGCAATGGATTATGGTCATTGTAGTTAGTTTATCACAGAACACGTGATCATTTTGTAGAACATTGGCCTGTTGAAAACATTGCACAGTTCGTGCATGATCATATTTATATCTAGAGCAACTGCAGCTCAATAGGGCTCGTTCAGCTTGTAGTCCTAAAACCCGGAAATGAGTTATCTCTGGTTCGTTCAGCCATTCCAATAGGGAAAGAATAGGGTTTAGGGATAAACTCCAAAAATAAGGTCTGAGGTTAACACCGGCTTAGGAGATCTTTATACGTTTTGTTCTATGACATAATATCCATAGGTTAACGTGACATTTTATGAATTATGAGAAATTCACAGCGACATTAGCTGATGACGATTATCTCATAGAACAAAACGTATAAAATCTCCTAAGCTTGTGTTTACAACAGACCTTATTTTTGGCGTTTATCTCAAAACTAAATTTATTTCCACATAGGCTTTGTCCAGCTAACCATGACGGAGTTGAGGCGTCCCTATACTTCCCACCTCCCGAAACAATTCAGAAGAGTTTGTGCAGTATTATGACATTTTGCAACGTTTTGGACTTCGGTGAGGGTTTTTTCGGGTGTTGGGGCACATTTCTTTTCTGGAGGTAAGCTGAAGTTTGGAGACCAAGTTAACACCCTTTCGTCGGTGATTTGGTCAACAGCAGAGGTTCTTCAATAAAGTCTTCGTTGTCGTTCAACGAGAGACGACTCGTTTTCATGCACATCTTTTCATTCAAAAATACTGCACCAAACATCTTGGTTAGATGTAAAATTGTGTGACTAAAATCTCGGCAACGTCAAAATGAATGACAGATTTTTTTTGAGTAGTCTTTGATTAATTCTGACTTGGAAGGAGTGACTACAGTCTCAAAATGGACAAACAGTACTATTGCTGCTTTTTTTACAAGTTTTTCAAGCGAAGGTCTTTTAAGGAAGTATGTAAGCACACCCGTTCGGTTCGTCTAGCCGAGTTTGGCTAAATGGAATTATAATAATTGAAACATTGTTCAATTAGTTTAAAAAAACTAAATAACCGTCATATCAGTTAATCGCTAGGCACTAAACCACAATAATCGCTTAAATAACAGACTGAAAAGAATATGAATATTCTAAAACATGCATTAAAGTAATACTGCAAAAAACAGCAAAGGAACAAAGTTTTTTTGCCTAAATACAAAGCCTTATGTTTGGGGAAAATCCAACAGAACACGTCACTGAGTAACTGCCGCCTTATTTTGAAGCACGTGGTGGCTGCATCATGGTATGGGTATGCTTGACATTGGCAAAGACCGGGGAGCTTTTCAGGATAAAATAAATGGGATGGAGCTAAGCACATGCAAAATCCTAGAGTTCAGTATGCTTTACACCAGGCACTGGGAGAGGAATTCACCTTTCCTACTTGGAGACAATGAAATGTGAGCGTTCAATGCCTGCGCTCCCATTCCAACACCAAATTGAATATTCATGGTCTTCAGACTTTCAATAGTCAAGTCAACAAGAAGAAATTTGGAAGGATGTTCACGTGAGGCAAGGATAAAGTGGATGTAGTGATATATTTTTCTCTTTTCCGATTCCATCCTTTTCACAGGTGAGCATGGGAAACACAATGGCCGTAACCGCATGACACCAGGTAAGCTAACCTTCCTTAAGTTCTAGGCTGGCTGGGAGGTTTAAAGGGTTGTGTTCTACCGGGTGTGATATAGCAGCACTTAACAGTTCTGAATACAACTTCAGGAGAGTCTCTAAAGAGGTTTGGGATCCACATTTTCTGGGGGGGGGGGTGTAGTATATGAACTTGGCTTGTGCGAGTCAGAATGGCTCATAGGAGCAGGAGCCCATCTCCTGTTTCTGCAGCTTGAGGTACAAGTACAACCCCCGGACAGAACGCTAGTCTATCGCAGGGCATTACCACCAATCTGTCTACTTAATGCTGAGTGCCTCAGGCCCCATTTGTACGGTCTTTGGTATGACCCGGCCGGGGATCCAACTCCAAACCTTTCAATCTGAGGGCGGACACTAACCACAAGCCACTGAGTTGGTCTCATTGATAAAATTAGACACTTATAGACAACACCACGTGATGTGAAACCAAAGAGCGATAACAAACAACCAATACATTCACTGAGAATATACTGTGTAGAAGACCATTAGGAACACCTTTCTTTTGCCTCAATTCGTCAGGGCATGGACTCTACAAGGTGTCAAGTGCTCTACAGGGATGCTGGCCCATGTTGACGCTAATGCTTCTCATAGTTGTCAAGTTGGCTGGTCGGCCTTTGGAACCGTTCTTGATACAGAAGGGAAACTGTCGAGGAAAAACCCAGCAGTGTTTCAGTTCTTGATACTCAAACGGTGCGCCTGGCACCTACTACCATACCCTCTTCAAAGCACTTAAATCTTTTGTCTTGCCCATTCAGCCTCTGAATGGCATACACACAAGCCATTTCGCAATTGTCTCGAGGCTTAAAAATCCTTCTTTAACCTGTCTCCTCTACTTCATCTACACTGATTTTGAAGTAGATTTAACGTCCAATAAGGGATCACAGCTTTCACCTGGTCAGTGGAAAGTGCTGGTGTTCATAATGTTTTGTACACTCACTGTATACTCCCCTACGTATTTATTTGGACAGTGACGCTACAACTTTTGTATTTGAGATCAAATGTTTCAGCGCCAGTACAGACAGAATGTCACCTTTTTGAGGTTATTTTCATACATACATACTTCGAAAAGTATTCAGATCCCTTGACTTTTTCCACATTTTGTAACGTTACAGCCTTATTCTATAATGGATTTAAAAAAATATATCCTCAGCAAGCTACACACGATACCCCATAATGACAAAGCAAAAATGTTTTGGGGGGAGATTTTTGCAAATGTATACATATTTATTTACATAAGTATTCAGACCCTTTGCTATGAGACTCAAAATTGAGCTTGGGTGCATCCTGTTTCCATTGATCATCCTTGAGATGTTTCTACAACTTGATTGGAGTCCACCTGGAGTAAATTCAATTGATTGGACATGATTTGGAAAGGCGCGCACACACACCTGTCTATATAAGGTCCCACAGTTGACAGTGCATGTCGGAGCAAAAACCAAGCAATGAGGTCGAAGGAATTGTCCGTGGAGCTCCGAGACAGGATTGTGTCGAGGCACAGATCTAAGGAAGGTTACCAAAACATTTCTGCAGCATTTGAAGGTCCCTTAGAACACAGTGGCCTCCATCATTCTTAAACGGAAGAAGTTTGGAACCACCAAGGCTTCCTAGAGCTGGCCGCCCGACCAAAATGAGCAATCGGGGGAGAAGGGTTTTGGTCAGGGAAGTGACCAAGAATCCGATGGTCACTCTGACAGCCCGGAGTTCCTCTGTGGAGATGGGAGAACCTTCCAGAAGGACAACAATCTCTGCAGCACTCCACCAATCAGGCCTTTATGGTAGAGTGGCCAGACGGAAGCCACTCCTCAGTTAAAGGCACATGACAGCCTGCAAGATTCTCTGGTCTGATGAAACTAAGATTGAACTCTTTGGCCTGAATGCCAATCGTCACGTCTGGAGGAAACCTGGCACCATCCCTACGGTGAAGCATGGTGGTGGCAGCATCTTGCTGTGGGGATGTTTTTCAGCGGCAGGGACTGGGAGACTATTCAGGATCGAGGCACAGATGAACGGAGCAAAGTACAGACATCCTTGATGAAAACACGCTCCAGAGCGCCCAGGACCTCAGACTGGTTCACCTTCCAACAGGACAACGACCCTAAGCACACAGCCAAGACAGTGCAGGAGTGGCTTCGGGACAAGTCTCAATGTCCTTGAGTGGCCCAGCCAGAGCCCGGACTTGAAACCGATCGAACATCTCTGGGGAGACCTAAAAATAGCTGTGCAGCAACGCTCCCCATCCAATCTGACAGAGCTTGAGAGGATCTGCAGAGAAGAATGGGAGAAACTCCCCAAATACAGGTGTGCCAAGCTTGTAGCGTCATACCCAAGAAGACTCGAGGCTGTAATTGCTGCTAAAAAGGTGCTTCAACAGAGTACTGAGTAAAGTGGTTTTTAAATGTGATATTTAATTTTTTTTATTCAATTTGTCCAAATACTTATAGCACCTTCAAATGGGAAGACTAGATACATAAAGTGATTTAATTTCTAAGTGGTAAAACGGGTATTTATGAAAATACCCTCAAATAAAATATCTGTACTATTGCCTCATATAAAACATTTGATCCAAAATCCTGGAGTATAGAGCCAAATTAAAAGTTTTAGCTTCACTGTCCAAATAAATACGTAGGGGAGTGTACTCAATAAATAAATGCGTTCTTCCTTCCCCTCCAGCGTTCTTCCTGGTGGCTACGCTGGCAGTGATTTCAGCCCTGATCCTGGTGGGTCTGATCCTCATCACCATCCGGCGCTCCAGGCTGCAGCGTGACCACCGCCTCCTCAGCGACAAGGAGGACCTGCTCCCCTACGAGCAGCTGTCTGAGGAACAGCTGCCCGAGGAAGAGCTCCCCAAAGTGGCCACCGCACCATAAGGAGGGAGCCCCCCCCCTCCTGCTCCTGCAGAACGCCATGGAGCCACTGTCGCCTTACTCCACTGTCACTTTCCATTCTAAATATCACTGACCCAGAATGCCTGCATCTGCTGATTTGTCAAGGGATGTATTCATATACAATGGGAAAGTGTTAATTTGTTAATTATGGCTTTTTGTCCGAATAGCCACTGTACTAATTACTTAGATAAATTGACCACCCGAGAGGTGTTTAGGCCAGGGTTTGACGTTTTAGTGAGTGATTTAGACTGAGCTTGACTTTTTCAGATCGTAGTGAATTTCTGCTGCTGTCATTTACTTTTGTTTATTTAAAAGGCTGAAATTTTGACGGGCAGTCTCCCATCACAGATTAATTCTAATCCTGGAGTTAAACACAAACTCAATGGAGAATCTCCACTTTTAAAATGCTTTTTAGTCCAGGATTAGGCACGTCAATGTGTGTCCAGGAAACGCCACCTGAATGTGGTTTTAAAACCTTTTGTGACCTTTGCTTTAGTTAATGAACGATCTGCTATACTATGCACTCTTTTACCTGTGAGATGTTATTTTGTACGCCTATATTCAATGGCAAAATTGCCTTTTTTAAATCAAGATATAATAAAGTAAATTTAATGAATGAATAAAATATGTAATCCAACATGTTTTACTTACAATTTAAATCTTAAAAGTGACATGGATGACATGACCATTATTTTTCATGATTTACACTAATACCGAACACTTATCTCCTCCATATTGAATGTAAATGTTCAGTGGCTTATTGTGGGCTTCGTTTTTCTACTTGAAATGCAGCAGAGAGATGGATGATGTCAACAGTGCGTCCTCTGTATTAACTACTGAATGCATTTACTAAATAAAATATACTGGTACTTTTTTTTGATTGCTGAATGTCTCTTTATAAAGCAAATTCTGTACAATGCAGTGCAAAGTGCCTCACATAATGACTAAAACATAATACATTTATAAATGAGTACATAGATAAATGAAGATGGTTAAACAGTAGACAATTAAAAGTGCCCTAGGTAAAAGGTATGTGCTTTTTCTTAATGTCAACAGTTTGTCAACTCACTCCCATCTGCATGTTTTACTAGAGATTGGAGAGGACAGGGCTGGAGTTTTTCTTACCTCTAGAGGGCAGAAGTGACCATGATACATACCAGTGGTGGAAAAAGTACCCAATTGTCATACTTGAGTAAAAGTAAAGATACCGTAATAGAAAATGACTCAAGTAAAAGTCACCCAGTAAAATACTACTTGAGTTAGTCTAGAAGTATTTGGTTTTAAATATACTTAAGTATCAAAAGTAAAATATAAATCATTTCAAATTCCTTCTATTAAGCAAACCAGACGGCACCATTTTCTTATTTTTTACATTTACGAATAGCCAAGGTCACACCAACATTCAGACATCATTTCCAAATTAAGCATTTGTGTTTAATGAGTCCGCCAGATCAGAGGCAGTAGGGATGACCAGGGATGTTCTGTTGATAAGTGTGTGAATTGGACCATTTTCCTGTTCTGCTAAGCATTTAAAATGTAATGAGTACTTTTGGGTGTCAGGTAAAATGCATGGAGTAAAAAGTACAATATTTTCTTAAGGAATGTAGTGAAGTAAAAGTAAAAGTAGTCAAAAATATAAATAGTAAAGTACAGATACCTCCAAAAACTACTTAAGTAGTACTTTAAAGTATTTTTACTTAAGTACTTTACACCACTGATACATACTCCCTGGTGAAGAAACTAGACTGATATTTGAGGGCGCTCCTTAAACTGACCCTATTAGTACATTTTACGTGAAGTTTTTTTCTACATCAAAACATCCTATTCAGAATGATCATAGGTCGTAGGTTCTTAAATGCCATTTGTATTTCACTATCAATTTATCACTTTGCACATTTCGTTGCCATGCAAAAAAGCTCATGATAACCTCTTAGTTTATCTTGATGGGGTGAGTCGTTTTGTATTAATTGCAGAAATGGGCTAAACATTTTCATTCCAATTTTGAAAATGACCTAACTAATTGAGCAAACTTAATTCCGTATGAATTGGTTCCAGGCCTGGGAAATGGTTAGTGATAAAGTAGGTAGTCTACTACAGAGGCTGTGGAGTGGATGTGGTTCTGTGTTGTGTTCCTGGCTCTTTCTCAATTAATTGATCTTGATTCCTTGCACCCTCTCTCCTCGCCTCCTTCTCAAAATCCATTGGAGGGGAGTGACTTTGGACCTTCTCCTCGAATGCTGTTGAAAAGGAGGCGCAGAGATAGAATGCGAGGAACCACGGAAAGACATTGAGATAGCGCCCCCCAGTGTAAAGTTCACCTTACTCTCCTGTTCCTTCCTGCTGAAGAGGCTCAATACGAAGCAGCTGGCCTCCTTGTCGTTGTGTCCTTGGGTACTAAAGTCCTCTGCTTTCGCTGAGCTCTAAAATGAGGCCCTAAAGACAAAATGATTAGCTCATTTCCAAACCATGTAAATCCAACTTCTCCCGCAAACACACACACGCAATCACACTCTCATTATTAGTCAATGAGATTCAAACTCATTTCCATAAACAGTCAAACAGAATGATCATTACAATTGTGCCTCGGCTCAGACAAAGCATGGAGGTAACTGATGATCAAAGAGGATGGTGGGGGTAGGAGGAGAGGGGGATAGATAGAGAAACCAAAGAGAAAGTACAGGGGAGTGTTAGCGATAAGGATGTTGGGTAGAGCAGAGAGACTTCAAAAGCAGAACTCCAACAGCGCAGCATGGGGGATAATGTTTATAGAGAGCCTGTAACCCTCACTCACTGTCTGAAAGCAGATACTCTGGACACTGCCCACCCCTATAACTCTCACTGATTGTCCAAGGTAAGTCCATAGGACACTGTCAGCCCTGCTTCTACAGTCTAATCCTTCTCTTCTCTCCACAGCGTGCTCCCAGGCCTGTAACTTATAACTCTCCTCCTGCAGTTCCAGTGGTGTACATTATGCAGGGCTTTGTTCGGCCCGGTGTGTACCCTGGCCTTGGTAATCTCTCTCAGTGTTGTTGTCAGTGCCTGTGGTCATCTGTTTTCCATCCGGTGTTGGTGTAATTGTGCTTATTTAGCAAGACACCCCCTCTCCTCCTCAGCCCCCAACCCCCAACCCCTAACCCCCCACCCCCTTTACACCTCCACCACTCACCAGCTGCCTGCAAATTTGAGGGATGCTCTGCATTCCTGGGACATGAGTGTGACTGTGGTCCCCCCTTTTCCCATTCTCCAACAAAAATGGTGTGTTAGGGTTTGTGTGTCAGGAAGTTATAGATGGTGTGTTTGTCTGTTTGCTATTATGGCAAGGAAAAGTGAGTGAGTTTGTGTGTTTATGTGTGTGTAAGCTCTTCATTCTGAAAGGCACCTCAGTCTGCCCCCCCCCCCCCCAAGCAGGATAGGACCTGTAACAGTGGGCCAGTTCACCCCCGGTACTCCCCCTCTCCTCAAGCCCGCTCCCACCCATCACCTCATCTTTAGCAGGCTGATGACAGAGCCCTGAAACTCCACAGAGCCAACCACAGGAACTGACCCCAAATCAGCCATGCCAGAGACGAGGAACAGAGGAGAGAAAGAGAGAGGGAAGGAAGGAAGGAAGTTATCAAAGGAACGAATTAGAGGGAGGAAGAGTTGGAGAGGTTATGGTGTGATAATAGAAAAGAGTGAGAGACAAAAAGGGAGGAAAGACAAAGGGAATGTGAGGAAATGCGAGAGAAAGAAAGTAGTGAGGTTAAAGCTAGGAAGAATACTTCTCCACTAAGTATGATGTCATGACTTTGGCTCTCTAGAGCGTGGAGGGGAGGTCCTAAAGGGAAGTTGATATCTTGGTAGAAAAGGGGACTGAAATCCGAGTGACCCCGACTAAAATTGAAAGCAGTTGCGAATCCTCTGGAGGACCGAAGTGTTTGCGATCCAGACTCCGCTCCCAGTTCCCACGACACCAAGCGACCTCCACTTCTCTTTTTTTCTCCACTTCCCCTCTATTTTCTCTTTCTTTCTCTCATTCTTTCGTTGGTCCCCGTGCCTATAAATGGGAAGTCTGGTGGCATTTTGGACCGTTGGTCATAACCAGTCTCACTTAAAAAGGCAAAACGAAGAGGGGGATGGGTTCACTGGGTTGGAGTGGAAGATGCTTATAAAAAGCGACCTTGAGATTGATAAAATGTCCATGAAATGGAAAAAGGTTTTGGCGGATGGTTTAGGAGATGGTGAGGTGGCTAGACTACACCATGTCTCCTCTTTTCCTCCAAACACTTCCTGGTATGTGGCTCTATTTCACTGATGATTTTGATTTGTGAAAGTGTGAGAGGAAGAACCGAGAGCAGTATGATGATAGAGGGAATGTGTGGAGGAGGGAAAGTGTTGTCAAAGACATATGTTGGGCAAAGTGTTGATGGGTTTATACATGTTTGTAAGTCGAGGCCATGAGAACCTTTCAGGCCATGAGAACCTTTCAGGCCATGAGAACCTTTCAGGCCATGAGAACCTTTCAAGCATAAAACAAGATTGACAAGATACAAGATATGTTATGTAATGTTAATATAATAATAACAATATATAACATTTAGCAGAAGCTTTTATCCAAAGCGGCATACATTTTACGTATGGACACCGGGAATCGAACCCACAATCCTGGCGTGGCAAGTGCCATGCTCTACCAACTGAGTCAATGATGGTGAAGTGTTGTGTATGGGTATTTTGTCTATTTAACAGTATCCAAGTTAAATATGTGGCTACACCTGTATGAAGAGGTACGTACTGTGTATGTTCTCCCAACCTCTTCATTTCGGACGCCCATTCTATGATAGAGTGCCATTATCACGACTTCCGCCGAAGTCGGCTCCTCTCCTTGTTCGGGCGGCGTTCGGCGGTCGACGTCACCGGCTTTCTAGCCATCGCCGCTCCATTTTTCATTGATCCATTTGTTTTGTCTTGTTCCCTGCACACCTGGTTTTCATTCCCCAATCACACTGCATGTACAGTATTTATTCCTCTGGTCCCCCTCATGTCTTTGTGTGAAATTGTTTGTGTTACGTGTTAATTGTTGACACTCCAGACTGGTTTGCTTATACCGTGTTGTTCACGAAGATGTTTATTGTTAAACATAAATTATTGTGACTGTTTTGCACTTTTGCCTATGGGCTGGAGGTTTTGACGCAGTTGCATCCGTCTGTTGGTTTCTCCTGCCTCAATAAAGTGTGCGCCTGAACACAACTCTCTGCTCTCCTGCACCTGTCCTTCGCTACCAGTACGCACACACCTGACAGCCATAACAAATATTGGTCTTTCTTTTAATGCAGACTGTATGCTAAATGCCACCAGACTCCATGTTACATCAGGGATACCTTTATAACCTATTGTTACCTTGAGATGAAGACCAAATGGCCCTTGATGGCTGTACGTCTCTAAACCTCCCTTGCCAGGACAACAGACCAATCAGGGCCTTGATGGCTGTACGTCTCTAAACCTCCCTTGCCAGGACAACAGACCAATCAGGGTGTTGTATCTACTGCGAGTTAAAGCCAGGTGAAATCTGTGTCGTATTCCTCATGGTAGCCAAGTCGATGTGTGTGGTAAACCTTACAGGCAATTCACTGTATTGATGACATTAGAGGAATGGGAGAGAGGCGTTCTTAGTCGAGCAGCTATTCACCTCCGGGGTAGGACTCTTCAGTTTGGTGTCAAACCTGAGGGAAGTTAAGCTATTTTCAGGTCATTTCAGTTGTAGTGAAACTGAACGACTTGGACTTTTGTCAGAATGACCCTATTGTGTTATTACGAGATGCAATCGTCAGTGTTTAGGAATGTTTTGGTGGAGATTCAAATGTGTAATTAACTGCTAGTCAAACAACATTGTGCGTAGAGACTGAGAAAAAAGTTGAAGACATGCAAATTTTTACCACGGTCAGTATTTCATTCTTATGGTTATACCGGTAATGTGGAAACCGTGTTAGTACTTTGCTTGTAACGACATGATGAGGTGAAATTAGCCTATGAAACGCTGGCTATGAAACGCTCTACCCATAATGCTTCTCCTCCTCTCTTGACGTCTTCTCCCAGACACATGTCAGTCACACCACTCAGACACAAACAGGGAAATACTCTGGAGTGAGACATGAGTGGGGTAGCCACTTTGTAGTTTGCCAGCAATGATTACAGACCACATCGAGCTATTGAGCTATTTCATTTGAGCCAATGAAAACAGAGATACCAGGGAGTTTACCTGGGGGGTGGGTGTGAGAAGCGACTGTACTCTCTCATTACCCTCAGAGACACTTCCATGGCGATCCTGCCGCAGGGAACAGATGAGTAATAGATAATTGTGCAGACATAACGGATGATTCATTGTAGGCAAGGCGACAAAGTTGACACTGGCACAGTCATGAGTTCAAATGCGGCTACGTACATTGCACAACTGTAAGATTATTCAGTCTTATATGAATAATCCATGTTTACTGTTCGAAGGTAGTGCCGCTGGTTTGAATGTGACTAGCTCTCTGTATGCATATGACCATGTTAGGTAACTGAAGTCATCTAAGAGCTGGCTTTTATTTCCCATACACCTGGAGGGATGGAGCTTCATCTGACACTTATATTTGGCTGAATCATTTTGTGGTTTGAGCTGTAAGGTCTAAGTGAAACCAGACGAGTCTCCTCAGGCCACAGGCTCGGAGTGGGTCTTTCACCACGGTTGTGGAGGTAGAGAGAGGACCCACCGCAGGGAAAAAAGATGAGAGGCTTTTAAAGGTGTGCTGACAAAGGTATTATGAACAGGGAGACAATAAGACAGTGTAACAAACTCTCTCTCTCTCTCTCGCTCTCTCTCTCTCGCTATCTCCCAGACAATCATGAAGTACACACATTCCAGACTAACCAACACATCCTAGTAGGCTACAGAGATATTTACATAAATAACTTCCCAGACACATCATCATATGCTACGGTCACAAGAAGCAGGCCTCCTTACTGTCCCTAGAGTTTCTAAGAAAACAGCTGGAGGCAGGGCTCCATTTTTATGGAATGGTCTGCCTATCAATGTGAGAGACGCAGACTTGTTCTCGACCTTTAAGTCTTTATTGAAGACTCATCTCTTCAGTAGGTCCTATGATTGAGTGTAGTCTGGCCCAGGAGTGTGTAGGTGAACGGAAAGGCACTGGAGCAACGAACCGCCCTTGCTGTCTCTGCCTGGCCGGTTCTCCTCTCTCCACTGGGATTCTGCCCAAACCCTATTACAGGGGCTGAGTCACTGGCTTACTGGTGCTCTTCCATGCCGTCCCTAGGAGGGGTGCGTCACTTGAGTGGGTTGAGTCACTGACGTGATCTTCCTGTCTGGTTTGGCGCCCCCCCCTTGGGTTCGTGCCGTGGGGGAGATCTTCATTGGCTATTCTCGCCCTTGTCTCAGGATAGTAAGTTGGTGGTTGAAAATATCACACTAGTGGTGTGGGAACTGTGCTTTGGCAAGGTAGGTGGAACTGTGATTTGGCAAGGTAGGTGGGGTTATATCCTGCCTGTTTGGTCCTGTTCGGGGGTATCGTTGGACGGGGCCACATTGTCTCCCGACCCCTCCTGTCTCAGCCTCCAGTATTTATGCTGCAATAGTTTATGTGTTGGGGGGCTAGGGTCAGTCTGTTATATCTGGAGTATTTCTCCTGTCTTATCCGGTGTCCTGTGTGAATTTAAGTATGCTCTCTCTAATTTTCTCTCTCGCTTTTTCTCTCTTTCTTTCTTTCTCTCTCTCGGAGGACCTGAGCCCTAGAACCATGCCTCAGGACTACCTGGCCTGATGACTCCTTGCTGTCCCCAGTCCACCTGGTCGTGCTGCTGCTCCAGTTTCAACTGTTCTGCCTGTGGCTATGGAATCCTGACCTCTTCACTGGATGTGCTAGCTTGTCTCAGACCTGCTGTTTTCAACTCTCTAGAGACAGCAGGAGCGGTAGAGATACTCTGAATGATCGGCTATGAAAAGCCAACTGACATTTACTCCTGAGGTGCTGACCTGTTGCACCCTCTACAACCACTGTGATTATTATTATTTGACCCTGCTGGTCATCTATGAACATTTGAACATCTTGGCCATGTTCTGTTATAATCTCCACCCGGCACAGCCAGAAGAGGACTGGCCACCCCTCATAGCCTTCCTCTCTTGGTTTCTTCCTAGGTTGAGTCACACCTTTCTAGGGAGTTTTTCCTAGCCACCGTGCTTCTACACCTGCATTGCTTGCTGTTTGGGGTTTTAGGCTGGGTTTCTGTACAGCTCTTTGTGACATCAGCTGATGTAAGAAGGGCTCTATATAAACAATTGATTAATATACAGTATTGTAAACAGTCATTCAGACACACACACACATCCTAACCAACTCGTACCCTACTATTTCCACAGTGTGAACAGGAACCATGCTTATGCAGCAAATACCACTTGACTTGATCCAGTCACGCACGCACACACATGCGCGCACACGCACGCACACACACACACACACAGAGAGAAACATACACACACAGATACATACAGTGGGGCAAAAAAGTATTTAGTCAGCCACCAATTGTGCAAGTTCTCCCACTTAAAAAGATGAGAGAGGCCTGTTGCTGGTATTTTGGCCCATTCCTCCATGCAGATCTCCTCTAGAGCAGTGATGTTTTGGGGCTGTTGCTGGGCAACATGGACTTTCAACTCCCTCCAAAGATTTTCTATGGGGTTGAGATCTGGAGACTGGCTAGGCCACTCCAGGACCTTGAAATGCTTCTTACGAAGCCACTCCTTCGTTGCCCGGGCGGTGTATTTGGGATCATTGTCATGCTGAAAGACCCAGCCACGTTTCATCTTCAATGCCCTTGCTGATGGAAGGAGGTTTTCACTCAAAATCTCACGATACATGGCCCCATTCATTCTTTCCTTTACACGGATCAGTCGTCCTGGTCCCTTTGCAGAAAAACAGCCCCAAAGCATGATGTTTCCACCCCCATGCTTCACAGTAGGTATGGTGTTCTTTGGATGCAACTCAGCATTCTTTGTCCTCCAAACACGACGAGTTGAGTTTTTACCAAAAAGTTCTATTTTGGTTTCATCTGACCATATGACATTCTCCCAATCTTCTTCTGGATCATCCAAATGCTCTCTAGCAAACTTCAGACGGGCCTGGACATGTACTGGCTTAAGCATGGGGACACGTCTGGCACTGCAGGATTTGAGTCCCTGGCGGCGTAGTGTGTTACTGATGGTAGGCTTTGTTACTTTGGTCCCAGCTCTCTGCAGGTCATTCACTAGGTCCCCCCGTGTGGTTCTGGGATTTTTGCTCACCGTTCTTGTGACCATTTTGACCCCACGGGGTGAGATCTTGCGTGGAGCCCCAGATCGAGGGAGATTATCAGTGGTCTTGTATGTCTTCCATTTCCTAATAATTGCTCCCACAGTTGATTTCTTCAAACCAAGCTGCTTACCTATTGCAGATTCAGTCTTCCCAGCCTGGTGCAGGTCTACAATTTTGTTTCTGGTGTCCTTTGACAGCTCTTTGGTCTTGGCCATAGTGGAGTTTGGAGTGTGACTGTTTGAGGTTGTGGACAGGTGTCTTTTATACTGATAACAAGTTCAAACAGGTGCCATTAATGCAGGTAACGAGTGGAGGACAGAGGAGCCTCTTAAAGAAGAAGTTACAGGTCTGTGAGAGCCAGAAATCTTGCTTGTTTGTAGGTGACCAAATACTTATTTTCCACCGTAATTTGCAAATAAATTCATAAAAAATTCTACAATGTGATTTTCTGGAATTTTTTTTCTCATTTTGTCTGTCATAGTTGAAGTGTACCTATGATGAAAATTACAGGCCTCTCTCATCTTTTTAAGTGGGAGAACTTGCACAATTGGTGGCTGACTAAATACTTTTTGCCCCACTGTAGCTGCAGGAAGTAGGGGTGCTTCACCCCCTGAAAAATCGTAATGAAATGAAAAAAATATATTAAAAAAATTGTAATGTATTTGGGCACTGGGCCTTTACATGTCCTGTATTAGCGGACCGATATAGCAATCTGCAGCGTGGACAAAACCTTTTTTCCAGCCCCCCCCAGAGAGAAACATACACACACATATGCCAATACCAGGAAAGAGGGTGACAAACAGTTAGGGAATGTCTGCCACTTAGGGGGGCTTAAATCGAGGGCCCGCCTCCCGTTAGGGGAGCCTGCTGTATTCAATTAGTGTATATTCACCACATCATGAAAATACATGTCCCTTTCCCTGACCTCCTCTGGGTCTTTTAACCCTTTCTCTATCATGATGTAGGTAGTCACATGTTGTCCTCTGTGGTAATCACACCCTGGTCTGTTTCACCTGTCCTTGTGCTTGTCTCCACCCCCCTCCAGGTGTCGCCCATCTTCCCCATTATCCCTGTGTATTTATACCTGTGTTTTCTGTCTGTCTGTGCCAGTTCGTCTTGTTTGTCAAGTCACCCAGCGTTTTTGTCTCAGCTCTTTCTTTTCCCCAGTCTCTCTTTCTCGCCCTCCTGGTTTTGACCTTTGCCTGTCCTGACTCTGAGCCCGCCTGCCTGACCACTCTGCCTGCCCCTGACCCTGAGCCTGCCTGCCGTTCTGTAACTTTGCCCCACCTCTAGTTTACTGACCTCTGCCTGTCCTTGACCTGTCTATTGCCTGTCCCTGTTGGATTATTAAACTGTTGTTTATTCAATGTTGTCTGCATCTGGGTCTTGCCTTCAAACCTGATAGGTAGAGCATGGCGCATGCAATGCCACGATCGTGGGTTTGATTCCCGCTGTGGCCCACCCAAACAAATCATGTTTGCATGCATGACTGTTAGTCGCTTTGGATATATAATAATACATGACTTCCCCTTTAGGGGCTCTCCTATTGTCTGATGGGTTATTGCTGTCTCAGCGATTAGCAACCACGACTGCAGACCGTCTTGCTCTCCCAGACTCCAACATCTGTCACGAGTTTCAATCTCTGTCGGCCTCCCTTTCTCTCTCTCTCTGTTTCTTCATCCCAATGTTCCCATATCTGGTGAGCTGGAGCCAGGATCCCTGCATAGTGAGAGTAGTAATCAAAGCATTGGGTTCTTATTCGTCCTCGTATGACATCAGAGGGTGATGTAATCTGCCAAATTAGACACACAGTTAGAATGTTCTCCCACAGCCCTCTCTTTTCCCCAAAGAGACCCTATAAAGTACACATCTTAATGTGCGTTCTAAGCATACGAAACTGAGAGACAAAGGAAAGAGATGATGTGTGAAATAGTTTGGAGACACAGTTAAGCCATCTTGATAAACTAATCTGTCTGTCGCTATCTTTCCATCTCTTTGTTGTTCGCTTAGTCTCACAATCTTTCTCCCCCTCTCTCAAATCTGTTCACTCCTTCTCAATCACTCTCCCCAATTCCTTCCCCTCCTCCCTCTCTTCCTCTCTTCCCTCTCCCCTGCTCTCTCCAGTCTCACGCTAGAGGATGTGACAGTGTGTGTGGGGTGGAGGCTGTTCATCTCTTCCCCCTAACCTCTGCCCCACACCGCCCTCCCTATGACGCTACTAGCTTGACACACCTGTATTTGGGGAGTTTCTCCCATTCTTCTCTGCAGATCCTCTCAAGCTCTATCAGGTTGGATGGGGAACGTCGCTGCACAGCTATTTTCAGGTCTCTCCAGAGATGTTCGATCGGGTTCAAGTCCGGGCTCTGGCTGGGCCATTCAAGGACATTCAGAGACTTGTCCCGAAGCCACTCCTGCGTTGTGTTGGCTGTGTACTTAGGGTCGTTGTCCTGTTGGAAGGTGAACCTTCACCCCAGTCTGGGGTCCTGAGTGCTCTGGAGCAGGTTTTCATCAATGATCTCTCTGTACTTTACTCCATTCATCTTTCCATCGATCCTGACTAGTCTCCAGTCCCTGCCACTGAAAAACATCCCCACAGCATGACGCTTTACCGTAGGGATGGTGCCAGGTTTCCTCCAAATGTGACTCTTGGCATTCAGGCCAAAGAGTTCAATCTTGGTTACATCAGACCAGAGAATCTGGTTTCTCACGGTCTGAGAGTCTATAGGTGCCTTTTAGCAAACCCAAGCGGGTTGTCATGTGCCTTTTACTGAGGAGTGGCTTCCGTCTGGCCACTCTATCATTATGGTCTGATTGGTGGAGTGCTGCAGAGATGGTTGTCCTTCTGGAAGGTTCTCCCATCTCCACAGAGGAACCCTGGAGCTCTGTCAGAGTGACCATCAGGTTCTTGGTCACCTGCCTGACCAAGGTCCTTCTCCCCCGATTGCTCAGTTTGGCCGGGCAGACAGCTCTAGGAAGAGTCTTGGTGGTTCATAACTTCCATTTCAGATCTGTGCCTCGACACAATCCTGTCTCGGGGGCTCTATGGACAATTCCTTCGACCTCATGGCTTGGTTCTTGCTCTGACATGCACTGTCAACTGTGGGACCTTATATAGACAGGTGTGTGCCTTTCCAAATCATGTCCAATTAATTGAATTTACCACAGGTGGACTCCAATCAAGTTGTAGAAAAATCTCAAGGTTGATCAATGGAAACAAGATTAGGTATTATGTATTAAACTAGATTATGTATTATTTCTTAGAATGTTCAAACTGAAATGGTCCACCCACACAGACAGTGTAGTGAAGAAGACGCAACAGTGCCTCTTCACCCTCAGGAGACTGAAAAAATGTGGCTTGTCACCTAAATCCCTGACAAACTTTTACATATGCACAATTGAGAGCATCCTGTCGGACTGTATCACCGCCTGGTACGGCAACTGCACCGCCCTCAACCGCAAGGCTCTCCAGAGGGTAGTGCGGTACAGGTGCATCAAAGCTGGGACCGAGAGACTGAAAAACAGCTTCTATCTCAAGGCCATCAGATTGTTAAACAGCCAACACTAACTCAGAGAGGCTACTACCTACATACAAACTCAAGTCATTGGTCACTTTAATAAATAGATCATTAGCCACTTTAAATAACGCCACTCTAATAATGTTTACATATCTTACATTACTCATCTTATATGTATATACTGTATCTTATACCAGCTATTGCATCTTGCCTATGCCGCTCGGCCATCGCTCATCCATATATTCATATGTGCATATTCTTATTCCATCCCTTTAGATTTGTGTGTATTAGGTAGTTGTTGTGGAATTGTTAGATTACTTGTTAGATATTACTGCACTGTCGGAACTAGAAGCACAAGCATTTTGCTACACTCGCATTGACATCTGCTAATCATGTGTATGTGACCAATAACATTTTATTTTATTTTGACCTGAGCTCAATTTTGAGTCTCATAGCAAAGGTTCTGAAAATTATGGAAATAAGTTATTTCATTTTTTTTTTATACATTTGCAAATATTTCTAAAAACCTGTTTTTGCTTTGTCATTACAAGGTATTGTGTGTAGATTGATGAGAATTTGTATTTATTTAATCCATTTTAGAATATGGCTGTAACGTAACAAAATGTGGAAAAAGTCAAGGGAATACTTTCCGAATGCACTGTACATGGGGTTCATGTAGCTGTGAATGCTCATGTCAGAGAGGCTTTCCTTAGAGGCTCTTCCTGATCCACACTTTATGGGTGGTCAGTAATCATATGGCTCTGCACAGCTGCCCCCACCAAGAAGACCTCAGGGACTAGATTACAGACAGTTAGTACAACTCCACCAGGTCCACTTATTCAACTCTTCCCTTTGTAGACTAATGACCACAACTGTTTGGGGAGTTATTTTTTACAGTGTGTCAGTGTAGTGTGTCTTGGCCCTGTTGCTAATGTGTAGATTTATCCTCATTAAGGTTTGGATCCCATGTGGGGTGATTCCCCCCCCCCCCCCCCCCCCCATGGCACACCTCAACTCCAACATTTTCAGACACCATTTAAGAGTGTGAGGGTCTTGAGATAGAGGTGAGAGGGGGGTTTAAGGACAGGGGTGCAAACACTGTAACTGCCACCAGCTGTGGCAATAGAACACTATTGGCAAAGCACTTCTTATACCCCTGTTGTCATAGCAACGGGTGAAAGGGAGGGCAAAGGGGTAATTTTGCTGAACTTCGGGGTCCTTGGCAACCCACTGCTGGACGGTGAGCATCGTCTTCTAGTTTCAAGATGCACGGGGCAGGAAGTTGGGGGACTGTTTTCTTGGCCAAAGGCTACGACCAATTCCTGTTGTTGGTCTGGTCACTGCATGCTCAGGCCTGGGGTCGATGGGCCCTGTGTCGTTTACCGTGCTCATTGTCAAAATATAGTGTCAACGCTACAGTATGGGCCGCACAAAAGCTGAAACTGGGAAAGCCCATGTGTGCATTACACTCTTAGAAATCAAGGTGGAACCAAAAAAGATTATTGAGAGCGATGCCATAGGGAACCAATTTAGGGTATCTGAAGAGCCATAAATGTGATGATTCTTTGAAGAACCAAAAAAGAAATAATCCAAAACGAGAAACGTTTCAGCTCTCCAGACTGGAATTGAATAGTCCTGCTGAAGGGTTTTAAGCCTTATTTGCATATATCCCAGGGTGCATTTCATCATCCTACTGCTCTCTCCTCGTCTGCCCACGTGTTCTCGCACACCCCGAGAGCTTCTGGTCAGCGGGGTGGTGGCACTGGGATCCTCATCTCTCCCAAGTGGACATTTTCTCTTTCTCCCCTGACCCATCTGTCTATCGCCTCCTTTGAATTCCATGCTGTCACAGTTACCAGCCCTTTCAAGCTTAACATCCTTATCATTTATCGCCCTCCAGGTTCCCTTGGAGAGTTCATCAATGAGCTTGACGCCCTGATAAGTTCCTTTCCTGAGGATGGCTCACCTCTCACAGTTCTGGGTGACTTTAACCTCCCCACGTCTACCTTTGACTCATTCCTCTCTGCCTCCTTCTTTCCACTCCTCTCCTCTTTTGACCTCACCCTCTCACCTTCCCCCCTACTCACAAGGCAGGCAATATGCTTGACCTCATCTTTACTAGATGCTGTTCTTCCACTAATCTCATTGCAACTCCCCTCCAAGTCTCCGACCACTACCTTGTATCCTTTTCCCTCTCGCTCTCATCCAACACTTCCCACACTGCCCCTACTCGGATGGTATCGCGCCGTCCCAACCTTTGCTCTCTCTCCCCCGCTACTCTCTCCTCTTCCATCCTATCATCTCTTCCCTCTGCTCAAACCTTCTCCAACCTATCTCCTGATTCTGCCTCCTCAACCCTCCTCTCCTCCCTTTCTGCATCCTTTGACTCTCTATGTCCCCTATCCTCCAGGCCGGCTCGGTCCTCCCCTCCTGCTCCGTGGCTCGACGACTCATTGCGAGCTCACAGAACAGGGCTCCGGGCAGCCGAGCGGAAATGGAGGAAAACTCGCCTCCCTGCGGACCTGGCATCCTTTCACTCCCTCCTCTCTACATTCTCCTCTTCTGTCTCTGCTGCTAAAGCCAATTTCTACCACTCTAAATTCCAAGCATCTGCCTCTAACCCTAGGAAGCTCTTTGCCACCTTCTCCTCCCTCCTGAATCCTCCTCCCCCTCCTCCCCCCTCCTCCCTCTCTGCGGATGACTTCGTCAACCATTTTGAAAAGAAGGTCGACGACATCCGATCCTCGTTTGCTAAGTCAAACGACACCGCTGGTTCTGCTCACACTGCCCTACCCTGTGCTTTGACCTCTTTCTCCCCTCTCTCTCCAGATGAAATCTCGCGTCTTGTGACGGCCGGCCGCCCAACAACCTGCCCGCTTGACCCTATCCCCTCCTCTCTTCTCCAGACCATTTCCGGAGACCTTCTCCCTTACCTCACCTCGCTCATCAACTCATCCTTGACCGCTGGCTACGTCCCTTCCGTCTTCAAGAGAGCGAGAGTTGCACCCCTTCTGAAAAAACCTACACTCGATCCCTCCGATGTCAATAACTACAGACCAGTATCCCTTCTTTCTTTTCTCTCCAAAACTCTTGAACGTGCCGTCCTTGGCCAGCTCTCCTGCTATCTCTCTCAGAATGACCTTCTTGATCCAAATCAGTCAGGTTTCAAGACTAGTCATTCAACTGAGACTGCTCTTCTCTGTGTCACGGAGGCGCTCCGCACTGCTAAAGCTAACTCTCTCTCCTCTGCTCTCATCCTTCTAGACCTATCGGCTGCCTTTGATACTGTGAACCATCAGATCCTCCTCTCCACCCTCTCCGAGCTGGGCATCTCCGGCAAGGTCCACACTTGGATTGCGTCCTACCTGACAGGTCGCTCCTACCAGGTGGCGTGGCGAGAATCTGTCTCCGCACCACGTGCTCTCACCACTGGTGTCCCCCAGGGCTCTGTTCTAGGCCCTCTCTTATTCTCGCTATACACCAAGTCACTTGGCTCTGTCATATCCTCACATGGTCTCTCCTATCATTGCTATGCAGACGACACACAATTAATCTTCTCCTTTCCCCCCTCTGATAACCAGGTGGTGAATCGCATCTCTGCATGTCTGGCAGACATATCAGTGTGGATGACGGATCACCACCTCAAGCTGAACCTCGGCAAGACGGAGCTGCTCTTCCTCCCGGGGAAGGACTGCCCGTTCCATGATCTCGCCATCACGGTTGACAACTCCATTGTGTCCTCCTCCCAGAGTGCTAAGAACCTTGGCGTGATCCTGGACAACACCCTGTCGTTCTCAACTAACATCAAGGCGGTGACCCGTTCCTGTAGGTTCATGCTCTACAACATTCGCAGAGTACGACCCTGCCTCACGCAGGAAGCGGCGCAGGTCCTAATCCAGGCACTTGTCATCTCCCGTCTGGATTACTGCAACTCGCTGTTGGCTGGGCTCCCTGCCTGTGCCATTAAACCCCTACAACTCATCCAGAACGCCGCAGCCCGTCTGGTGTTCAACTTTCCCAAGTTCTCTCACGTCACCCCGCTCCTCCGCTCTCTCCACTGGCTTCCAGTTGAAGCTCGCATCCGCTACAAGACCATGGTGCTTGCCTACGGAGCTGTGAGGGGAACGGCACCTCCGTACCTTCAGGCTCTGATCAGGCCCTACACCCAAACAAGGGCACTGCGTTCATCCACCTCTGGCCTGCTCGCCTCCCTACCTCTGAGGAAGTACAGTTCCCGCTCAGCCCAGTCAAAACTGTTCGCTGCTCTGGCACCCCAATGGTGGAACAAACTCCCTCACGACGCCAGGTCAGCGGAGTCAATCACCACCTTCCGGAGACACCTGAAACCCCACCTCTTTAAGGAATACCTAGGATAGGATAAAGTAATCCTTCTAACCCCCCCCCCCCCCCCTTAAAAGAGTTAGATGCACTATTGTAAAGTGGTTGTTCCACTGGATATCATAAGGTGAATGCACCAATTTGTAAGTCGCTCTGGATAAGAGCGTCTGCTAAATGACTTAAATGTAAAAATGTAAATGTAATGCATTTTGAGTGAATTTTGGAGTTAACAGTGCCACCTAATACTGTGTTTGCAAGTAACAGAGACATGTTTGTTGCATTCATTCACTTTCAGTTCTGTGGCTTTCACCAAGTGAGATCTTAAGTGAATAAGGGTGTCATTAAAATGTTATTATTTAAGACAATACAATACATTTTTTCATAAGTCCTTCTTTTCGGGGCCTGGTTTTAGCCTAGCACAGTGACCTGAAACTCATAGTTTACAGGCAACATCAGGCTTGGAAGTCACATTATGCTGGCTCGCAAAATGATGTGTAATTCCTATTCAGCCAAAGTGTGGATATCCAACATATAAATTTTTACTCACGCAACCTGCATTCGAAATGACTGCCAGGGTTGGGAAAAATAACATATGACACTGTCTTAAATATCTAAACTGGTACAACCATTTCAATAAGTGCAATAAGTCCAGGTAACAGATTGGAATAATTTAGAAAAATTTACAAGACTAATTAGTCCATCAATATACACGCAAAAACATATATATCAAAAACAAAAAATTCTAAAAATCAACCTGCAATAGTGCATGCTGAGAAATATGATAATGATAGGCTAGCTTTTGGTTCAATTCTGGTTATTAACACCAACACTGAGCTTCTTTTACAACACTGCGTTTTGAATCATCATGATGATTTGGCTGTTGACACTTTGCTTCTTGAAAGTCCAATATCTTTCAAACTTGACTGCTGACACGAGTTTTCCTTATCAGGTAAGAGATCTCCAAGGAGCCTTAAGAGCTGAGGAAGAACCATTTAAGAACCTTTATTGTTATTCAGTGTAGGGAAAGGGGAGGGGTTACTTAAAAAAAACACATGGTAAAGTTTTTTCCAAGACCCAGAGTTCTCTCTGAATAAAAGTATTACTGCTGGTTCTTATCTGCTCTGGAGATTCTAATGTAAAACATGACACTAATTATTTTACGTGCTTGGTAAGCTTGTTGATGAAGGAACATGTTCTCCTAGATAGCATCCATTACATCAGAAGATAATGAAAAAACTTATCAGCTTTTTAACTTCCATCTTGAGGAAAAAATTGTTCAGAGGGATAGGAATTTGGACACCGGTAATGTTAAGTAACAAGAACAGCCACATCTGAATTGTTGCGTCACTTGTTCTTGAAATGACAAACAGCAGAGGACAAAATGACATGGCCGCTTCCACTGACACTGTTCCCCCATACTTCTCAAAATATCGGCCTAACTACAGCCTCTGTCGGAGGCCTGTAATTTCCTCCACTGTAACAGGCCTAGAGCTAGTGACTGTCAGCTGTGTGTGTTCCCTAGCACGTGCTCGGACTCATCCAGGTAACCTACGCAATCCCTCCTCAGGGATGTTCAGCTGCCATTTTAAAATCAAAAAACCCTTCCAGCTCACTCACCTTATTACTCCAGCCAAGCTGTCCCACCTCGGCTGTTGCTACAAGTCTGACGTGATGACTGGTTTCCCACAGCAGGTGCCTGACAGGGTGATTAGTCAAAGGGCCAATCCCTGGCTTCCCAGGGTGAGAGGTGACCTGTGCTGGAAAGCGGGTGTGTCTGTGTAAACCACTGGGTACAGTAGTCACCTGAGGGCTGCCACTCAGTCACTCATCATAGTTCGGATGGAGCTCTGTGCAGTTAAACAGCTACGGGTCAATGCCAGTGACCAGGCAAGGGTAATTAAGAGTAACATGAGCCTGCGCTACTCTGGGCCCGGACAGTGCTAGCTGCTAGTGGTAACAAGGCTCACAGGGCCAGGCAGGGGCTAAAAACCACCGCAGTGTATATGTAGGTCATTGGGATGCGTGTGGCTTTGGCTGGGCCCCGGGCCTAATCTACGGGCTTGCTCCAGTCAAGCACTTTCAGCTGTGGTGGAGATGGAGCGTGTGTTTTTCCCCCTGCACTCTGCGGCTGGTGGTTTAGGTTTAGCAATGCTGGCTGCAGAGAGACTGGCTATAGTCCTGTGATATTTCAACATAGTGGAATGAATGATATTCTAACTCCAGGGGCCAGAGATTCCTCTCTTTAATCACCATTCCTGCTGTTCATTTTGATCTCGCTCTGTACTTTGAGGTGCATATTAAAAAGCTATATCTAAGACCACATGGACCTGTTAGAGGAGTATTGTTGCGTGGTGAAATATGTAGCCTTTCCTCTCCTTCAACGCCTGTCCTGTACAATTCTCCTACCATCTTTCCTCCTTGATAAACTATTCAGCAGCTTCAGCGCAAGCAGGTCAGTCGTTGAAACAATGCTAAACCATATTACGACTTCTGTTTGGCTTCCCTCCCCTGACCTAGAATGGAATGCAGGATTCTCTGGATAGTTTTGACTATTGGGCTTGAAAGCCTCTACATGGTTAAAGCACCAGTCACCCATCAGACATCTGCAGACCCCCTCTCGCCCAGCTTCCTGCTAGCTTCCTGTTTCTACCCAAAATGCACTGGAGTGGAGCGTCATGGGATGGCATTACGTTCAGCTATATCTGAAGTCCAGAATGTTCTGTGGAATCACTTAGAGTTTTTAGCTGTCTGCTGCAAATTCCGTCTGGTCGTCAGAGTCAGACTGGGTCGGATGCGTCAACGTAACCTGCTGGGTCTTCAACAGTAATGATATGGGAAACGGTTCCACATGGCTGCAGTGTGTGATTATTATCAATGAAAAAGTATAGGATTATTGGTATTGCAATAGTAAATCAAAGACGGTATTTGATGGCATAACAGATCAAGGAGCGTAGAATATGGTCATCGTGTGGAACTACAGTAGTTTGAGCTGTGCTTATTTTATTGACAAAGCACTGTAATCATTTGACATTCCGTGACCCCTAGCATGAGTATCCACGCCAATGTGCTACTGGCTCCTCATTTGAATGGAATGTTAGCAGAGAAAATGGGACTCAGAAATATCTCATCTGTGGCGCCAAAGACTCACATGAACGGAGCAAACATGGCATTTCTCTTTATCTTCCCAAAATAAACCTTGTGCCCATGCAGACTGGTCAACTCCTGTTCAGTCTGATCCATTTCAAAGCAGGGATGCTGTTTGTTTATGTTGAAGTCAGATGTGCCTTTGGAATGTCTTACGCTTCCCCTCCTCTACCCTTTCTCCCCACACTCTCATTATACTTAGTGGGTCTCTGGCCATTGCACGTGTTTGTGTTGAGTTGTGCATGACTGAATGTGCTTGAGTGTCTAAGCGTATACAGTGTACAGTACGACAGAGTGTGCAAATATGGACCTCTAAAAATGTGGGTCTTTTGTATCACAATGTTTCATTGGCTCATATGATTAACAATACATTTTCATCTTATTTTTTTTACACAGCTGTTAATTGGTCACCACTCTATTATATAGAAGTAAAGACAAGTACAGTAAAATTACAAAGTAAATAAATACAAAACAGTGACTGATGTTACTACTGTGTAATTACAGGTAGGCTGTAAGAGCAACTTAATGTTAAATGCTCCTATAACGACCGTAGTCAAATGAATTCAAAGGAATGAACTGTACTATTTCTATAGGCCAAGGCCACACTATCATTTCTACTAGGTGAACCCACAAATGGTTTCCTGACGTGTCCAAGATAACCTTCTGTGTTGTTGGTAATGAAATACCTGTCCAGATGTCAGAGTACATCAGTTGACTATGGGAACCCCAGGCTATGAGTGAGGACTCACATCGTTTCGCCTAGCTTATGTTGCTATGTCTGAACCGTGACTGACTCACACCATATTAGGACGATTTTGCTACTATAGGCTTTTATGTGTTTCAGGGGTAGATTCTCTAAAAAGACGTTGGAGGCGGCTTATGGTAGAGAAAGTAACATTCAATTTTCTGGTAACAGCTCTGTTGGACAATCATGCAGTCAGCCTGCTAATTGCATGCTCCCTCAAAACATGTGACATCTATGGCACTGCACATTTTAGAATGGACTTTTATTGTCCACAGCACAAAGTGCACCTGTGTAATGATCATGCTGTTTAATCAGCTTCTTGATATTCCATACTTGTCAGGTGGGTGGATTATCTTGGCAAAGGAGAAATGCTCACTAACAGGGATGTAAACAGATTTCTGCAAACATTTTGAGTGAATAAGCTTTTTGTGCGTATGGAACATTTCTGGGATCTTTTGTTTCAGCTCATGAAACATGGGACCAACACTTTACATGTTGCGTTTATATTTTTATAGTTAAGGACCTAATGAATTTATTTCAATTAACTGATCTCCTCATATGAAATGTAACTCAGTAAAATCTTTGAAATTGTTGCATGTTGTGTTTATATTTTTATTCAGTATATACTGTATATATAGTGTTTATTTACAGTCGGGCCTCAACTTACTATTGAGAGTAAAAATAGTCGCTAACAGTCATTCAATTTAAAAAAAATTGATTGGTAGTGTAACGAATGTCGTCGGGAGAAGAGGACCAAGGTGCAGCGTGGTAAGTATTCATAATACTTTTAATAAATACGAACACTTGAACAAAAACAACAAAGCGACAAACGAACAGTTCTGCAAGGTGCAATACACAAAACAGAAAACTACCCACCAAGCACAGGTGGGAATGAGGCTACCTAAGTATGGTTCTCAGAGACAACGATAGACAGCTGCCTCTGATTGAGAACCACACCAGGCCAAACACCTAGAAATACAAAACATAGAACAAAACATAGAATGCCCACCCCAACTCACGCCCTGACCAAACCAAAATAGAGACATAAAAAAGGAACTAAGTGTCACGATCGTCTTTAGGTGAAAGAGAGGACCAAGGCGCAGCGTGATATAAATACACCTTTTTAATAGAAGAAGAAACAAACACTAATACAAACTAGACAAAACAACCATGACGCTAACAAATAAACGTGCAGACACAAGCAACTAACGTCAAGACATAGACAATTACCCACAACCTACCTAATGCCTATGGCTGCCTGAATATGGCTCTCAATCAGAGACAACGATAGACAGCTGTCTCTAATTGGGAACCAATCCAGGCAACCATAGACTTACATAAACACCTACACTGAACACAACCCCATGAACTCTACCAAAACCCCCTAGACAATACAAACACCCTAGACTAGACAAAAACACACAAACATCCCCCATGTCACACCCTGACCTAACTAAAATAATAAAGAAAACAAAGATAACTAAGGCCAGGGCGTGACACTAAGGTCAGGGCGTGACAGGTAGTTAGTCTAGCCAGCCTAAACAACAGTACTTTCCCTCTTTTACAAAACTTTTCTGTCAATATATTTTAATAAACCGAATCAGAATTGTTGGTGCAAATGCCAGCTTGCCACACGTTTGCCGGTGGCCCTGCTGTGCTGATCTCTGCAACATGGATAGATAGAAATCACCACATAATGCTACAAATAAAGAAACATATCCTATATGCATGTTCTATTATCTCAACATTTCAAGTTAGTATTTTGACATTTTGAGTTTGTGTCTAAAAATGTCAACTTAATATCGCACATTTTCTGTTAGTATCTGGAAATGTTGAGTTAGTATCTAAAATAATTTAGATAGCATCTCAAGATTTTTAGATAGTATCTTGACATTTTGAGACAGTATTGATCTTTTTTGTTTTCGCGGGCGGAATGGGCTTCCATAGCCAGGAGTTCTTCCAGGACCTGATTAGAAAAAATGACCTGATTAGAAAACCTCTGTCTATCAGTGTATCAGTGTTCTGTTACTTGTCATGTGTTGTGTTTTATTGTGGACCCCCTGGAAGAGTAGCTGCTGCAAAATCTAACAGCTATCCAATTAAACAAATAAACATATTATATTATAAATAGCCTATTATATTAAAACATTACATTCTAAAAATGTTTCACAGCTGATTTATTACTATGTCATACCCTTCAACTAAGGCCCAGAGTTTTACCTGCTTAGGTTAGCCTACCAGATCAGGAAAATCTCTTGGCCACACCACAGAAAAACAATCCCCCCCACCACTACTCTGGGATGCCACCTCTGAAATCGCCACACAAGGTTACAAATTAAGAAACAGATCTGTATGATCTACTGACAGAATGTCTACATACTATCTAATACTGTTGACGTAGTACCTAAACATTTAGACTTATGTATCTCGCATTTTCAACTTAGTATCTAAAAATGTTGACTTGCGTATCTCAACAATTTGAGATAATATCACAAAATTCTGATTTACATACATACATGTCTCTCCATTTTTTTTGCGGCTGAGTATTTTTCTCCGTTCATACAGGAGTAATAAAGCCCTAGTGCACAAATTTTGTGGAGGGATTTTTTTCAATATACATATTTTTATATGAATTATTTGTGTATTGTGATGTATCAGGGGGTGCTGCAGCACACTCAACACCCTTAATTACCGCGGCTATGCACACAGGCCTACTGTTAGACACTATAATACTATTAGTGTATGTGTAATGTAGTACTGGTAATCAGAGACGTTCGCGACGTCTTTTCAAGGAGGAAAGAAAAGGAAAACCATATACGTGCATGAGTTTTCAGAGGCGGTGGGAAATCGGACTTGTCCTCGGACTCGGAGCACTTTTATCAAGTGCTGGGTGATTATGTTGAGGAGACCTAGAGCTGCATAGATGTGTCACAATTTCCCAGGATTGTCATACAATTGCGAACATCGATCAGGTGAAGCAGTGATTCAAGCCAAAGGGGATGGTTCCTGGCATCAAGCAACAAGCGAGGTTTGTGCCAAGAAGGGGAAAGACCAAGAATTGAAAGCGGGGTTTAATTTCTCGTTTTTTGGAAGTCTTGTGCGCCGAAGACAGCGAAATCAAACTGTTTTCCTGTTAGGGAAAGGCGTTATCCACCCCAAAGCGTCCGGACTGTGTGATACATCAACAACATAGTAGAGTGACAAGGTACAGGTTGAGTCAAAGGAGTTTATCAGAGTGCGGTGGGAAGAGGAACACTGATCAAGACAGCAGCACAGCAGCATAGGTTTTCATGTCTCCTCTCCACACACCTGTAAAGGTAAGTTTATGCTCTCTATAATAATGTATTATTAGATGATAATGCCAAGTGATTTATTTAGTTTCACCTCACTGAATGACAACGTCGCATGATTAACACCCCTGGACAAACCTATGATAAAAACATGTTTGTGTCTTTTGTTTCTCTGTTTTATATACATGTTATTAATAGCTATGTGCATACTCTATCCTCTCAATCTACATACTTTAAGCTATCCTCTCTATCTACATACTTTACGCTATGTAGGCGTATTGTTTCATATTGATAATGGCACGTGTTTGTCTGCCACAAAGTGAATGAGGATAGCCTTTGTATAGTAGATACGACACAGACAGTACAGTATATGTGTTACTGATCATATAAACGATTTACTGGTGTAATAATAACAAACTTTCTGAGCATGTCAAACAAAACGAGTGAATGTGACTGATCATTTGGCGGCCGCGTTGAGTCATTGATAGCATATTCTAATGGGTACGCAGAGACGTGATCAAAAACCCACAGTTGAATCAAAAATGATTTATTTGGCCACAGTAACATTTCTGTAGTTATTCACCATAATCTTCACCACAATTTAAAGTGTTTAATGGAGTATTTCTTTGCCGGTTTTGAAAGCCTGTCCCCGACCCTCTTGCCAAAACCGCACTGTAGCCTACAGTACTGCATGCAAGGGAATGTCCACGATCTCACTCAGAGATGCTGAAACAATGTTTTCATTGCAGACTTTTTGGTCTGGTTTCCTGGAGATAGATTAAGCCTATAGTCCTGGACTAAAAAGCATGTTCCTTAAAGTAGCTCAGGAGGGCCCTTCTTGCTCAAACAACATGAAGTTCTCCAGCAAATCAGCTGGAAAGTAATCTATCCAGAGTGGACAAATAAAACCTCTCAGTACCCCTTATGATCTTAATTAAAGCCATAAAGATTCTATCAAAATACTAGAGGGGCTGTGTCATACTATAATGGGGCAAAAATGTCAGCCATCCTGTTCAGGGAGAAATCCAAAACCAGTCTCATTGCAAATTAATGGCAGTAGAGGCTTTTGTGATGCATTTCCTGCTTTTATTTATGCAGGAAAATAAAAGTAAGGCATGTGATGTATCAGAAATTGTGTGATAGAACTATAGCCAACCTAAAATATTGTCATATAATTATGAATACAGTTTATACCGTTTTTATACACATTTTCTGTATAAATAGCCTCTAAAATATATACCGTAGCATTGTTGGATACTTGTTTCTGCTTGTCTTGAAGGGCATTCTAGAGCGTGCGTTATTTCAAATCAAATCAAATCAAATCAAATTTTATTAGTCACATACACATGGTTAGCAGATGTTAATGCGAGTGTAGCGAAATGCTTGTGCTTCTAGTTCCGACAATGCAGTAATAACCAACAAGTAATCTAACCTAACAATTCCACAACTACTACCTTACACACACACACAAGTGTAAAGGGATAAAGAATATGTACATAAAGATATATGAATGAGTGGTGGTACAGAACGGCATGGCAGATGCAGTAGATGGTATAGAGTACGGTATATACATATGAGATGAGTACTGTAGGGTATGTAAACATAAAGTGGCATAGTTTAAAGTGGCTAGTGGTACATGTATTACATAAAGATGGCAAGATGCAGTAGATGATATAGAGTACAGTATATACATATGAGATGGGTAATGTAGGGTATGTAAACATTATATTAAGTGGCATTGTTTAAAGTGGCTAGTGGTACATTTTTACATAATTTCCATCAATTCCCATTTTTAAAGTGGCTGGAGTTGAGTCAGTATGTTGGCAGCGGCCGCTAAATGTTAGTGGTGGCTGTTTAACAGTCTGATGGCCTTGAGATAGAAGCTGTTTTTCAGTCTCTCGGTCCCTGCTTTGATGCACCTGTACTGACCTCGCCTTCTGGATGATAGCGGGGTGAACAGGCAGTGGCTTGGGTGGTTGTTGTCCTTGATGATCTTTATGGCCTTCCTGTGACATCGGGTGGTGTAGGTGTCCTGGAGGGCAGGTAGTTTGCCCCTGGTGATGCGTTCTGCAGACCTCACTACCCTCTGGAGAGCCTTACGGTTGTGGGCGGAGCAGTTGCCGTACCAGGCGGTGATACAGCCCGACAGGATGCTCTCGATTGTGCATCTGTAGAAGTTTGTGAGTGCTTTTGGTGACAAGCCGAATTTCTTCAGCCTCCTGAGGTTGAAGAGGCGCTGCTGCGCCTTCTTCACAACGCTGTCTGTGTGGGTGGACCAATTCAGTTTGTCCGTGATGTGTACACCGAGGAACTTAAAACTTTCCACCTTCTCCACTACTGACCCGTCGATGTGGATAGGGGGGTGCTCCCTCTGCTGTTTCCTGAAGTCCACAATCATCTCCTTTGTTTTGTTGACGTTGAGTGTGAGGTTATTTTCCGGACACCACACTCCGAGGGCCCTCACCTCCTCCCTGTAGGCCGTCTCGTCGTTGTTGGTAATCAAGCCTACCACTGTAGTGTCATCCGCAAACTTGATGATTGAGTTGGAGGCGTGCATGGCCACGCAGTCGTGGGTGAACAGGGAGTACAGGAGAGGGCTCAGAACGCACCCTTGTGGGGCCCCAGTGTTGAGGATCAGCGGGGTGGAGATGTTGTTACCTACCCTCACCACCTGGGGGCGGCCCGTCAGGAAGTCCAGGACCCAGTTGCACAGGGCGGGGTCGAGACCCAGGGTCTCGAGCTTGATGACGAGTTTGGAGGGTACTATGGTGTTAAATGCTGAGCTGTAATCGATGAACAGCATTCTCACATGGGTATTCCTCTTGTCCAGATGGGTTAGGGCAGTGTGCAGTGTGGTTGCGATTGCGTCGTCTGTGGACCTATTGGGTCGGTAAGCAAATTGGAGTGGGTCTAGGGTGTCCGGTAGGGTGGAGGTGATATGGTCCTTGACTAGTCTCTCAAAGCACTTCATGATGACGGAAGTGAGTGCTACGGGGCGGTAGTCGTTTAGCTCAGTTACCTTAGCTTTCTTGGGAACAGGAACAATGGTGGCCCTCTTGAAGCATGTGGGAACAGCAGACTGGGATAAGGATTGATTGAATATGTCCGTAAACACACCAGCCAGCTGGTCTGCGCATGCTCTGAGGACGCGGCTGGGAATGCCGTCTGGGCCTGCAGCCTTGCGAGGGTTAACACGTTTAAATGTTTTACTCACCTCGGCTGCAGTGAAGGAGAGCCCGCAGGTTTTGGTAGGGGGCCGTGTCAGTGGCACTGTATTGTCCTCAAAGCGGGCAAAAAAGTTGTTTAGCCTGTCTGGGAGCAAGACATCCTGGTCCGCGACGGGGCTGGTTTTCTTTTTGTAATCCGTGATTGACTGTAGACCCTGCCACATACCTCTTGTGTCTGAGCTGTTGAATTGCGACTCGATTTTGTCTCTGTACTGGGACTTAGCCTGTTTGATTGCCTTGCGGAGAGAATAGCTACACTGTTTGTATTCGGTCATGCTTCCGGTCACCTTGCCCTGGTTAAAAGCAGTGGTTCGCGCTTTCAGTTTCACGCGAATGCTGCCGTCAATCCACGGTTTCTGGTTTGGGAATGTTTTTATCGTTGCTGTGGGTACGACATCGTCAATGCACTTCCTAATGAACTCGCTCACCGAATCAGCATATTCGTCAATATTGTTGTTGGACGCGATGCGGAACATATTCCAATCCGCGTGATCGAAGCAGTCTTGAAGCGTGGATTCAGATTGGTCGGACCAGCGTTGAACAGACCTGAGCGCGGGAGCTTGTTGTTTGAGTTTCTGTTTGTAGGCTGGAATCAACAAAATGGAGTCGTGGTCAGCTTTTCCGAAAGGGGGGCGGGGGAGGGCCTTATATGCGTCGCTGAAATTAGTATAACAATGATCTAGGGTTTTTCCAGCCCTGGTAGCACAATCGATATGCTGATAGAATTTAGGGAGTTTTGTTTTTAGATTAGCCTTGTTAAAATCCCCAGCTACGATGAATGCAGCCTCAGGGTGTGTGGTTTCCAGTTTACAAAGAGTCAGATAAAGTTCGTTCAGGGCCATCGATGTGTCTGCTTGGGGGGGAATATATACGGCTGTGATTATGATTGAAGAGAATTCCCTTGGTAGATAATGCGGTCGACATTTGATTGTGAGGAGTTCTAGATCAGGTGAACAGAATGACTTGAGTTCCTGTGTGTTGTTATGATGATCACACCACTTCTCGTTAATCATAAGGCATACCCCCCCGCCCCTCTTCTTACCGGAAAGATGTTTGTTTCTGTCGGCGCGATGCATGAAGAAACCAGCTGGCTGCACCGACTCCGTTAGCGTCCCTTGAGTTAGCCATGTTTCCGTGAAGCAGAGCACGTTGCAATCCCTGATGTCTCTCTGGAATGCTACCCGTGCTCGGATTTCATCAACCTTATTGTCAAGAGACTGGACATTGGCGAGTAGTATGCTAGGGAGTGGAGCGCGATGTGCCCGTCTCCGAAGCCTGACCACGAGACCGCCTCGTTTGCCCCTTTTTCGGCGTCGCACAGGGTCGCCGGCTGGGATCAGATCCATTGTATTGGGTGGAAGGCAAAACACTGGATCCGTTTCGGGAAAGTCATATTCCTGGTAGGAACGATGATGAGTTGACGTTAATCGTATATTCAGTAGTTCCTCCCGACTGTATGTAATGAAACCTAAGATTACCTGGGGTACCGATGTAAGAAATAACACATAAAAAAACAAAAAACTGCATATTTTCCAAGGAACGCGAAGCGAGGCGGCCATCTCTTTTCGGCGCCGGAAGTAGTTCCCTATAACAGATGGTATATTAGCACGGTAATATTAGCAAGTTCATTCATACTGTACATGTTCTATGTTAGAGCTGCTTTTGAAAGCAAAAGTCAAATTTAAAACGTTATTGGCATTGTTGATTTCGATTTTCATAATAGTGAGCTAGGACTGATGGTTTAGTTAGCTAAACAATCAAGTCTATTTGTTTGTTTACCAAGCCAACTACTGTAGCTATCTAGTAAACTTGCTAGCTACTTCAGTGGGTTTTGAACACATTTCTACCTGTCACGACTTCCGCCGAAGTCGGCTCCTCTCCTTGTTCGGGCGGCGTTCGGCAGTCGGCGTCACCGACTTTCTAGCCATCGCCTGTAACGGCTGTCAATGTCGTTCTCCTCCTCAGACGAGGAGGAGCATGGATCGGACCAAGATGCGGAGTAGGAGGTATTCATGATTTTAATGGCAAACCAACAAACACTACAAATAAACAAAACAACAAACGTGACTAACCTGCAACAGTCCTGTGTGGCCCAAACGCTAACACAGGAAACAAACACCCACAAAACACCAGTGAAACCCTGGCTGCCTTAGTATGACTCTCAATCAGAGACAAACGATACACACCTGTCTCTAATTGAGAATCATACCAGGCCGAACACAAAACCCAACATAGAAATAGAAAACATAGACTGCCCACCCAACACTCACGCCCTGACCAATAAAGACATACAAAACAAGAGAAAACAGGTCAGGAACGTGACATAACCCCCCCCTTAAGGTGCGAACTCCGGGCGCACCAGCACAAAGTCTAGGGGAGGGTCTGGGTGGGCATCTGACCACGGTGGTGGCTCAGGCTCTGGGCGAGGTCCCCACCCCACCATAGTCACTCCCCGCTTCCGTATCCCCCTCCCAATGACCACCCTCCAACTCAACCCACCTAAATGAAGGGGCAGCATCGGGATAAGGGCCAGCACCGGGATAAGGGGCAGCAGCTCCGGGATAAGGGGCAGCAGCTCCGGGATAAGGGGCAGCAGCTCCGGGATAAGGGGCAGCAGCTCCGGGATAAGGGGCAGCAGCTCCGGGATAAGGGGCAGCAGCTCCGGGATAAGGGGCAGCTCCGGACTAAGTGGCAGCTCCGGACTGAGTGGCAGCTCATGACTGGGTGGCAGCTCATGACTGGAGGGCAGCTCATGACTGGAGGGCAGCTCATGACTGGAGGGCAGCTCATGACCGGAGGGCAGCTCATGACCGGAGGGCAGCTCATGACCGGAGGGCAGCTCATGACCGGAGGGCAGCTCATGACCGGAGGGCAGCTCATGACCGTAGGGCAGCTCATGACCGTAGGGCAGCTCATGACCGTAGGGCAGCTCATGACTGTCTGGCGTCTCTGGCAGCTCCTGACTGGCTGGCGTCTCTGGCAGCTCCTGACTGGCTGGCGTCTCTGGCAGCTCCTGACTGGCTGGCGTCTCTGGCAGCTCCTGACTGGCTGGCGTCTCTGGCAGCTCCTGACTGGCTGGCGGCTCTGGCAGCTCCTGACTGGCTGGCGGCTCTGGCGGCTCCTGACTGACGGACGGCTCTAGCGGCTCCTGACTGACGGACGGCTCTAACGGCTCGGGACAGACGGGCGGCTCTAATGGCTCGTGGCAGACGGATGGCTCAGATGGCGCTTGGCAGACGGATGGCTCAGACGGCGCTAGGCAGACGGATGGCTCAGACGGCGTTGGGCAGACGGATGGCTCAGACGGCGTTGGGCAGACGGATGGCTCAGACGGCGTTGGGCAGACGGATGGCTCAGACGGCGTTGGGCAGACAGATGGCTCAGACGGCGTTGGGCAGACAGATGGCTCAGACGGCGTTGGGCAGACAGATGGCTCAGACGGCGTTGGGCAGACGGATGGCTCAGACGGCGTTGGGCAGACGGATGGCTCAGACGGCGCTGGGCAGCCGGGCAGTTCAGGCACCGCTGGGCAGACGGGCAGTTCAGGCACCGCTGGGCAGACGGCAGACTCTGGCCGGCTGAGACGCACAATAGGCCTGATGCGTGGTGCCGGAACTGGAGGTACCGGGCTGAGGGAACGCACCTCAGGGCGAGTGCGGGGAGGAGGAACAGGGCTCTGGAGATGCACTGGAAGCCTGGTGCGTGGTGTAGGCACTGGTGGTACTGGGCTGGGGCGGGAAGGTGGCGCCGGATATGCCGGACCGTGAAGGAGGACACGCGCTCTTGAGCACCGAGCCTCTCCAACCTTACCAGGTTGAATGGTCCCCGTAGCCCTGCCAGTGCGGCGAGGTGGAATAGCCCGCACTGGGCTATGCAGGCGAACCGGGGACACCACCTGTAAGGCTGGTGCCATGTACGCCAGCCCGAGGAGACGTACTGGAGGCCAGATACGTTGGGCCGGCTTCATGACATCCGGCTCGATGCCCAACCTAGCCCTCCCAGTGCGGCAAGGTGGAATAGCCCGCACTGGGCTAAGCACGCGTACTGGGGACACCGTGCGCTTTACCGCATAACACGGTGTCTGACCAGTACGACGCCCTCTCACTCCACGGTAAGCCCGGGGAGTTGGCTCAGGTATCCAACCCGGCTTCGCCACACTCCCCTTTAGCCCCCCCCCAATACATTTTTGGGTGAGCCTCTCGGGTTTCCAGCCACTCTGCCTTGCAAGCGCCTCATAATGCCGCCTCTCCGCTTTCGCTGCCTCCAGCTCCGCTTTGGGGCGGCGACACTCCACTGGCTGTGCCCAGGGTCCTTTACCGTCCAGGATCTCCTCCCATGTCCATTCCTCTTCTCTCCATTGCTTTTGTTCTTGCTGTCCTTCTCCAATCCGCTTGGTCCTGGTTTGGTGGGTGTTTCTGTAACGGCTGTCAATGTCGTTCTCCTCCTCAGACGAGGAGGAGCATGGATCGGACCAAGATGCGGAGTAGGAGGTATTCATGATTTTAATGGCAAACCAACAAACACTACAAATAAACAAAACAACAAACGTGACTAACCTGCAACAGTCCTGTGTGGCCCAAACGCTAACACAGGAAACAAACACCCACAAAACACCAGTGAAACCCTGGCTGCCTTAGTATGACTCTCAATCAGAGACAAACGATACACACCTGTCTCTAATTGAGAATCATACCAGGCCGAACACAAAACCCAACATAGAAATAGAAAACATAGACTGCCCACCCAACACTCACGCCCTGACCAATAAAGACATACAAAACAAGAGAAAACAGGTCAGGAACGTGACATAACCCCCCCCTTAAGGTGCGAACTCCGGGCGCACCAGCACAAAGTCTAGGGGAGGGTCTGGGTGGGCATCTGACCACGGTGGTGGCTCAGGCTCTGGGCGAGGTCCCCACCCCACCATAGTCACTCCCCGCTTCCGTATCCCCCTCCCAATGACCACCCTCCAACTCAACCCACCTAAATGAAGGGGCAGCATCGGGATAAGGGCCAGCACCGGGATAAGGGGCAGCAGCTCCGGGATAAGGGGCAGCAGCTCCGGGATAAGGGGCAGCAGCTCCGGGATAAGGGGCAGCAGCTCCGGGATAAGGGGCAGCAGCTCCGGGATAAGGGGCAGCTCCGGACTAAGTGGCAGCTCCGGACTGAGTGGCAGCTCATGACTGGGTGGCAGCTCATGACTGGAGGGCAGCTCATGACTGGAGGGCAGCTCATGACTGGAGGGCAGCTCATGACTGGAGGGCAGCTCATGACCGGAGGGCAGCTCATGACCGGAGGGCAGCTCATGACCGGAGGGCAGCTCATGACCGGAGGGCAGCTCATGACCGGAGGGCAGCTCATGACCGTAGGGCAGCTCATGACCGTAGGGCAGCTCATGACCGTAGGGCAGCTCATGACTGTCTGGCGTCTCTGGCAGCTCCTGACTGGCTGGCGTCTCTGGCAGCTCCTGACTGGCTGGCGTCTCTGGCAGCTCCTGACTGGCTGGCGTCTCTGGCAGCTCCTGACTGGCTGGCGGCTCTGGCAGCTCCTGACTGGCTGGCGGCTCTGGCAGCTCCTGACTGGCTGGCGGCTCTGGCAGCTCCTGACTGGCTGGCGGCTCTGGCAGCTCCTGACTGACGGACGGCTCTAACGGCTCGGGACAGACGGGCGGCTCTAATGGCTCGTGGCAGACGGATGGCTCAGATGGCGCTTGGCAGACGGATGGCTCAGACGGCGCTAGGCAGACGGATGGCTCAGACGGCGTTGGGCAGACGGATGGCTCAGACGGCGTTGGGCAGACGGATGGCTCAGACGGCGTTGGGCAGACAGATGGCTCAGACGGCGTTGGGCAGACAGATGGCTCAGACGGCGTTGGGCAGACGGATGGCTCAGACGGCGTTGGGCAGACGGATGGCTCAGACGGCGTTGGGCAGACGGATGGCTCAGACGGCGCTGGGCAGCCGGGCAGTTCAGGCACCGCTGGGCAGACGGGCAGTTCAGGCACCGCTGGGCAGACGGCAGACTCTGGCCGGCTGAGACGCACAATAGGCCTGATGCGTGGTGCCGGAACTGGAGGTACCGGGCTGAGGGAACGCACCTCAGGGCGAGTGCGGGGAGGAGGAACAGGGCTCTGGAGATGCACTGGAAGCCTGGTGCGTGGTGTAGGCACTGGTGGTACTGGGCTGGGGCGGGAAGGTGGCGCCGGATATGCCGGACCGTGAAGGAGGACACGCGCTCTTGAGCACCGAGCCTCTCCAACCTTACCAGGTTGAATGGTCCCCGTAGCCCTGCCAGTGCGGCGAGGTGGAATAGCCCGCACTGGGCTATGCAGGCGAACCGGGGACACCACCTGTAAGGCTGGTGCCATGTACGCCGGCCCGAGGAGACGTACTGGAGGCCAGATACGTTGGGCCGGGTTCATGACATCCGGCTCGATGCCCAACCTAGCCCTCCCAGTGCGGCAAGGTGGAATAGCCCGCACTGGGCTAAGCACGCGTACTGGGGACACCGTGCGCTTTACCGCATAACACGGTGTCTGACCAGTACGACGCCCTCTCACTCCACGGTAAGCCCGGGGAGTTGGCTCAGGTATCCAACCCGGCTTCGCCACACTCCCCTTTAGCCCCCCCCCCCCCCCAATACATTTTTGGGTGAGCCTCTCGGGTTTCCAGCCACTCTGCCTTGCAAGCGCCTCATAATGCCGCCTCTCCGCTTTCGCTGCCTCCAGCTCCGCTTTGGGGCGGCGACACTCCACTGGCTGTGCCCAGGGTCCTTTACCGTCCAGGATCTCCTCCCATGTCCATTCCTCTTCTCTCCATTGCTTTTGTTCTTGCTGTCCTTCTCCAATCCGCTTGGTCCTGGTTTGGTGGGTGTTTCTGTAACGGCTGTCAATGTCGTTCTCCTCCTCAGACGAGGAGGAGCATGGATCGGACCAAGATGCGGAGTAGGAGGTATTCATGACTTTAATGGCAAACCAACAAACACTACAAATAAACAAAACAACAAACGTGACTAACCTGCAACAGTCCTGTGTGGCCCAAACGCTAACACAGGAAACAAACACCCACAAAACACCAGTGAAACCCTGGCTGCCTTAGTATGACTCTCAATCAGAGACAAACGATACACACCTGTCTCTAATTGAGAATCATACCAGGCCGAACACAAAACCCAACATAGAAATAGAAAACATAGACTGCCCACCCAACACTCACGCCCTGACCAATAAAGACATACAAAACAAGAGAAAACAGGTCAGGAACGTGACATCGCCGCTCCATTTTTCATGTATCCATTTGTTTTGTCTTGTTCCCTGCACACCTGGTTTTCATTCCCCAATCAATCTACATGTATTTATTCCTCTCTTCCCCGTCATGTCTTTGTGTAAGATTGTTTGTGTTATGTGTATTTTGTCTATTGGTGTTTTGGTCTATGTTCCGTGTTTTGGGCACGTGTTTGTGCTTTTGATGTTTTACCGGAATAAAGTGTGCACCTGTTCACTTCACTCTGCTCTCCTGCACCTGACTTTGCCTCCAGTACACATCAAGTGACACTACCGGCAAGTGAACAAATGTCTAGCGGCAAATGTGTTAAATTATAGCAATGGTATAAAAGGGATAATCAACTTAGCGCTCTATGCGTTCTCTGGAAAATAATGCAACTCTTTGGAAGGTTAGTTCCACTCCGCTAGCATGTCGTTGAACACACCTTCCACGTCGTTCATTATCTTCCGTAGAGCTAGCCCCTCGTTGATTATCCCTTACGTAAACAGACCATAAATGTCTCAAATGTTGTTTTATTGGAAAGCTGTGAGTCCTATTATATGATACAATATCACTACTTGTTACATTTACGACTTGTCTAAGTCCTCAACTGAATTGAGTCAGTGTATGGCTGTGGAGATTGACTGCATTGTTTAAATAGAATGTTGGCATATTGGCAGTTAATTTGAAAAATGTATCATTCGTCTGAAACTGTCAGTCTAGCTAACACGCATACAGTGCAGACATTTTATTCACATTCATTGTTTTACACAATATCTTATAGCAGCACTGGCAAATCACAGTTGACCAACTCCCTGACCAACATGGCTGACCTTTGGACCATCATAAGAAGGGTCATGGCCATTCTACTATTCTAATTCCTAATTTTATAATTGAGCACTCCTCCCCATTCCCTCTCTTGGCCCTTGACAGCATATTAGTCATGGGAGAGTTCATGGCAGAAAAAGAGGGTGAGGATTGTATTTGTGTAGTAATAGTTTAATCTGAAACAATCACAGTCATCCCTGGGTATATTGACAGTTGAAGTCGTAAGTTTACATACACTTTAGCCAAATATACTTAAACTTTTCACAATTCCTGACATTTAATCCTAGATATAATTCCCTGTTTTAGGTCAATTAGGATCACCACTTTATTTTAAGAATGTGAAAAGTCAGAATAATAGTAGAGAGAATGATTTATTTCAGCTTTTATTTATTTCATCACATTCCCAGTGGGTCATGAGTTTACATACACTCAATTAGTATTTGGTAGCATTGCCTTTAAATTGTTTAACTTGGGTCAAACATTTCAGGTAGCCTTCCACAAGCTTCCCACAATAAATTGGGTGAATGTTGGCCCATTCCTCCTGATAGAGCTGGTGTAACTGAGTCAGGTTTGTAGGCCTCCTTGCTCGCACACACTTTTTCAGTTCTGCCCACACATTTTCTATAGGATTGAGGTCAGGGCTTTGTGATGATCACTCCAATACCTTGACTGTTGTCCTTAAGGCATTTGCCACAACTTTGGAGGTATGCTTGGGGTCATTGTCCATTTGGAAGAACCATTTGCAACCAAGGTTTGACTTCCTGACTGACTGATGTCTTGAGATGTTGCTTCAATATATCCACATCATTTTCCTGCCTCATGATGCCATCTAGTTTGTGAAGTGCACCAGTCCCTGGTGCACCAGTGCACCAGTCCCTCCATAACTTGATGCTGCCACCCCCGTGCTTCACGGTTGGGATGGTGTTCTTCGGCTTGCAACCCTCCCCCCTTTTTCCTCCAAACATAACGATGGCCATTATGGCCAAACAGTTCTATTTTTGTTTCATCAGACCAGAGGATATTTCTCCAAAATGTATTATCTTTGTCCCCATATGCAATTGAAAACCGTAGTCTGGCTTTTTTTATGGCGGTTTTGGAGCAGTGGCTTCTTCCTTGCTGAGCGGCCTTTCAGGTTATGTCGATATAGGACTTGTTTTACTGTGGATATAGATACTTTTGTACCTGTTTCCTCCAGAATCTTCACAAGGTCCTTTGCTGCTGTTCTGGGATTGATTTGCACTTTTCGCTCACCAAAGTACATTCATCTCTAGGAGACAGAACGCGTCTCCTTCCTGAGCAGTATGACGGCTGCATGGTCCCATGGTGTTTATACTTGCGTACTTTTGTTTGTACAGATGAACGTGGTACCTTCAGCCGTTTGGAAATTGCTCCCAAGGATGAACCAGACTTGTGGAGGTCTACAATTTTTTTTTCTGAGGTCTTGGCTGATTTCTTTTGATTTTCCCATGATGTCAAGCAAAGAGGCACTGAGTTTGAAGGTAGGCCTTGAAATACATCCACAGGTACACTTCCAATTGACTCCAATTATGTCAATTAGCCCATCAGAAGCTTCTAAAGCCATGACATCATTTTCTGGAATTTTTCAAGCTGTTTAAAGGCACAGTCAACTTAGTGTATGTAAACTTCTGACCCACTGGAATTGTGATGCAGGGCTTTATAAGTGAAATAATCTGTCTGTAAACAATTGTTGGAAAAATGACTTGTGTCATGCACAAAGTAGATATCCTAACCAACTTGCCAAAACTATAGTTTGTTAACAAGAAATTTGTGGAGTGGTTGAAAAACGAGTTTTTATGACTCCAACCTAAGTGTATGTAAACTTCTGACTTCAACTGTATAGTCAAGGTGGATGACTTAATATCAGCCAGGTCTTTAGCAGGGATCAACTGGTTGGAGCTATTTTCAAAGAACATCCCTCCTTCAATGTCACTCACTGCCAATATAAACGGGCAAGATTTCTCCTGCAAACATGTTGTGTGCATATGCACCTAGTCAATAGCAAACACAGATTATGCACTGGCATTGAACTGAACTGAAATAGAGTTCCTTGTCTTCTTTGACAAGCCTTCTGAAGATCTTCGTTGGACAATTTCCAAACGCGTGATTCATCATTATTTTCTCGTCCAGCACAGTCCGGACTTACTAGACAAGCATTTGAGTGTTGGCAAACACTTGACAGGCAAGGCCTTTGGTGTGGCAATCTTAATAATTCCTCTCTCATAGCAAAACATCTATGAAAACACGCAGTGAACTGTGTCTTACTTATTTTGAACATGGCAATGTCGCGCGATCGTATACATCATCTTGGGAGCTGGGCTGAAGCCGGAGTCTTGTGGGAGAAAGGGTATTGTTTGGCTATTTGGACCATATCAAAGGGAATAATGGGAATAGGAATTGGTCATGGAATTTGAACGGAGCAACAGGAAGCGTCCCAAACCCTCCCTCTCTGCCCTGAGTTTTCAGGCCCCTGCAATCTGGAGCTTACATGCAGATAAGTCCTGTTTGCTTTGAAAGCTGGCATTCCGTTCCTTCCTCAGCCCAGTTCCAGCCTTTTTGAAATAGAAAACAGCCCCCTCTCTTTCAGCAACTTGTCCTGTCTTCGTTCCCCCTAACCCCCTAACTTCAGGAGTGTGAGCCCCCTTCCCCCAAATGCAGAGGGAATAGACGTAATCCCCATATCCTTCTGGAGCACAGGTCTCCAGCTCCAGGAATTTGGACGAGTTTGGACTGATGAGCTTCCCAGCTCTGTGCAACTGGGTCCCCCAGCAGAAGCAAAGAGACAGCCTGCAAATGCCAGCAATGCACATCTGATTATACAGCACAGTCAGAAACCTGCACACAACAATGTACTCTTAGTTTGGCCTCTAGATTTTTATAAACTCAGTGATGTATGGAAACAGAAGTATGTCTTATTGGTCTATGTGGGTTTGCCTGCATATGATGAAAGTATATGTCTTTGAATGGCAAGATATGGTGATCTGTATTTTGGTCTTATGTCCGTTGAAGCAGACACACACGACTCTGATTTGACAGTCACTTTTTAGGACTCTCTACATCCTAAATTAACAATAATTGTAGAGCATTTGGCTGGGAAAGAGAAAGAACTACCATATTCCTCTGAGATAAGCAGCCTCTACGCTGCTCAGAATAGGATACCGCAATATTACGGACCTCACAGCTCACTTAGTTCCCCTCTCCTCTTTCTCCTCTTTCTCCTCTTTCTCCTCTTACTCCTATCCTCTTTCTCCTCTCCTCTCCTGTTTCTCCTTTCGTCTTTCCCCTCTTTCTCCTCTCCTCTCCTCTTTCTCCTCTCTTCTCCTCTTTCTCCTTTCGTCTTTCCCCTCTCCTCTTTCTCCTCTCCTCTTTCTCCTCTCCTCTTTCTCCTCTCCTCTTTCTCCTCTTTCTCCTCTCCTCTTTCTCCTCTCCTCTCCTCTTTCTCCTCTTTCTCCTCTCCTCTTTCTCCTTTCGTCTTTCCCCTCTCCCCTTACTCCTCTCCTCTTTCTCCTCTCCTCTTTCTCCTCTCTTCTTTCTCCTCTCCTCTTTCTCCTCTCCTCTTTCCCCTCTCCTCTTTCTCCTCTTTCTCCTCTTTCTCCTGTCCTCTTTCTCCTCTCCTCTTTCCCCTCTCCTCTTTCTCCTCTCCTCTTTCTCCTCTCCTCTTTCTCCTCTCCTCTTTCTCCTCCTCTTTCTCCTCTTTCTCCTCTCCTCTTTCTTCTCTTTCTCCTCTCCTCTTTCTCCTCTCCTCTTTCTCCTCTTTCTCCTCTCCTCTTTCTTCTCTTTCTCCTCTTTCTCCTCTCCTCTTTCTCCTCTTTCTCCTCTCCTCCTTCTCCTCTCCTCTCATCTTTCTCCTCTCATCTTTCTCCTCTCCTCTTTCCCCACTCCTCTCTCTCCTCTCCTCTCCTCTTTCTCCTCTCCTCTCCTCTTTCTCCTCTTTCTCCTCTCCTCCTTCTCCTCTCCTCTCATCTTTCTCCTCTCCTCTTCTCTTTCTCCTCTTTCTCCTCTCCTCCTTCTCCTCTCCTCTCCTCTTTCTCGTCTCCTCTTCTCTTTCTCCTCTCCTCTTTCTCCTCTCCTCTTTCTCCTCTCCTCTTTCTCCTCTTTCTCCTCTCCTCTTTCTCCTCTCCTCTTTCTCCTCTCCTCTTTCTCCTCTTTCTCCTCTCCTCTTTCTCCTCTCCTCTTTCTCCTCTTTCTCCTCTCGTCTTTCTCCTCTCCTCTCCTCTTTCTCCTCTCCTCTTTCTCCTCTCCTCTTTCTCCTCTCCTCTCCTCTTTCTCCTCTCCTCTTTCTCCTCTCCTCTCCTCTCCTCTTTCTCCTCTCCTCTTTCTCCTCTCCCCTTTCTCCTCTCCTCTTTCTCCTCTCCTCTCCTCTTTCTCCTCTCCTCTTTCTCCTCTCCTCTTTCTCCTCTCCTCTTTCTCCTCTTCTCTTTCTCCTCTCCTCTTTCTCCTCTTTCTCCTCTCCTCTTTCTCCTCTTTCTCCTCTCCTCTTTCTCCTCTCCTCTTTCTCCTCTTTCTCCTCTCCTCTTTCTCCTCTCCTCTCCTCTTATGTTTGGGAGCCCTTTGGTTTTCCTTGATGCAGCTGGGATTTTATTCCCACGTGCCGGTGTGTATATTGTGTGTGTGTGGTTATCTGATTTTATTCCCATGTGCCGGTGTGTATATTGTGGTTGTGTGTGGCTGTGAATGTGAATGTGTTCATTTGTCTGTCAGGTGACTCAGGACCACACTGTCTCTTGGGAAGGTTTTCCATGAGTCATCAATCCCACCTCTCCCTCTCACGGCACACACACATAAATGTCTCCTGCCCCGGGTCCATGGCCCCCACTCTTTCCTTGCGACCCCTTCATTGTAAATACCCCGTCTCCCCATCCTCACTCCTCCAACTTACCTCCCCATCTCGTTCCCAATACCTCTTCAGCTCTTTCTCTCCCAACGTCTCTCCCTCCCTGGCTCCATGTACTGTGTATGACACCTTTCTGCCTTTCCTGGCACCTCTGTGCCCATTAACCCCCCCCCCCCCCCCCTACAATACAGTACAAAGACAGCAGGCTGTGTTGTCACCCCCTACAGTACAGTACAACACCACACAGACAGACACACACTTATTCTCTTCTATAGTATGTCTCAGCATCTATAATTAGTCCCGTACATGCATGAAGAGAAATGTAATTTCCCTCCTGGCACGCTGTTTGACTGCCTCGTGGATCCCAGTGCCTCCCCCATTGCCTTTCCTTATGGCCCCATTCTTTACTACAGCCGATGACACTTTTATAGAGCTCCAGAAAGTTTGGATGTTACAGCTTTACCTGGCCAATTTGATGGATTTTCTTCCCCCCTTAAGTTCTCTAGGGGATTGATGGCCAGAAAGGAGCAGAACACAGGATAATTCTAGTCTCTTGTCTCTGATTGCTGACATCACAAGGTTGATGTCAACTACCCCATCCATGCCGGGTAGTGTCCCTGTTACACCAACTTTTCCCTGGTGGCGTCGCCACATTGTTTACTTGGTAATTGCTCACATGTAGCACGTTACTGAAGAACACAGCTGTTATTTTGATGGAGCAGCTGCTTAACGTAGTTAACCAGAATTGCAACTTCTCCGTTTTGGACAGAGGGCCCTCTGAGAGTTGTGGTTGTGCGTGAAATAAATAAACAGCATAATTTCATAAAACGGGCCTACATAGGCCAACAGATGTTGACCCTAAGTCAACCCAGCTCAAAACAGAAAGCCTGTCCATCACACCCAATTGAAAATCTTCTCAAATCACATTTAGTGTTCGTCGTTGGCCACAGCAGCACGACTGCGTCCGTCTGCTTCAAATAACTTCCGATGACCAGTCCAGATCATAAATAAAGTGTCTGCTATGAAATGGCACATATTACACCTATATATTTCGCTATCATTTAAATCAATGAGCTTTTAACCCTTGCTCCTCCGAACCACTGAGTCTACTGTAATTCACCATGACTCAACAAAACTCAATTTATTATCCGCTCCTGGTCAGCTGACTCGACAGAAGAATATTGTCTCTGACTAGAATTCTGAGGGTCATATTAATTTAGCGCTTGAGACGACTGAGTGTTCAGCTCATGAATTGAGCGCCGAGATAACAAAGAACAACTGTTGCACGGCAGAACCATGAGCGAACAGAGACAACGTACCGTGTGCCCTACATACAGTCGCTTATACTCCACCACTGGACCGGTCTCTTTAGACTACCAAGCTTACCTCTCTTGACCGAACACTTTCAGTTTATTCTATGTGCCTGTGTGTATATTTCTGGGGGACTGTATGAGTTTGTCTATGTGTGTTAGTGTGTGTTCCACATGCGCGTGCCGTCCCCCTACCCAGCGGTTTCCATTAGGATCGTGGGCTTGTCCAGCCCTCCCTCCCTGCTCCCTCCCTGACACAGAAGAAGCCCTTTGTTGTCTGAGAGAATAAGGAGGTGGCAGGAGAGAAGAGTCTGGGCTGTGGCCCACTATGGGCTGCTGGGCCTCTCTGATCCAGGGGGAACATGGACTCAGCTGGTCCTCTGACAATGGCCGCTGCCCGCTCTGCCTCTGGATGGACAATGGCGCGGCCTCTCTGTCGCTGATGCGCGCCCCCGTTGTTGTGGTCCCTAGCGGTCATCGTCCCTCTCTCTCTCTCTCTGTATTTATTTGTGTTTTTGTAGCCCCCCCCCCCCATCCCCCTTGCCTCCAAAACTGACCCCATCTGTGACCCTGTCAACTGTTGAACATCCCAAGGTTGCCCCCCCCTCTCCCTCCCTCCCCACACGCATACTGTGTGTTCAAGAGTACAGTGTGTGCGTGTGTGCGTTCAATTGTTCAGTAGGTTGACCGTTTCCCTCGTCACATCCTTGACACAGATTCCAGGGAAGTTTGATGAGGTCATAAACACTGCGCTGTGAATTTGCTTATCTAAAACAGCAATCTCACAAATCCAATGTTACCTAGTGATTTTCCCAGGATCACTTTGTGTGTTTTTGGGATTGTGACATCAGTTATCTCAAGTTAGTAGAGCTATAAGCTGTCAGCTCAGATGGTAGAGCTGAGGAACCTATGGCAGTGGGTGGAGATTTACAACAGTTCAATTGTTGTATTATTGTTTCTAGTAAATTTAGCTAGCTAGCTTTCTGGATAGCCAATAATTGTTTGGAATCCTATCTTGCGTCACGCCTATAATTTTGAGATAGGACATAACGGCCAGCCAGATGGGACCAGTCGGCTGGAATTGTTAATAGGAATCAACTATAACGGCTCGACTGACGTCTGCATGGTTCTGTGGATTGGATCTATGTGTCAGGTTTCAGGTAAGACCCAAGTGCGGACTGTGTTGAAGTAACAATGTTTATTGTAACAACAGGGGCAGGCAAACGACAGGTCAAATCAGGCAGGGGTCGATAATGCAGAGAAGTGGCAAAGGTACAGGACGGCAGGCAGTCTCAGGGGCTGGCAGAGTGGTCAGGCAGGCGGGCTCAGAGTCAGGACAGGCAAGGGTCAAAACCAAGAGTACAAGAAAAAGAGAGACTGGGGAAAAACAGGAGCTGAGAAAACGCTGGTTGACTTGAACAAACAAGACGAACTGGCACAGACAGACGGAAAACAAAGGTATAAATACCCAGGGGATAAGTAGGGAAGATGGGCGACACATGAAGGGGGGTGGGGACAAGCATAAGGACAGGTAAAACAGATCAGGGCATGACACTATGAGTTCAACAGCATAAGAGACACTTGATCAATGAGTTCAACAGCATAACAGACACTTGATCAATCAATCAATCAAATGTATTTATAAAGCCCTTCTTACATCAGCTGATGTCACAAAGTGCTGTACAGAAACACAGCCTAAAACCCCAAACAGCAAGCAATGCAGGTGTAGAAGCACGGTGGCTCGGAAAAACTCCCTAAAAAGGCCGGAACCTAGGAAGAAACCTAGAGAGGAACCGGGCTATGAGGGGTGGCCAGTCCTCTTCTGGCTGTGCCGGGTGGAGATTATAACAGAACATGGCCAAGTTGTTAAAATGTTCATAGATGACCAGCAGGGTCAAATGATAATAATCACAGTGGTTGTCGAGGGTGCAACAGGTCAGCACCTCAGGAGTAAATGTCAGTTGGCTTTTCATAGCCGATCAATGAGTTCAACAGCATAACAGACACTTGATCAATGAGTTCAACAGCGCAACAGACACTTGATCAATGAGTTCAACAGCACAACAGACACTTGATCAATGAGTTCAACAGCACAACAGACACTTGATCAATGAGTTCAACAGCACAACAGACACTTGCATTAGAATAACAAAGTTCAGAGCATGATAGTTAAGCTGACTGCAGAAAATGAACTTTAGAGTGGATGCCTGGAATTAGAACACACAGTCATTTGTACTGGATTTTACGCGTATGATTAGACTCGTGGTGGTTTTGATTAGAGTCATATAAACGTTTGTTTAACTAGGAATAGAGCTTTATCTCGTATGGCCTTAATGAGCCGCATTATGGTTTTGTTTCGAGTAACTGTTTTATGGAAAAGGAACACATCCGTTACTTAAACTGTACATCCCTAAAGAAAAGTACAGGCCTGAACTAAGTAAAAAAATATACAACTCAAGGCTGTAGTCAGTGAAAAATGCACATCTAGTGCAATTTTATTTCGCTAACACAAACAGGCATAGAGTGACACAGTTACACATACACTGACACAATCACACACAGCCACACAGAGCACACACAGAGCACACACAGATGCATGCCCATGCCCATGCGCACACACACATGCACATACACACACGCTCTGAAGCAGCTGTTCTGTCCCGTAGCTGTGTTCTGTCAGCGCGGAGGTTGGTGTCTGTCTGTCGGCCGTGTCAGATAGCATAGCTGAGCTGAAAGAGCTCTCGGATGCACCTGGAGCAGCGGCGTGAGAGATGCGACCGAAATGTGCCTCTGACGGGCTATCCTTCATAATGATGTACCAGGAACATTCCAGAGTGCTCAGAGAACATTACAGTACACACAGTTGGACAAGGGGGCTTGGGGGTGGCTGCTACGCTTCACGCTTCAGCAAAGTCCCTCTAACCTCACTGGAACCTCAGAGTTAACCAGATGTTGCCCCCCCCCCCCCCCCACAGACAAACACTATTAGAAACTACACTTAGGAGGTTTTGTGGGGGAAGCAAAGTTAATTCTTACCACAATTCAGGAATTTCCCAGCAAACAAGCGGTGGAGCCAAGAAAATGTATATGGGGTAGACCCACAGGGCCGAGTGGTGTATTCTGTATTCTGAAGGATTCATCGTAGTGCTTACAGGAAGAGACGTGGCTTTTAATTAGGTAATACAGTACTGGAAACAGGCCCTGGAAATGAAATGGGGGAGTTGGGGTGAGAGAATTTTTTGAGGACATGGCTTGGAATAGCTCCAGGACAATTTCTTAATTTCTTATGGTTGCAAAAAGTCCAGAACAGATCATTGAACTTGGCTAATGAAGTAACGTTTGTGTTCCATCGCAGACATGAACCATTATGATAGATGGAGAGAGGCCTATGTGGCCTGCGTCATGCCAACACAAACACAAAGACACAGTTCTTTGTTCCCAATATTGAGGCTTTCAATTTGAACTCCTACACAACCCACAGAAAGGTCTTCAGTTGGAGGACAATGACAGATTAGAGGGATTGCTTCATCCCCAGTAGATGAAGCCCTTTCCTTGCTCTGTCATGCTGTGGAATTCTTGGCAAAACAAGCAAGTTAGAAGAGTTCAAACAGAAATGTCAAATTTCGGTGTCAAGAACATTTCCCTCCGATATTGGACTTGGACTACCCAATTCGCTGCCACTCGCCGTACTTCCTCAATGATGTTTCGGCTGTGGAGAAAGTGACGGCCGGGGCAGGTGCCGAGGAAGCCAGGGAAGCTGTCTCCCGGACATAAACAAACACCTCACATCTACTGTAACATGAAGCTCTGAACCTTCCATTGTCCCAGTCTGTAATCCCCAGATATTTTAGGATGACTTCCATCATTCCTGTTCCCAACAACTCTAAAGCTTCAAGCCACAGTGACTAATGCCCTGTGCTCACATCTGCAATCATGAAGTGCTTTGAAAGGCTGGTTATGGCACACATCAACTCTAGCTCAGCGTTTAACACCATTGTCCCTTCCAAGCTCGTCACCAAGCTTAGGACCCTGAAGTGAACACCTCTCTCCGCAACTGGATCCTGGACTTCCTGACGGGCTGACCCCAGGTAGTGAGGCTAGGCAACATCACCTCCGCCACGCTGACCCTCTACATGGGGGCCCTACAGGGGTGTATGCTTCAGTGGCGGTCAGTGCTCTTTAAGATGAGGGAGGACAATTAATTTTTCATGAGCATGACCTTATTTCTATTACAGCATATTGGATGACTCTCATCCAAAATGCAGGTATGTTTACCCCCTGATCACGTGTGAACACAGTTCACCCTCATAACAGTTCCTTCTCTTCCCTTCGCTTGTGGTCTTCAATGCACAACACATCAGCTGTATGTGACCAGGCGAAAAAACCTTTCCAAGCCAAACCATATCATAACCGCTACACACAGCCTACATCGTTTTCACCATGTTAGCTAAAGTAACATCATAGTCAGCACAGCTAATAGAACTAAAGTGTTAGTAAACCTGCTACAATCATGCAGTAACGTTAGTATACAGTCAGTAAGCAGTTACACCGGTGGGCTACGGTGGCAATAAATTAGTAATACCAAAAGCTTACCTTGACTTGGAAGAGTTTCAGTGTTGTTGGAAAGTCATAGCCAGCTAGCTAGCATAGCATCCCTCTGTTTCATTGGGCTAAACTAGCTAGCTGCATTTGCTAGCTAAGTAAGTGAAACTGAAAGTGAAAAACCATGACAATCTCTCTTTCTCTCTATTTCTCTCTCGCTTCTCCTTCATTTTGGAAGAAATACATGTCTTCCAACCTGTTCAACTATCTCTCTCTTTGAGTCAACTACTCACCACATTTTATACACTGCAGTGCTAGCTAGCTGTAGGTTATGCTTTCAGTACTAGATTCATTCTCTGATCCTTTGATTGGGTGGACAACATGTCAGTTCAGGCTGCAAGAGCTCTGATATGTTGAAGGACGTCCTCCAGAAGTTGTCATAATTATTGTGTAAGTCTATGGAAGGGGCTGAGAACCATGATCCTCCTAGGCTTTGCACTGAAGTCAATTTACCCAGAGAAGGACGGAAGCTAGCTGTCCTCTGGATCCTCACTACTCTGGACGGTTCTGACTTAGAATATGTGGACAACTACAAATACCTAGGTGTCTGGTTAGACTGTAAACTCTCCTTCCGGACTCACATTAAGCATCTCCAATCCAAAATTAAATCTAGAAACGGCTTCCTATTTCGCAACAAAGCATCCTTCACTCATGCTGCCAATCATTGCAGTCTATCACAGTGCCATCCATTTTGTCACCAAAGCCCCATATACTACCCACCACTGCGACCTGTACGCTCTTGTTGGCTGGCCCTCGCTTCACACTCGTCGCCAAACCCACTGGCTCCAAATCAAATCAAATCAAATCAAGTTTATTTTATATAGCCCTTCGTACATCAGCTAATATCTCGAAGTGCTGTACAGAAACCCAGCCTAAAACCCCAAACAGCAAGCAATGCAGGTGTAGAAGCACCAGGTCATCTACAAGTCTTTGCTAGGTAAAGCCCCGCCGTATCTCAGCTCACTGGTCACCATAGCAGCACCCACCCCAATAGCACGCGCTCCAGCAGGTATATCTCACTGGTCACCCCAAAAGCCAATTCCTCCTTTGGTCGCCTTTCCTTCCAGTTCTCTGCTGCCAATGACTGGAACGAACTGCAAAAATCATTGAAGCTGGAGACTCATATCTCCCTCACTAGCATTAAGCACCAGCTGTCAGAGCAGCTCACAGATCACTGCACCTGTACATAGCCCATCTGTAAATACCCCATCCAACTACCTCATCCCCTTACTGTATTTATTTATTTATCTTGCTCCTTTGCACCCCAGTATCTCTACTTGCACATTCATCTTCTGCACATCAATCACTCCAGTGTTTAATTGGTATATTGTAATTACTTCGCCACCATGGCCTATTATTGCCTTACCTCCCTTATCTTACCTCATTTGCACACACTGTATATAGACTTTTTCTATTGTATTATTGACTGTATGTTTGTTTACTCCATGTGTAACTCTGTGTTGTTATATGTGTCGAACTGCTTTGCTTTATCTTGGCCAGGTTGCAGTTGTAAATGAGAACTTGTTCTCAACTAGCCTACCTGGTTAAATAAAGGTGAAATAAATGAAAATAAAACACCAAAATAGTGTGTTTTAATCAGTTATTTGGTGACGTGATTATATTTAGTATAGTTGTATCTAAAATTATAACTTTTTAAATGTTATACCATTTAAATTTTTATGAAATTCACTGAGGAGGACGGTCCTCCCCTTCCTCTTCTGAGGAGTCTCCACTGGTGTGCTTAGTCCCCTCCTGTACTCTCTGTTAAAGTTTTCTGACAACATGACGGTGGTAGGTCTGATCACCAGTGATGATGAGACAGCCTACAGGGAGGAGGTCAGTGACCTGGCAGTGTGGTGCCAGGACAACAAACTCTCCCTCAACGTCAGTAAGACCAAGGAGCTGATCGTGGACTACAGGAAAACGCAGCGGCGAGCACGCCCCCATCCACATTGACAGGGCTGTAGTGGAGCGGGTTGAGAACTTCAAGTTCCTCAGGTTCTAAATCACTAAGGACTTAAAATGGTCCACACACACGTGCACAGCCCTAAGGAGGTTGAAAAGGTTTGGCATGGACTCTCACATCCTCAAAAAGCTCTACAGCTGCACCATTGAGAGCATCTTGACTAGCTGCATCGCCACTTGGTATGGCAACAGCACTGCCCTCGATCGCATGGCGCTACAGAAGGTGGTGCGGACAGCCCAGCACATCACTGAGGACGGGCTCCCTACCATCCAGTACCTCAATATCAGGCGGTGTGAAAGGAAGGCCCGGAAAAATCGTTGAAGACTCCACCCACCCAAGCCATAGATTGTTCTCTCTGCTTCCGCACGGCAATCATTACCGGTGCATCAAGTCTGACACACACAGACTCCTGAACAGCTTCTATCCCTAAGCCATAATACTGCTAAATAGCGAACAAAATGGTTACACAGACTATCTGAGTTGACCCTTGTATATATATATTTTTTTGTACTGTCTCTATGCACTCACGCACACTGACACTCCAACACACACATAACATGCACACACATTTATATGAACTGTACACACACACACACACACACACACACACACACACACACACACACACACACACACACACACACACACACACACACACACACACACACACACACACACACACACACACACACACACACACACACACACACACAGCTTCCAATACTCTACTCAGCAAACTGGATGCAGTCTATCACAGTGCCATCAGTTTTGTTACCAAAGCCCCTTATACCACCCACCACTGCGACCTGTATGCTCTAGTCGGCTGGCCCTCGCTACATATTCGTCGCCAGACCCACTGGCTCCGGGTCTTCTATAAGTCTATGCTAGGTAAAGCTCCCCCTTATCTCAGCTCACTGGTCACGATAACAACACCCACCCGTAGCACGCGCTCCAGCAGGTATATCTCACTGGCCATCCCCAAAGCCAACACCTCCTTTGGCCGCCTTTTCTTCCAGTTCTCTGCTGCCAGTGCCTGGAACGAATTGCAAAAATTGCTGAAGCTGGAGACTTATATTTCCCTCACTAACTTTAAACATCAGCTATCTGAGCAGCTAACCGATCGCTGCAGCTGTACATAGTCCATCTGTAAATAGCCCACCCAATCTACCTACCTCATCCCCATATTATTTTTATTCACTTTTCTGCTCTTTTGCACACCAGTATCACTACTTGCACCTCATCATCTGCTCATCTATCACTCCAGTGTTAATCTGCTAAATTGTAATTACTTCGCTACTATGGCCTATTTATTGCCTTACCTCCTCACGCCATTTGCACACACTGTATATAGACTTTCTTTTTTTTCTACTGTGTTATTGACTATACGCTTGTTTATTCCATGTGTAACTCTGTGTTGTTGTTTGTGTCACACTGCTTTGCTTTATCTTGGCCAGGTCGCAGTTGTAAATGAGAACTTGTTCTCAACCAGCTTACCTGATTAAATAAAGGCAAAATAAAAAATAAATTTAAAAAAAACACTCACACACACTCACCACATACAATCTTAATTTATGCTTAATTTATCATACATCCTGATGTCTAGTGACCTTACCCCTATACATCACTCCATCACTCCAGTCTCCCTGCACATTGTAAATATGGTATAGGAACTGACCCTGTATCATAGCTTCTTACTTTCTCATGTTCTTCTTATTTCAAATGTTTATTTCTTGTGTTTTTTTAACCTCACGTTATTTTTAGTGCCACTTTGACATTGTTCACTGCATTGTTGAGTTTAGAGTTTGCAAGAAAGGCATTTCACTGTACTTGTGCACGTGACATTAAAACGTGAACGTCGCTCCGAAAGACTTCCTGTCTGCCAGCGCCACAGCCCTGGTCCCTCTCCTCCACAGCGCATGCTCAACACACTGCTATAGAACCAGAGAAGAGCACATTCTTGTTTCACAGCCAAACATTACATACGTTCTGTTTCCTCGTTTTTTGTTGTGTGTGTGGAGAAAGAAAATAATTCTTCCATGCGGCTGTGTGTGCCCTCCTCCCCTCTTATTTCCCAAACAGCATCTCTCATGTTTCAGCCTTTTAATTGCTTTGGCTCCAAGTTTTCCTTTCCCCCCCCCTCTCCCTTTCTATGCTTTCGTCTCCGAGTGAAAGGAGCGGAAGGCACTTCAGTGCTGATAAAGTCTGCTTTTGGCTTCCCTCTGTCTAAACCAAAGGGAGTGGGCTTCACTGGATTGGAATCATAGCCTGAGAAATGCCCTTTTGAATTAGAAGCTCTTGCAACTCTGGTACTTTCTCAGGTATTTGTTCTGTGTCTTTGTTTAAGAGGCCTCAGAAGTGACACCCAACCAGTAGAGAGAATGTATCCTTGGAACATCCACTGTGTCGTGTAAAAGTGGTTTAGAACGGCCACCTGAAAGCGGTGAACAGTGAAAGAATACATTCCTAAAGTCCGTTAAAAGATAGAACCCGAGTGAAGTCATGCCCTAATTCTCTGCTGGTGCACATTGCAGAGTTACACATTACACAGTCCTTTTTTGTATTCCCATCAAAAGGACTGTGTAATGGGGTCCAATTCAGATTTACACTGTAAATGGGGGTCCAGTTCAGATTGACTTAGGTACACACTCTCTTGTGGGCAATAGATAGAAAATACGTTTCTTTGCAGAAATAATCATACTTTCATCGCAGTGCTGTCTGTCCTACAGTATGCCCTACAGTATGCCCTACAGTATGCCCTACAGTATGTCCTACAGTATGCCCTACAGTATGCCCTACAGTATGTCCTACAGTATGCCCTACAGTATGCCCTACAGTATGTCCTACAGTATGCCCTACAGTATGCCCTACAGTATGCTCTACAGTATGCCCTACAGTATGTCCTACAGTATGCCCTACAGTATGCCCTACAGTATGTCCTACAGTATGCCCTACAGTATGCCCTACAGTATGCCCTACAGTATGTCCTGTGTTGCACAATGACAACTGTATTTTGCTCATTTCTTTAATTGTTGTGATGTTTTGGTTGATTGTCCTTTACAGGTTTCCACTTCCTGTGACACCATCACACCATGCCTGAGGGGGCGGGCCGAGGCAGCCAGAGAAAGCTCAGCAACCAAGGTCAGAGGTCAACACTGATACTGTCACACCTGTGACGTTATTGTTGTGTAACGTCAGAGTATTCTATTCAACTTCCGATGTTTTAATATACTCTATGTCAATGTATGCAAAAATGAATGTACCGACTGTAAATTCATATTTACAATGTGTTTATCTTGTTTGGTTATTGTTATCTCAGCAGTTTCACACTGTAGCTACAATATAGTTAAAGATGCACTCCGGGATCTTAAGCACAATACATTTGTAACGAATTGCACAAATTGGATTCGCAACATATTACACAAAATGGATGACGTAGTACACAATTGGATGACGTAGTACACACAAAACGGGGACCACAGTTGGCTCTTGAGCACCACTTTCAAAACTACTGGCTGAAACTGTACAAGAGTTTGAGAGTGCATCTTTAATGATAAAGACTGAAAGAGCTCAGTAATGAGCTAGCATTATGAAGAGCCACTAAGGTTGATTTTTGGTGTAACATTGGAGTTCTTGTTAAGGGGATAGAATTAGAGTGCATGTTCTGTTTACTGTATGTTTGGTGGCCGCTCGCAAAGTATAATGTTGAACAATGTTTAGGGGTAAAAAGAGAATAAATCTCTCTATTCAGATTATACAGAAAAGATAGGCTACAGAGCACGCCCAAGATAAGGGTGTCCAGTTAGCATAGGAATGACAACATGTCCAAATTGTCAAATTGATGAGAGGGAAGTGGTGAGATTATGGGAGGGCACTGCACGTGACTATATTTAGGCCTTAGTCTGCCCCTCTCCCACACCCCAGTTTCTCCCAACTAAGAGAGTGCTTATATTAACGGAGTCGATCATGACTGAAAATGTTGTGCAAATGCACATACAATGTGGATTGTTTAAGGGTGTTCACTTCTCATTGGAAAGTCCTCTGTAAACATAGGGAAGTTGGAAGGTCTTAGAGTGGCCTAGCTTTGGCTCGGCATTGTGAAGGGTCACAAGGTCAAATTTATGGGATTTATTGTACTGCATTGCAGGGTCATTTATTCCAACATAGAAAATACTGTTTCCCATAATGCAAAGTATATTGTACTGCTTTTATAGGTATTTTTATGGATTCGTTTTTTCACCCTTTATTTAACCAGGAAAGCCCTTTAGTCGTTCCGGGGTCGACTATAGTTTCACTCGCTTCACGGGGTCTCCTTATATGATGTTTTCTTTCAGGTTACTAGTACAGCCTCCTAACTCATTTGTACCGTCTAAAGCATTATCTTTCACTCACTGCCTGTCCCTCAGGTGTATTTAGATCAAGTGAGAATTTTTGTTTTGCAGAATGCCCAGTGAGTTTCATCTAGATTAACACCCAGAAACACAGTGTGCTTGTTCGTCTGTACTCACGGAGCCCAGTGGAGGCCCACCAGGCTGCCCACTGTACTTTATGTCAAACACATCTCACAGAGACTCAGCCAGGGGAAAAGAGAGCTACTTTGTTGCCCTGTGACCACTGGGTCAGTGTGACTTGGCCAGTTTGTGGTTAGTCGGTCTCCCTACCTCGTTTGATGTTGCTGATGTTTTGGAATCTGCAAATGACCCTTCAAAGTCCAGTTAACGCGTCTCTCATTGAGCTCATTTGCACTTTCCCCCTGTCGCCCCTAGCAACTGCACCGAAGTCAAGCGTGTTCTCAGCTAAAAACAGTGTGTTGTTGATCCCAACCACATCCTCTGGTGGGTTGTCAGGTGCAGGCCTCGTTCTACACACAACAGGCTGTACTGTTTTTGTCAGTTAGCAGAAGATCATCTTCCCCCTAAACTGTGTCATCGGTTTACTTTCTCTTTCCCAATATCAGACCTCAGGATAAGACCCAGATGCAGACAGTTCGAAGTAACAAAAGTTTATTGCAAAAACAGGGGGCAGGCAAACGACAGGTCAAGGGCAGGCAGAGGTCGGTAATCCAGAGCAGAGTCCGAAAGGTACAGAACGGCAGGCAGGCTCAGGGTCAGGGCAGGCAGAAAACTAGAAAACAGGGACTTGAGAGAAAACAGGAGTACGGGAAAAATGCTGGTAGGCTTGATGAGACAAGACGAACTGGCAACAGACAAACAGAGAACACAGGTATAAATACACAGGGGATAATGGGGCTGATGGGCTACATCTTAAGGGGGGTGGAGACAAGCACAAGTATAGGTGAAACAGATCAGAGTGTGACACTCAAAGCCCGTCTTTGACACACACACACACATCTGACTTGAAACTCCCCCAAATAACCAGTATTCTAAAACACCAAATAAGGCGAATGCAACATGAAAGGCCAGCATGTCCTTGTGGTTTTCTCTGCATGGTTCAGAGCTTTTTTTCACTTTCAGAAAGAGCAGAAAATAGCAGCTGTGCCAAGCTCTCACCTCTTGTCTGCCCTTGCTTCATAAGTGGGTTGCACCCTGACATGTACTAAAACAGGAAATCTAAAAAATACTGTATTTTGCTCTCTCTCTCTCTCTCTCTCTCTCTCTCTCTCTCTCTCTCTCTCTCTCTCTCTCTCTCTCTCTCTCTCTCTCTCTCTCTCTCTCTCTCTCTCTCTCTCTCTCTCTCTCTCTCTCTCTCTCTCTCTCTCTCTCCCTCACTCTGCATGTCTCTTGCTAACACTGACAGTTCCTGTCTCTGTAGTCTGTACAGTCAGACTCACAAAGTGCTCTAGGCAGGCCATTGCCAGATGAACGAGGTGAGATGGAGGTGTGCTGTCGGGGGGAAAAAACAATCTATTGTAGTAACTGTTAGTTGAGTTGGAGTGTGGTTGACGTAACTGAGTTTGGTTCAATGCCGGGCGGGCGGTGGATCCAGGCCAGAGGGTTCAGTGTGGGGTGTGGAGCTGGCTGGTCAGTGGTCTGAGAACTCTGCCTGTATGGGACTGTCTGGGAGCTGAGCCCAAGTGTGTCAGTAGCAGCAGCAGTGTGGTGAATTAGTCGTTGACAGGGACATGGCTGTGGTTTGGATCCGGTAGTTTAAACAGGCTGACCTCATGCGTTCTGGAGGGCAGGAGAGAGGCTGAACTCACTGTTTAGCAGGTAGGTGACTGTTTCTGTTTGCTGGCGTAGGTCTCTAATGGGTTATAACCATCAGTAGATGAAGGCATGCCCCTTTTGGCACTGCAGGAGACTGTTAGTACTGGTGATTGAGTTAGTGGGGCTGTCCTTAGCCCTCATTGGACCATTACTGGATAAATGGAAATAGTAGAGTGTTCAAGGCACTGACCAGTGTGCATATGCTTTATTTTACAGTAATATTTACCTGATTTGACTTTCTGGTGACATGGTCAATTGTTATTACACAATTCTGACCTAATAACTCATTCTTGTTTTTATGGTATTAATGGTACTGTTCACCATTTTGTAGCAGGTAGTTAACAATACTGTGTTTAATTATTATATACTGTGCCAGAAAGTACCCATTGCTGCCACGTAATGTCTTAGCAAATACTAGGGAAATGGCAGCTGCAACAAATATACCGCCGTTTTTAAACTGTGTGGTTCCAGCACTGAATGCTGATTGGCTGACAGCCATGGTATATCAGACCGTATACCACAGGCGTGACAAAACATTTATTTTTACTGCTCTAATTACGTTGGTAAACAGTTTATAATAGTAATAAGGCACCTTGGAGGTTTGTGATATATGGCCAATATACCACGGCTAAGGGCTGTGTCCAGGCACTCCGCAATGCGTCGTGCATAAGAACAGCCCTTAGCTGTGGTATATTGGCCATATACCACACCCACCTCGTGCCTTATTGCTTAAATATACAACTATGGTTATTAGGTAGGTTAGTGTGCACAGGAATTGTCACCTCAGATATGGCTTTGGCCATATATCCTGTGCTAGCACAATATGTTAACATGTTTAACCCTGATTGCGGCAGTATTGTTCAGTGTGTGACCTGTATCCACTCCAGACCTTTTTGGGCTCTCTGTCAGACGTTCTCTCTGATCTCATCTCAGCCCAGATGTCTGTGTTTTGGTGGGCTGTCTTAAACATTTTGACGCCAGGGGAAAATACTGCAATTGTATATGCCTACCATGGAGCAGCTTTGGTGATACGTCAAGTGTTCCACTTGAGCCCACATGGGTGTCTTGAGTTGAATTCATTATACTCTTACGACTCAATTGCCAGTTTCCCCCCCAAAATATGTGATTACGGTGACATTACTGTATAAAAAATAATTAGTTGAATCAACAAAATCCTACTCATGCTAGTAGCCCAGATTGGCTACACTCTTAGAGAAAAGGGTTCTACCTGGAACCAACAAGGGTTATTCAAAGGGTTCTCCTATAGGGATAGCCGCAGAACCCTTTTAGGTTGTAAATAGCACCTTTTTCTCTAAAAGTGTTAGTTTTTCTGAATGGGAGTGTTGGGAAACAACAGCTACCGCCCCAGCTTCAGGGTGAGGATAAAGACAATGACAGGTATCATCCTTGACTAAAGCAGTAAATATAGCACTGCGTATGCCCATGGAAACTCTATCCATATACACATACTGCAAGTTTATAGTCTGTGTTAGCCTCGAATAAGGTAATTCCCAATTGGGCAGCCATGAGGTGGATACTCTTCATGGAAAACCACTCAGATTGGTTGTAAAAAATGTCTGCAATTAGAAAGTATAATAAGAGTTTGGAGCAATTATACTGATTAATCCATTTTTCAATATAATTATTGGTTAACGATGCATCTGCCCTTTTGCAGTCAAGAGTCTTAACATAAATATCCAATGTGTTTATGGGATAAGGGCTATTTGACCTCATTTTAACCCATTGTAAAAACAAAACAATAAAAAAAAGGAATTGAATCCTTGTTTATAATACAATTCATTTTGATAGGATAGCTTATCATAATTGACCTTTTTGTTTCCCAAAGTGCTAAGATTTTTTTATGCACAGTGAGTCTCACCCGGCATCTTACTAAACAGATTACCACCAGTCAAGCATCCACATCTATGTATAGTTGGAGGGCATATTTTGCTGTCTTTCTCTTTTCTCTCTACTGAAGCCAAGTCATTTTCCGTCCATATAAGACTGGAGTCATTCTACTGCTTTTCTTGGAACCAGGCCAACGTAGATAAACACTGCCCTTCAAGTAGCTCACGAGTTTGCTTAAATCAAATTCGGGACAATTCATTCGGCCAAAATGCTTTAGAATCTTGTGTGAATGCCCTCGAGCAAGGAAACCATAGTGAATGTCTACAACAGCTAGCTAATGGTTAAATGAAGCTTCTGATAGATGGGGGTACACACCACGGTCACAGACGCACAATCCTGGCTCATTGCGATTCATAGTGATTCATGATTACTTGGTGGAATATGGGTAACATTTGAACAAAAAAGCAGTGGCCCTTGGTTCTGCTGAAGATTATGTAGCTAAATAAGGAGTTGTTGTTTTCGTTGTCGTCGTTTAAGGGTTAGTGAGCTAGCGAGGCAAGTACCAGTCGTCTGAATTGAACAATTATGCCACAGTTGGCAGTTATGGATTGTTCCTCTCGGTTGGCCCTCCCTTTCTAAAGTGGGCAGCCATTGTAGCACCACCACTTCTAAATTATACTCTCAACACAGCGAAAGTCTTTTTTTGTAGCCTGGGCTTATTTCATGCTCATTTACCGTGACAACCAGTCTATTTTCTTTCCAATTGTTCGATTTCAGACAGAACCGTTCTCTGTCTAGTGTTCTGTTCCCTGTGTTTAATTGGCCTTGCCTGACAACGCTGAGATTGTCCCAGTAAAGGGGGTCACTGGGACCTCAGTGAATCTACTCCACCGACCGGCGGATAAAGCTGGGGGGGGGGGGGGGGGGGGGATTGGTCTCTCTGTTTCCTGTCAGCCCTGATTTGGCTTTGTGTGTTTTTGCATAAAAGTGCAGGAGGTTGCCAGAACAAGAAGATTGACGGCGCGATTGTAGCAACCAAACTGTGAGAGTTGTTCTCGTAGTTGCACCTTTTTTTGACACCCCTTGTTTCCTGCATGGCAGCTTTGTGGAGCTTTGTGGTCATGTTCAGAGGAGCACAAAGTAAGCTGTTCCGTCAGCCTGTTCTGACGTTCATGGCAGAAATCAACCTGCACATTAGTCTTGTAGTACTGTAAGTCTTTTGTCTTATTGTTCCCCAAGAGAAGAAGTGTTCTGGCACCTATTTCCCAACTGCTGATGGTTGGTTGGAATAGTTTGTGTTGATTTATGTTGACATGACATTGACTGTCTCCTCCTTTTCTCTCCTCCTTTTCCCCATCTTCTCCCTTCATCCCTCACCCAGCTGCCAAGCGCCCCTCCTCCGTGTCCTCCCTGAGCAGCATTGTGGGTAGGATGGCCTCGTCGGAGCGCGCCTCCCGCGGGAGCTGCACCTCGGTCAACACGGTGTGCTCGGACAGCGACCGCACGGCCAGCCTCAGCTCCTCTGCCTCCTCCGCCTCCCTGCAGGACGTACACTCTTCCTCCTCCTCGCTGCCCTACGGGGCCGTGCCTGCCTACCCCTCCTCGCCGCAGCGCAACGGCTCCGACATCAGCCTGGACCTAACCCCTCTCTCCCAGCTCCCAGCGGGGGCAAACCCTGCCACTGCCGCGTCCCCGCCCAAGCTGTCTCGCTTGGAGAGGGTGGCGCTGGAGATAGTGGAGACGGAGCAGGCGTACGTGAGGGACCTGAAGAGCATCGTAGAGGTAAGAAAGAAATCCTCCTCTCCCCTTCCCTCCCCTCTCCTCTCTTTTCCTCTCCTCCTGTCCTCAGTACAGTCTGTGTGTCTCCTCTCTGAGATATGGCCTGCTGCTGGTACTGGGCTGAGGGCAGCTACACCTGGCCAGTAAATCTAGCTACGGGCATTACCACCACCATTCCTGGTACTTGGTACCATATTGACATCGAAAGAATAGGGTTTAACATGATCATCATATGGTTTACATATTGGCATGTATACAGTTTACAGTATACATATTGAGTTGATTATTTCTGAATTGGAAATACCAGAATGCCTAATGACTATAATGAAACTGGAACTCATGGATACTGTAGGTTGTGTCAGCAGTTTTTCATCCCCTTTCCACGGAAGAACTCCTCGACTCTCCCACCAGCTTCCGATAAATAAAATGTGAACAATGCTTTCATCCCCTCCTCGTTCGGTGGCCATCTTGGAGCCCCGTCTGGCCTCCCCGTGTGCCTCTGTGGCTCCATCCATCAGTGGCCAGGTGGAACGCGAGGCGGGCAAGAGGAGGGCATGGGACAGGATGAGAGCAGCAGTAAATCCAAGTCATCACTTCAAAAGGATGTTTCATACTCCTATCCGACAGGGTCAGCTGACTTGTGACAATGAGGAGTCTGTGACTGATCACTCACTCACGCTAACGCTCGCGTACGCACACACATACTCACACTCACACACACTGATACCACGCACGTGCGCGCACATTTACGTGCACGCACACACACAGATGGAGGATTCGTTTGAGAAGGAACAGAGTGTGGTCGTTCAGTCAGGGGACCTTTGGGTGGACGACAGTCAACACGTTTATCATATTGCCATTGGAAGCGGAGGGAACTAGAGGATTTAGCTGTGCCCTTTAAGGTAGGTCAGGAATCAGGAGTCTCTCTACGGGATTGAGGAGGAAAAGACAGCCTTAAAGGAATAGAGGAAGTGACATCACTTTGATGTCTCATTTTTGTTTTGGCCAGCGCTCCCTTGAAAAAGTAATTTGCATCTCTTTTCCTGGTTTAGTGTTAGGTTTAGGGTTAGGGTTAGGTTTACGTTTAGGGCTAGGTTTAGGTTTAGATATAGGTTTAGGGTTAGGTTTAGGGTTAGATTTAGGTTTAGGTTTAGGTATTGGGTAAAGGTTAGGGTAAAAGTCAATTTATACTTGATCTGAAAATGTGGTCGGAGGGTTAGGGTTAGGGTTAGGGTTAGGTTTAGGTTTAGATATTGGGTAGAGGTTAGGGTAAAAGTCCATTTATACTTGATCTGAAAATGTGGACGGAGGCGCCGTATGTGTGATGCAATTGCGGAGCTTCCAGAGGCATCCAGAGGCCAAATCAAGCTCCGTACCACATCGCCGTGCGCCTCTCAAATGTTGTAACAATGCGGAGAGCTCTGCATTGACAGGATTGGCTGACGGTAGGTGAGGGTGGGAGGCCCTGTATAAACACAAACTCAATTCCTTGACAACTTCCTTCACAACAGCTCTGCTCCGTTAAGTACAAGAAGTATGAAAGCCCTGACGCCTGCGGAGGCTGCGTTGCAGTAAATGCTGTAAATCAAATCAAATCAAATGTCATTGGTCACATACACATGGTTAGCAGATGTTATTGCGAGTGTAGCGAAAATGCTTGTGCTTCTAGTTCCGACAGTGCAGCAAAATCTAAAAAGTAATCTAACAATTACACAACGACTACCTAATACACACAAATCTAACTAAAGGGATGAAATAAGAATATATCCATATAAATATATGGATGAGCAATGACAGAGCGTCGTAGGCAAGATGCAATAGAATACAGTATATACATATGAGATGAGTAATGCAAGATGTGTAAACATGGTTAAAGTGACATTATTAAAGTGACTAGTGACCCATGTAATAAAGTGGCCAATGATTTCAAGTCTGTATGTTGGCAGCAGCCTCTCTGTGTTAGTGATGGCTGTTTAACAGTCTGATGGCCTTGGGATAGAAGCTATTTTTCAGTCTCTCGGTCCCGGCGTTGATGCACCTGTACTGACCTCGCTTTCTGGATGCACGGCCACTTCAGACGTTGGATTGACCATGCAGAGCCTTTAAGGGTTATGGTGGTGTAAGGGTTCAGGTTAGGGACATGGCTAGGGTAAAGGCTCATGGATAGTTAGTCATCTTTAAACAACCTTTTGGTTGTATTTTCTTTTTGGTTTTATTGTGAAAGCCAACCTGATGGACCTAGGGTTAGGGTTGAGGTGCAAGACAGTGTGGTTCATGCAGGTCAGGTCGGTGCTGGAGTGATCTGATTAAGGGGTTCTGCCTCTGCTTTGATGTGGAGACAGAGAGGGAATGTTGCCAATGGCACTCATTAGCAAGTGGAAGTCAGCAGGTGGTGCAATCAGCACCCTGGGAGAACGGTGCTGAGAGCAGAGGGTTAAATGTGCATCTGTGTGTGCGCGGTTGAGAGAGAGGGAGAGAGAGAGGGTGGGTGAAAAGAGAGAGGCAGAGAACGTTTCTTCAGGACATGTGATGATAGGTGTGTGGGGTATGTGTTAGAATGCCTGAAATGGAACCCTAGTTCCTTTTGCTTGACAGTTCTCTTGAAGTTCAGCCTTTTACGAGCCAATAAAAAGAGCAGGCATTTGACTGAGCTAGCCTGTGCAGGGATGCCTTCCAGATCACATGTCCATACATTTGTTTTTGCGGACAGGGATTTGGGCCAGACCACGGCTGTTTTATCGATCTGTGGGCCCCTGAGTTGATGGAATGGAGTTCGCTGTTGGCTGACCCAGAGTGCTGACTGTGTGAGTTGCACATGTGATGTCTATCGGCTCGAGCGTTCATTAGGCTCAGCCTTTACCAGTTATGGAAATCTGGTTTTGATCCAGGGATGATGTCAAAGTTGCTGGTAATAAGAACCAAGTATGATGATGATTGGAGTCTGTGTGTGTGTGTGTGTGTGTTTGTGTGTGTGTGTGTGTGTGTGTTTGCCTTCTGGTGTGTGTGTGTATGTGTGAGCTCCCATATTGCTCCTATAGGTCTTGAATGTGCAATATACAGTGTTTTGGAAGACACAGGAGGAGAAAGGGGGAGAGAAAATGGGGAGAGCCGGGGAGAGCGAAGCCCCCTTTCGTTCTCGCTGTACTCCTGCCAAATAGGACAGGAAATTGGGGGTGGGGGTTTGGGGGAACGGAGCGTTTTTAGCCTCTCTTTGGCTGTAACCCCCAGTTTGGGGCACATGAGGAGAAGATGGATGGGGCCCTCGCAGGCAGCACAGAGGGACAAACTCCTTTCTCCAAATTCTGACCTAGATTCTCAGACAAAGAGACCAAAACCTGCCAGGTGCTCCGGCCTCTCTCTCTCTCTCTCTCTCTCTCGCTCTCTCTCTCTCTCTCTCTCTCTCTCTCTCTCTCTCTCTCTCTCTCTCTCTCTCTCTCTCTCTCTCTCTCTCTCTCTCTCTCTCTCTCTCTCTCTCTCTCTCTCTCTCTCTCTCTCTCTCTCTCTCTCTCTCTCTCTCTCTCTCTCTCTCTCTCGCTCTCTCTCTCTCTCTCTCTCTCTTTCCTTCTCTCTTTCATTCTAGCTGTCTTTCTTCCTTTCATAGTGAAACATTTATCTCTTTCTCAATTTCTTCTGCCTTTCTATTGTTGTGCTCTCTTGCGTTTAACCCTCTTATGTCTCAATTTCCCCCTCTAGTCTCTTCCTCATTCTTACTGTCTTCTCTCTTCTTCTGTCAATTTCTCACTCATCTGTCTGTCTCTCTCTCCTCCTCTCACTATGGGCCCTAATTGCCCTCCCAAAGGGGTGTGTGTGTGTGTGTGTGTGTGTGTGTGTGTGTGTGTGTGTGTGTGTGTGTGTGTGTGTGTGTGTGTGTGTGTGTGTGTGTGTGTGTGTGTGTGTGTGTGTGTGTGTGTGTGTGTGTGTGTGTGTGTGTGCGCGCTGTAAGTCGACAATAATTACAGTGCCAGTGTACCCTTGCCTTTAAAAGGTGATGAGTGTGACGGGAGCCCCACTTATTTTCGCCTCATTTTGCCCTACCTCGGCCTGTTTGCTTTCCCAGAACCCCGGTGGCTCTGGAAACAAACACAACTGGAGACAAAGCAACAACAAAAAAACTCCACATTTTATCCTCCAGGAATGTACCCTAGGAGCGCTCCACTCTGCTCGACTCCGTCAGGGTTGGGGGCCATTGAAGCTCCCTTCCCGGTCATAAGGCCCTGCCATCCCCACCTCTCGCCCCCTCCCACCCCCCTCTCTCATGCATACTTTGTCTGTTTGTTTATTTACACCCGTTTATTTTTGCAGTCAAGTTGGCTTCATCTTATTTTAACGCCTCTTTGTTTTTCTGTTGTTGGCTTGTTCTCGCTGGCCAGAATGGTAACTGGGTCTCTGGGTGGACCGCAGCCGCCCTCACGGTTACTCAGATCTCTCTGTTAAACTCAGACCAACAGAATGAACAGCTACCCTGGATAGGTTCCTTAGTGGTTTCTCCATCGGGTTGGCATCTGGAGAGAGAGTTGTCTGTAGGATGTGGTGTTATCAGATGGGCTTGTTGGCCACTTAGAAAGCCTGCTGGTTATGGGACTATTGGGCCCTGGAGGGCTCTGATAAAGCGCTGACAGCTAGCCTAGATAAGGCCTTTTAGCCTGACTACTGATCACTACATTGGAGGTGGTAGACTTGGAGTGTTTTGTGCTCTGGGCCTGTGGATTGGCCAGACACATTTTGAAGCCCCCTTCTTTCCTAAGGCCCTTAGCCCAGCTCGGAGTGCTCTCTCCCAGGCTTCGCGGGGATGTTAGTCTGTGTTTTTAGGGGGGACATATAATTTTTCTCATTAGACTAGAGCATGGCTCTATTTCCCAGGTCAGAGAGAGGAGCACGAAAGGAAAACACAAATATTGTAACTGTCAGGCCTTTGCCACTTTATTAATTGCTAGGTTTGCTTTCTTGGGCTTCTCAGTGTGTTTACAATAAGGATCGGTGTAGGGCTCAAATATACGTTTTTTTTCTCACGCAGAAAGCCTTGACGATAGTTCAATTACAAATGACCCTAAGACAGCTAACAGAGAATCATCTGGATGAACTGAAGGGACGACGCAGGAGAGGGACAAAGAAGGGACTTTTGTCCATTTGAGCAACTATGCTTCGGCATTTTGTGTTATGAAGTCAGAAACAAATGAACATGAAGTATGAATGATGAGATTATGATGAAGATTGTATTTTGTTTATTTTGTCAATAAACATACTGACATGCATTTACAGAATCACATTCACAGTATCTCTCTCTCTCTCTCTCTCTCTCTCTCTCTCTCTCTCTCTCTCTTTCTCTCTCTCAGGACTACCTGGGTTGCATCATTGACTGTGGGGACCTGCCGCTCAAGCCGGAAGAAGTCAGCACTCTGTTCTGCAACATTGAGGACATCTATGAGTTCAACAGGTGGGTTAGTGTGTGTTTTCTCTGTCTCTGTCTGCTTACATGTTAGACCTACTTCATCCTCACTGGTCACCACAGCTGTTAGACTGTACCAGCCCTGAACTGGGGTCGATGAGATGTGTCCTCATGCTTTTGTGTAGATCTTAACATGTCGCAGGTAGGCTACGTCTTTCATCTCAGTGCAATGTCTTAATGGTGATCAATGCTACCACCTGTCAACGAAAATTGAAACTTTTCCATTTCACTCGGCTCAATTTCACTCAGCTCTGGTCCGTGTAAAATCCTACAACTATGGTGGTGAAATCTCTCCTGCAGCTGCTTTTAAACCCTACCCTCCTTTCTCCTCTGTTTCTCCGCTTGTCTCTGTCCTCTCATTCCTCTGCTCCATGCTCTCTCTCTCTCTTTCTGTGTCGAGGCAGCTTGTGTACAGGCTGCAGCCTGGGTGGCAGGGATGTCCGTTTAATGTGCTGCAGACACAACGGCTGGCCCAGGCCCCAGGCCTCCACCAGACAGACAATGTGCAGACACAGGGACACAGGGACAGAGAGACACAGGGACACAGGGACACAGGGACAGAGAGACAGAGAGACAGAGAGACAGAGAGACACAGGGACAGAGAGACAGAGAGACACAGGGACACAGGGACAGAGAGACAGAGAGACAGAGAGACAGAGAGACAGAGAGAGTATAAGATAGAGAGACAGAGAGACACAGGGACAGAGAGACAGAGAGACACAGGGACAGAGAGACAGAGAGACAGAGAGACAGAGAGACACAGGGACACAGGGACAGAGAGACACAGGGACAGAGAGACAGAGAGACAGAGAGACAGAGAGAGTATAAGACAGAGAGACAGAGAGACAGAGAGAGTATAAGATAGAGAGACAGAGACAGAAAGAGTATAAAGAGACAGAGAGAGAGGGGGGAAGGGAGGGAGAGACAGAGAGACAGAGACAGAGAGAGTATAAGATAGAGAGACAGAGAGACACAGGGACAGAGAGACAGAGAGACAGAGAGAGTATAAGTTAGAGAGACAGAGACAGAAAGAGTATAAAGACACAGAGAGAGAGAGAGAAAGAGTATAAAGACACACAGAGAGAGAGAGAAAGGGGTGGGAGAGAGAGAGATGCAGACAAAAAAAGACAACGAGAGAGACTTGGAATAAGGGGTACTATCCAGCGAGCCCAGTTATGGTCACAGCAGCTCTCAAAGTGAAGGTATACGTCTTAAGTCTCGGTTCACCAGATTTTGCATTCCACAACCACAGAGGAGGCTTGAGATTGATTATATGTGTGAGATTATGTTCCGTACACAGTGGCACGGCAGCATATCTGCGCTGCACTCCAGATAGATGTTATCAGATTGCTGTTTACGCTGATAGTAGAGATCCATTTATATGTTTCCTGGAAACCGTTTACAGGAGAGTAAGGAGACAACCATTTGGCTCACTATAGTTGCTCAAGCAATTTCACTTTGTTTAACTGTAGCCTGAATTTCATACATTTCCCAGTTTCAGGAGTGATGCATTGGTACAGTATTTATGATTATTTGTCTAGAATAGTGAATGTGTCAATGAAAAACCTAAATGATTACTATGTCAGTAGCTCAGTCGAGTGATGGGAACGTTGAGGAGGGAGAAATGGCACGGATGAGTTTGGACCCGGCGGCTTCCAGTGAAGCCCTGGGAAGAGTACCGCTCAAATTCTTCATATTTCCTCAACGCTCCTCGCCCTGCCCCCCTGCTGACACTCTTGTTTTCACACTTCAGTCTCAGGGCCCATGCCAAGTCGTCTCTTTTCATTACACCCCCCCCCCCCCCCCCCCATGAGTAAGTACTCACACCCTTCTCCAACTCCAATATGCTTCCTGCCCCCGGTTCTCATGGGAAATGGCCTCACTGTTGCAGAAAGAAACAGAGAGAGTGAGGGATTTCTCCCGTCTGCTCCAGACTCTGTGCAGTGTAACTCATTGCAGTACAGTAAAGTATGCGCATCAGTGCCAGGGGTTTATCCCCATCGCTCGTTGCTGTGGGGCTAGCTAGGCCATAAATTACATTTGTTTGTAATGAACAGAATGAGAGCAGTCAGTTCCCTAACAGGCTCCCAGGGAGAGAAAAAAAACGAATTGTTTGCTAACTCTCTTTTTTTCATCACTCAAAGTAGCACACTGTTCATCTCAGGAAGAAAAAAAAGGATTGACCTCATTTTTATCCTCTCCTTTCCCCAATAAGAAGAGAAAAAATCAACCTTTTTCTCCCTTGTCCTTTTTCTTGTCCTGCCTTTTCTAAATCTCATCTCCTCATCGCTGTGGTATGCAGCCCCTGTATCCATACTGGTGTTGTTACGTCTACTTTCTTGGCCTGTTCTCCAGGCAGCATACGGATGTCGTTTGCCGTGGCCCGCCGCGGTGGACAAAGCCTGGTGTAGAGTTCTGGACCCTGCTGTGAGCAGACCGAACCGCAGCAAGAGACAGGGCATAGCTTGGTGAACAGTACAGCCAGGACAAACAGACAGACAGACAGACAGACATGCTCTGTACTATTCTAGTAGTTAGTCAAAGGCCAGTAGTGCGTTCAATCTTGTCCATCTTTATTAGATTCACGCTGTGTAGAAACTGTAGCTGAACAGGCCACTATGATAGTCAGATAAGTGCTAAATTGTCTAGTCTGTCACGGAAAAAGGATCCTGCATCACTGGCCTGGTACCTTATAGATTTATCTCTATGGATACGTGACGAATACGTGGAATTGTGACCTCTAACTTTTTCTAACCCAACTCTTAATGAGTGACCGAGAGACAGACACGGAGACAGAGAGATTAGTCAGGCCTGAGCTTATCAAGATGACTTAACCGTCTCTTGCTTAGAATCCCTGCCCATCCTCTCTTTCGTCTCTCTGTTCCAAATCCCTCGTTTGGAAAGTTTGCCAGAGACGTTGAATCCTCTGTAGTCTAATAGAGCGCGTATGAGAAACACAGAAACAGAGAGACAGAGAGACAGAGAAAGATAGAGACTTTACTACTGCACATGAAGATGTTTAATTGCATTGTTTGAGTGCCATGATTTATCTCTTGTATCTGTCTAAGGCCTGGTGCAAAGCCAGCCACGGCTCACACGCAAAGTACATTTCAACTAGAAACGTAGACGTTTCAAAATGAACAATTTTTTGTTGTTGTTGCGTGCAGCCCCTGTACAGTATAATGACAATGAGAGGTAGAGGATCTGATAGAATAGCCTAATAAGAAACAAATGTTCTGTATAATATCACGAGTTTCAAAGCTGGCTATGGACAGCGTATAATGATAGTGCATGACGTTACAGTATAAACAGATCAATTACCTCCAGTGGCTGTAGATAATGGTTTTATAACCCGTTTGGTGTACCACCACTATTTCTTACACTGTTGGTATTTAAGTTGTGCCATAGAGTTGAAGTCAATTGGAATGTGGACGTGTGGCACCATAGAAATATAGAAGTAGAATTATTGCAATGGTCTGAGGGGCTTTTCCCCGTTCTAGAAATTATATTTCTATGTGTGACTATGTCTGATTCATTCAACTTCTCATGGAGTAGACGCAATGCTTGTGGAACGTACAGTAGGGGGGCTGGGCTCCTGGGGCCCATCGCTCATATCCCGGTGGCGGCCTGTGTGTGGTGACATTTAGTCAAGCCTGGTTAGTTCCTCCCCTACGTGTTATTTAGGCCTCACTGTGACCCCTGCATGCATGGCTCGGGTCACGGCTCCTATGAAGTCCCACACGAGAGACATAACCCCTTACCCTCTCACTCCTGTCCAGCCAGAGTCGTTCTGAGTGCTAAGCCCCCTCACCTGTTCACAGTCATCCCTGTGACCCGGAGGTCTGCCTGGGAGGGAATCTTCCCTCTTACCCTGGTTGGCTGGGATCCAGGAAGGGCCAGTCCCCCAAAACCGTGCTGTCTGTTTTAATCTGCCGTGGCTCGTGTGGGAGTGGCTGGTGTTGCTGAGGATGCGGGTGTCACATGAAAGAAGTTCTCACTTTGAGAGAGGCGGTGAAGTCGGCATGTGAAGATACGCAGGGAATGGATTGGGAACATAAAGCCAGCAAAGTTCAAGTGCATATAAACATTCTGATTTAGGGATGTAGATAGGTCTCTGTTGTTTTTGTCTGGCACTTACTGTGTAGTTGCTAAAGAGGAAACAGATCTGCAAGTGCTCTAATCTAATGCAGAGATCACACTCCGTGAGAGAGGGATGCTTATTAAAGGAGAAAGGAGGGAAGTGAGGCGTACAGGAGGAAAAGAGAAGGGGGAACTGGCTGTATGGGAGGTAAATAAACTAGGGCTCCCCACAAGCACAATGAAAATAGAGGTTCAGAAGTACGTCAATGGAAAGAATGGAACAAAGGGAGGGAGCGTGTGAGTTCAGTGATGCAGTGCGCCTCGCAGGTGACCCCCCCCCCCCCCCCCCCCCCTGTTTGACTGTAATGCTTTGTGAAATATATGACTGTAGAAGGATCATCTAGAGGAGGCTCCTCTTTCCTCTCACAGTTCACCCTCTATCTAGAGGAGGAGCAAATGCACATACGTTAATAACCAGATTGTCATGTGTCATCTAGCACAGGGAAGAACAATACACAAATAGTGAGGAAATAAAATCAGTAGTCTTGATTTAAAACTCTAGGTTTTCTCTGACCTCAAATATGGAGCATCTCTGTTAAAAGTCTATGGATGGAGTGTTTTAGTAACGAAAAGCTGAGAAAGCAATTAGTAGGTTTGTTACAAGCATAACTCAAGTCCAAGGCCCTGACAGCCAAATACTTTCCAGGGCTTTTGTCTTAAAGTACCAGGCCCTGCTAGTAAGTGCCAAGCCTTAATTAAATCCAATGTTTGCAAACATGCTGTAGCACTGCAGATGTAGTCTTGTTGAAAGCCCTTTGCTCTTGCAGATGGAGGAAATGTCTCCGTGGTGGAATGTTCTTTGTTCCCTCTTTCTCTTTGTCTTTGTCTGTCAACAACAGGATTCAGACATCAGTCAGGGCCAGTGGCACGCAGAGACACCCTGCTCTGTGGCCATTTGATAAAAACCACCCGTAATTCCCCCTTGCTTCCCGCAAAACCCTAATGACGCCCTCTTACCGCGGAGGGAAGCCGCGAAACAAGCCTCGTCTCCGAGGGAGGAGAGAGTGACGCGAAAGAATGGAGGGCTGCGGTTTCGCTCCAAACGTTTCCCCACATCCATATGAAGGCGAACTCCGGGTGTTTACAGAGCGCCTCTCTGTTTTCCTTGGGAAGAGGGGGGATCCCGGGAGACTGACCAGTCCGGCAGCCCTGGGCCTCTCAGAGATGCGGAGAAGTTGGGCTTCGCTAATGAACTGAGTGCAGATGGGCTGCTCATCACGTCGTGTAACCTCAGATATGGGCTGATGGGGCCGCGGTGAATGACACCTTCAGTTTCAGCTCACTGTCCAGGAATGTGAGGCTAGTTGTCTCTGTCGAGATGTCCCAGTAAACCACCAGAGACTGACATTACAGCCATTAGCCACATCAACCTCCATCTTCTCCTAATCGGAGCCGCAATTCAAAACGCATCGCTGTCCCTCAACCCTCCCCTCCTCACTACTATTCCTTACCTTTTCCACCATCTCCAGCCAAGACAATTCTGCACTGATAGTTTTGATTCATTCAGATACTGAAAGGAGAGACCCGCCGCTCTCTCCCCCAAAATGACATCCATGAAGTAGGATGTTAATCAAAAGTTACAGGCTCCTGGAGAGAGCTTGCATATGTGTTTCATAAGAGTTCTGTCCATGGTGATGACGGGGCTAGGGTGAGCTCGTGGCACGGGACCACAGGTGAAACGGGTGCACGCGGTTATTTGACCCTTGAAGTAAACACTCGCCCCCTGTCCCCTGTTAAAAGTAGTCTGATCCATGTCTGTGTTTGTAAGGTGTTGGGGAGGCGGGGGGGGGGGGGCTGTAGTGGGACAGCTGGAAGGGGGTTCTGGTTGGGGTTGGCTGATGTGGGGCTCGATGTGTCTCATCTGCATGCATTTAGGAGATAGTTTGGAAGGAAATGAATCCTTTGTGGAAATGGAGTTGGGATTTGGGATCCGTCCCTGCCAGGACCGTCTTCGACACCAGCTCCAAGGGCCTCGGTGGAGACGGAATAACAGTCTCCAAACAAAGTTCTCATGAACTCTCCTAGACCTCGACAAACTCACATGCACTCATAAGCACTGCACCGTGTCTACCAAGCAATGTCTGTGCTGTCCATTGTATATAGCAGTGTATGTGCTCATCATTATGTGTTATGAGTAGTTGTTACATGGATGTTACAGTATTTGACAGTGATATGTTTTATCATGACTGAGAATTGTTGTACTGATTTGTAGAGCATGAGTCCCAGGGATGTAGACAGGGATGACTTCTGTGTGTTGCAGTGATATGTTTACATTGCTGTACTGGTGTTCTCATGGCCCATAACTGACCTCTGTCTGTCTGTCTCTCCCACAGTGAGCTTCTGGAGGACCTGGAGAGGAGTCCTCATGCGGCTGCCATCGCCGAGTGCTTCATTGAGAGGGTGAGTCACCACATTGTCGTGATAAAGCACAAACGACCAGTACATTCACATTTTCTTGTGGGTGTTCCGATGTTCTAAACCAGTGTTTCCTGATTGGTTGGTCACAGTCAGCCCCTCTTGGGTCATTGCTTAAGACTGGCTTGCTGTGTAGGCTAATAAAGGCTATGACAATATGGTGCTTGTATACAGTAGCTATTTTGTTCTCTGGATGCAGAGCGCTGTTAAAATGTCAAGCGAGCAGATCGTGTGAAACAAACTTTTGTTTCGGGCCAAGTAGAGAACCACAGCTGTTTGAAGTGGGCCACTGACATTGGGTAGTGTGTCAGAGGAAATGTTTGTACTTGGGCTATGTGAGTGTGCGTAGGCCCGTGACCAGAGAGGTATGGTGATTTGGTCTGGTTCTGAAGCGGTGGTGGCGCTGACCCTTTAACCCATGTGCTCACTACAGTTGAGTGGGTCTGCACACCCGCATGGTGCCGTACTGTAGTCGCCTGAGTAATGACACAGAACCACCGCTGATAAAACAGGAACAGTGAAGGGTCCAATCGACCAGGGAAACAGGCTCTCCTTTGTGTCGGCTGGGAAAATGGCCAGCGTCTATGTCCCTGACTCCCGGGGTATGCCTCCATATGTGGGGCTGCGGACACGCCTGGCCCTGCCAAAGCTGGAAAAAGACCCAAGAACCAGAATCCCATTTACGGTCCAGGATCCAAGGATGCCTATTCTTAGTCCCGTCTCCAGCCTGTACTTTCCAGACCCTCTTATCCAGCAGGTCGCTATAGTTCTCTGCTATTGAATGGGCTACTGTTGTGGCCAATTATAGATGGCTGGGGGAAAAAAGAGTACATTCGATTAAGCCATTACCGGCAAGGTTATTCTGGGTTTTGCGATGCTGCTCTGAGCTAGACTAACCTCTCTAAACACGGTGAGGACAACGGCCCCTCGCTACTGCAGACTACGTGGAGGTGGCGATATAGGAAATAGTCAGGGCCAGTGTGGAACGCGGGAAACGCAATTCAAACGTGACCGTTTCTGCTTGGAATGAGGCCGTACGTGCTCTTAGGTTAGGTGTAGTCAGACACTGGGTCTGTATGGAGTCAGCTGTAGCCTGTAACAATTCACCATCTGCTAAGCTATGAATCTCCAACCCTAGACCTGCTGGCTATATGTACGACTGAGTGGTAAAGACAAGTATACATACATACACAAGTGTTTGGAACATAATATTCAGTTGACCTCACAGAACCATTATCTAAACCTGTAGCAGCCATTTTGGACTGTTTATGAGTTGTGTGTATGTTGTCTGTCAAGGGTTATTTTTTTTACTCATTTTGTACACTAGAGGGGTCATGGGTCACTGGTCGCATGTGTATATAGGTAGCACAGGTGACCAGGAAGGGTTAGAATAGGTGACCAGGATGGGTTAGCACAGGTGACCAGGATGGGTTAGCACAGGTGACCAGGATGGGTTAGCACAGGTGACCAGGAAGGGTTAGAATAGGTGACCAGGATGGGTTAGAACAGGTGACCAGGATGGGTTAGCACAGGTGACCAGGAAGGGTTAGAATAGGTGACCAGGATGGGTTAGCACAGGTGACCATGAAGGGTTAGCACAGATGACCAGGAAGGGTTAGAATAGGTGACCAGGATGGGTTAGAATAGGTGACCAGGATGGGTTAGCACAGGTGACCATGAAGGGTTAGAATAGGTGACCAGGATGGGTTAGAACAGGTGACCAGGATGGGTTAGCACAGGTGACCATGAAGGGTTAGAATAGGTGACCAGGATGGGTTAGCACAGGTGACCATGAAGGGTTAGCACAGGTGACCATGAAGGGTTAGCACAGGTGACCAGGAAGGGTTAGAATAGGTGACCAGGATGGGTTAGAACAGGTGACCAGGATGGGTTAGAACAGGTGACCAGGATGGGTTAGCACAGGTGACCAGGATGGGTTAGCACAGGTGACCAGGATGGGTTAGAACAGGTGACCAGGATGGGTTAGCACAGGTGACCAGGAAGGGTTAGCACAGGTGACCAGGAAGGGTTAGCACAGGTGACCAGGATGGGTTAGCACAGGTGACCATGAAGGGTTAGCACAGGTGACCATGAAGGGTTAGCACAGGTGACCATGAAGGGTTAGCACAGGTGACCAGGATGGGTTAGCACAGGTGACCAGGATGGGTTAGAACAGGTGACCAGGAAGGGTTAGCACAGGTGACCATGAAGGGTTAGCACAGGTGACCAGGATTGGATAACAAGGTGACCATGAAGGGTTAGCACAGGTGACCGGGCAGGGTTAGCACAGGTGACCGGGCAGGGTTAGCACAGGTGAGAGGAGAGGGCATACAGTTCTTATCGTATCACATATACACCTTATAGAATGCCTCTCTGCACCTTTCGTACAGGAATATGTGTTTCAGAGCTATTTATATTTATAGACGCAATAAATGGGAACTTCACCCCAAAAGAGTAACGTTTTGTAAAGCTGATTTGTGGATGTGGACAGCTCTCTCCTGTGCCAGTGGCAGTCATAGGGAATCGCCACTACAAAGCCTACTTAAATGTAAAATGCAATTAGGTTTCTTTAACTTTCTTAGATGAGCTGTTGAGATGAGCTGTTTCTTGGATGAGAATACATAAGTCGGGGAATGGGGTTTTGTAAGGAGATAAAAACAAAGTGTTTATTTCTGAGTGAGACCTGGAGAATGATCCTCATGTGAGGAGAGCTGTCACATAATCCTAGGGGGGTTTGTAGCAGAGTGAACATGGAGACCAAAGCTCCGTGTCCCTGGTCTTTCTCACACATCGGTTTATTTTCTCTCCCTTTGTTTAGAGCGAAGCCTTCGACATATATACCCTCTACTGTATGAACTACCCCAAGTAAGTCACACGCACGCACACACACACACACACACACGCACGCACGCACACACACACACGCACACACACACACACACACACACACACACACACACACACACACACACACACACACACACACACACACACACACACACACACACACACACACACACACACACACACACACACACACACACACACACACACACACCACTGTACTGGTGTGCACTGTCATTTGACCTAAAACATTGAATGATAGCTATTGTGAAGGGACCTGGGGTGAGAATGTAATGAGTTCAACACAGTGGACAAGTGAAGTTCAAAATACACATTTGAACTTGTTACAAGTGGTATAAATATACAATTGTATATGATGGTGGGGGGAAAGAGTACAGTTGTAATCCCCGTCCTTTAGAGAGAGACATGAGTGGAAGGAAGATTATTGCTGATGATCATTAAGTACGTTTACATGCACACAAAAAAATGGATATTAAACTGACTATGGCAGAAGGCTGAGTGTAACATTACTCATGTAAACACCTTACTCTGCTTATCTTAATCGGCGTAAAGGTCAAAATCCAAGTAAGCATACAGTACGCCGGTTAAAACACCCGTTTTTCTGAGCAATCTTTTCGAATTATTAGGACATAAACAGCTTAATCAGCGTTCCAGCTGTGTATTTGATCTGCACATGTGCCAGCACCGGGAAGCGCAGGCCTCCCTCTTACGTGAGTTCGGAAAAACTGAAAGTAAGCATCTTGTAAATAGTTTTCACATACAAATTGTACAAACTCAGAATCAAAAAGTCTTCGCCAAAATAACACGGTCACTGTGGTGGAACGTTTGTTGTGACTGTCGATTTTTCTGCATTTATCAAATTTACCATCAGGTGACCTGATTTCAGATGTGTCCATGTAAACAGGATTATTAGGGAAATCATTCTACTTGCAGAGCATGTAAACGTTTTAAACAAACTATTAGATTAACCTGACTATCTACAATAATCACATTATTGTGTGCACGTAACCGTACTCAGCGTCTTGAATAGATCTATTTGAACTACTCAGTGGTCGGAATGACAAGTGAAACCATCACATTAAGTTCATCCAATGAAAGACTATAGTGACTGATTTAATGATCGCGGTTCGATTCGGTCACTGGTCAAACAGGCTAACTCACAGTGTATTGTGCGTGTAAAAAACAAACCCATCACAAGCATTTTAGAGGCGGCGTCTTTCACGGCCCATCAATTCTAATCCCAAGGGCCACTACTACTTGACTGGCAGATGTTTGAATAGGACTGGATCGCTGCCCATCACCATGACGATGCGGTGTTCCACATGCTCCGTGTAAACAGCCTTTCGTGCGTCTGTCACAGAGAATAGAAACAGAATTATATTTGTTATGAGACATTGATGGTGCCCTGACCATGTACGTGAGCTGCAGTATGTGCATTCATCCAGTGATGTCTTAAAAAGACCAGTTCATAGCTCATACCGAGATATGCTGTTAACAGATATCAGAGCTTTTGCCTGAGAAAGACATCCCAGTCGGACAGCAAGGGGACTGCAGCAGAATGTTTTACTATATGTAAATAGTTGCGTTCAGACAAAAAGAGGCCCCTCTGAAGAGGGGACCGAAGGCATATGCTGAACACATTACTGTACGCTTCACCATGAGATTAAGTGCTGTCTGGCATAGCAATGAGCCAACTGATGAGTCTTACTGTGAACCCCCCCCTCTTCCACCAACAACCTCCACCCCCTCTTCTCTTGGATCTCTTTCCCCAGCTCGGTGGCTGTTCTGAGGGACTGCATGAAGAACAAGAGCCTGGTGGGCTTCTTCCAGGAGAGGCAGACCACCCTGTGCCACTCCCTGCCCCTAGAGACCTACCTTCTGAAGCCAGTGCAGAGGATCCTCAAGTACCACCTCCTGTTGCAGGTCAGTATAGGTCATGGCCTGGGTCAGAGAGACAATACAATGATACTGATCCAATAAAATGAATGTCAAACTTATTCAGAGAATACGACTATATGTATAAACCCTTTATTTTACACAGAGGAATGGTACAGGGCCCGTTGTAGACTGAGTTTCCCTTCAATCCAAAACATCCTGTTTCTTACTCTGCACTCCTTGCCTTTATTAGTGAGTGATACTCAGCAGACCAGCGGTGCAGCTAGCGAGTAAATAAAGCATAGAGACGCTGTGAAATGAAACAAGGACCCTATCAATAAACGAAAGCCCCCCAAGTCACGCAGACTCTCAACTCATGGCATTTAACTAGCTGTATTTGGACACTGATCAACTACCTAGGCTTCTCTCTCCAAGCGCACCTCTGTGGTGGTTATTCTCAAGTATGGATAGCTGCAGCCCAATGTGGCAAGTGGGCGTGTCGAAAGGAGTGGGTTTATGGAAAGTGAATCGGCTCATTTCAAAGCCGCTAAACCAGTGCAAATGAGGGAGTTCTATTAACCTGAGCCATGGTGCACTGGTTTATGGCCCCATTGCCCTGTGATGTGAACAATAATCTGTGCCGCTCTGTCATGTTGTCAACAAGGCAGCATGGTGAAACATCTCTTTTCCATCAAATATATATTTGAATTGAGGCTTATTGGAATTGATCCCCTCATTGGCTAACGCACCGGTGTTGTATGGAGCTGCTTGACGACCTGAGGTGCTTCCCACTGGAGGGTGTCTTATCACAGTGTCACAGGCGGTAGATAACGTAGCAATTTTTCCCACAACCATCTCGATGTCACTTTGATACACACAGTCAGCAACAACACTGGGACACTGTGTCCTTCGCTCTCGCTCGCCAAGCACTACTGTCCCGCAACGTTGTGGGAAGTAGATACCTAGTAGCCAATATTAGGGTGACAGTCACGGTAAGAACACACGTACAACGCATACAAGCAACAATACACCCATCATCGGTACTTTTAATAAAAGAATGTCAGTTTTATAACTGAAAATGCACAATAATTTGTGTAAACTAAACACTGAAATACAACTCAGACTCATCCTCTGACTTCAAAACAGAAGTTCCAACTCTCGCGGTACGGTAGTTGCCTGGTTTCGACACACCCACTCGTTCGTTCTCTGGTCGCCGTATTGGGCTGCAGCTACCCCTTTCTCGTTATACCGAACCTAATAGAAGCCTAACCTCACTATCACCCCCGTGTGGCAGGAGCTGGCCAAACACTTTGATAAAAGTGACCCTGGCTACGAGATGGTGGAGGATGCCATCATCACCATGACAGCCGTGGCCTGGTACATCAACGACATGAAGAGGAAGCAGGAGCACGCCGTCAGGCTGCAGGTACGGACCACCAGTCAGGCTCTGAGGAAACTACTGTATGTGTTATCTAGGACTCTGAACTGGCTGCAGAGGTCAGAGGTTAAAAGTCAAAAGAGGTTAGAGGTCACGGAGGTCTTTGTACGTCAGTCTCCACTACATCTGTTTTTGAAGGTTAGAGGTCAACCTTTGGTCAACACAAACACTGCTTTTCTTTTGGCTCTGGCAGGAGATTGAGAGCTTGTTGACCAACTGGACAGGTCCAGACCTGAATGGCTTTGGGGAGCTGGTGTTGGAGGGCTCCTTCAGGGTCCAACGGGTCAAGAAGGAGAGGGCATTCTTCCTCTTCGACAAGATGCTGCTTATCGCTAAAAAGAGGCTGGAGCTTTTCATCTACAGCACCCATATATTTGTGAGTGACGTGTGAACAGCGGAATGAATCGCTCAGATGATTTTGTTTCTGTAAATGCTATGGGCATGTATTTTTAGAGATGACGCCTACACCAATCAAAAAAGTGAAATGTTTTCGTTTGTCGCTTTATTCTTTATCGTGTACTGATACCCTTATTTCCCCCCCACTGCCTTTCCTCTCATATTTCACTCTCTCCTTTCCCTCATCTCTCCACCCTTCTCTCCATTCAGTGCTGTAATCTACTTCTGGTAGAAACCATGAAGGACCCCCTGTGTTTTAAGGTGTCCGATCAGACCATCCCCAAACAGCAGCACATTGTACAGGTATGAGTAAACCAAAGAACAGGACATTGTATTGTGTCAGACCAGTGTACCTAAACTACCTTCCTACCCATATTACAGACCAAGAACCAGGAGGAGAAACGCCTTTGGCTGCACTACCTCAAGAGACTGATAGTGGAGAACCATCTTGCCTCTCTACCCCAGAAGGTGAGACATTACGGTCAATGCTGCCGATATGAATGGCAATACTTTTCAGCCAAATATATCACTGAAGGCTGTGGCTATACTGAAACTGAGAATATTGTATTCACTCTGTTAGGTTGTGCTGCCACCTCATGGCTATTTAAAGTTAATGGAAACACTGTCGCAAGTCGAACAATCATTGAAATACCATACATGTATTTTTCAGGCAAGGCAGGTACTCGGTGACAACTTCTGTCAATGTGAGTTTCATGTCATTTCAAACCATCATACTTTCACATACCTACACTTTTCACTTTCAATTTACACCGTATTTGACACCAATCGTGCACAATTTACAATCATGCACAACTCAGTAACTTGCCATTTCTATTTCACAGCTCCTCAGTTTGATCAGGATCATTTAAAAAAGTCATCTCCAAGATGCAATGAATACCATCGAGGAAGACGCCAATCAGGTCAGGACAAGCCATTCTTACCTGTAATGCACCTAGTATCTCATTTGTGTGTGAACCACTTTTATTTTCTGTTGGATATCTTTACTGGTTTTAAGCACGTTCAAACCCCAAAGTCGGATGAGTGTGACGGCTTCTTTTTTGTCATAAATCTAGCAAATAACAAAGGCCTTTTGCCATATGCCTGTCTGGTCTGTGTTTGCTGAGTAAACTATGTGTGTGTGTGTGTGTGTGTGTGTGTGTGTGTGTGTGTGTGTGTGTGTGTGTGTGTGTGTGTGTGTGTGTGTGTGTGTGTGTGTGTGTGTGTGTGTGTGTGTGTGTGTGTCTGTCCAGAGCCCCCAGAGTTCATCTACACCCCAGAGAAGGCCAAGAAGAGCCTTCCCCTGCTTCTGGAGGGGAACCTGTCCTACCACCGCGGCAGGAGGCAGTCTGGTGAGACTTCTTAGAGTAGGAGTGCTGATTTAGCCTCAGTTTAGCCTTTTAGATCATAATGAATAAGATTATATGGACAGATCCTAGATCAGCATTCCTACTCAGGAGGCAGTCTGGTGAGACTTCATGTCTATAGAACAGGGTCCACATTCATAAAGAGTCTCAAAGCAGAAGTGCTGATGAACTATCAGTTTTGCCTTTTAGATCTTTTTTTATATATTTATTTTTACATTTAACCTTTATTTAAGTCAGTTAAGAACAAATTATACCAGGGAACAGTGGGTTAACTGCCTCGTACTAGGGAAGAACGACATATTTTTACCTTGTCAGCTCAGGGATTCAATCCAGCAACCTTTCGGTTACTGGCCCAACGCTCTAACCACTAGGCTACCTGCCGCCCCAGTACTGAATTATTAATAAGATGACATGGACAAGGAGCACCTGATCCTGAGACGCTTTATGAACAAGGGCCCAGAGAGGAATCACCTACGGCACATTACTTGGACTAAACGTACAGTTAGCTAGGAAATTTAAATGCATAAATGTAATAAATGGAAATGACTAATTCTTGGATGCTTATGGGTGTTTCTTTCCAGCTCCAACTAAAGACTTCGAAACAGCATTTCATGGTGAGAGTGGTGAGAATGCTTCATAAAGGATTTTTGTTTATCTTGTTTCCTGGTAGTGCCTCAGTCAGTCAGGGCTGAAAGATTTGGTATGTTTTTAATGGAAAGTCAACACGCACTTGTTTGTTTCCCACAAACCATTCCTATCTTCTCATGGAATCCAGTCTCTACAAAGGTAAGCTTGATTCAGACTTGTTCCACACTTAACCACCCACACAACTGTCGTACACATAAATCAATCATCAAATGATATCTCATTGGAAATAATTACTTGGGAAGAATTACTATAAGCAATGCCTTGTTGGCGTTAGAAATGCTACTGAATAACAACCTCCGTTCCTGACATTCTCCGTCTCCGTGTTTATACGCATGTCCATAGGCTGGCAGCGAGGGGGAGCTGTGTCATGGGGCAGATAGCCTGGGATCCTCAGGCAGCACCCTGGCCTCCTCTGTGATGGAGGTGGAAGCTGAGGCAGAGCGGCCGGACCCCTGCCTGGGCCTGGATGATGAGGATCTATCCCCCCTGAGCCTCCCGCCCACCCTCTCCATCACCGAGGAGATCATGCAGTTCATTAACCAGAGCCGCGTGCGAGAGGGAATGGCCGAACTCAAGCATGACATAGTATGGGTGGGCTATATTGTCTTTCACAATTCAGACATTGTTAAACAGTTGCCATGGATTTGAAGCAACCTGTGCCACTTGTCTAGTCACTAGACATTAGTGTCTAGTTTTATGAGCTATCAATTCCTTCCTGAGTTAGTGCTGCATTACTCTACCGGGTACGTATTGTAGGAGCTGCAGGGATGACTGACTCTTTTGTTTTTGTTTCTGTCTTTCCACAGGATTCACCCCTGGATGAGTCTCTGGAGGACCAAACAACTGAGCCACCTCCATGTCCAGTTGCTCAGCAAGGCAATTACCAGCCGCTTGCTTCCCCTACAGAGGAGACTTACGAGTCGCAAGACCCCCATCCTAATAGTCCAGAGGAGATAACAGTGCAACTGGAGGAGAGCAGAACCAAAATGGAAGACCAAACTCTTCCACCCCGTCTGTCCAGTGAGTCCTCAGAGGAGGGAGGTTGTGAAGGTGGAGAGTCAACACCTTTGCCATCTGATGTCAAAGAGGAGATGCCTCAGGAGGAGAGCACATCAGCCAAAGAAACCGAGACAGTTAAGGAAAGATCTGCATCAGAGGTGGAGGACGAGCAAACGATCAAAACCACGACACCTCTCTCTCCTGTAAGCCTCCCTGACAAAAGCAAGAGGGAGAATGAACTCTGCTTTGACCTCCCCAACGAGGACAAACCCTCAGAAGCTCCTATCTCTCCTCTCTCCGTCCCAGAGGACACTGTACAGAGCCCTCTGGCGCCCAAGAAAGAGACCCAGCTCACCAAGTCCGACAGGCAGATCATCGAGAAGATCCGCAGCTACTACGAGGCGGCTGAGGCCGAGGCAGGAGAAGCAGGAGAAGGTGACAGCAGCCCCACCCCCAGGAGAAACAGCTTCTCCCTCATCATCCCCACCGGCCTGGTCAAAGACTCTGTGTCCCGCTTTGCTGTCTTTGGCCACCAGGACAGCCTGTGTGACTCGGAGAGCGGGCGCTCCGATGGGGGTGCAGAACCAGAGCCTGAGTTAGAGCTGCCTGACCAGGGAGAGGGAGCCCTCAGCCCAGACTGTTCCTCCACTTCTGCTGCTTGTTCCCAGGAAGATCATAGCCAGGCACCAGGTCAGGGTGAGCCTGCTGTGGAGGAATGTAGCAGGTTTGAGCCGGGGAGCGAGCTCCTCCCTTACAAAGAGTTGATGAAGGAGTGGAAAGAGAAGGAGAAAGTAGGAGCCGCTGTTAGTACAGAGAAGGAAATCACACTTAACCTGTTAACAGACATAAACAAAGAGCCCTCATGCAGTGATGAAGCAGCCAAAGTGATCACAGAAGACCAGCAAGTAATAAACGGCCACGGATCAAGTCCAAGTGATCTGGACGCAGAACCTAAAGAGGCCCAGAAAGACTCCACTGTCCCCCCACTTACAGGCCTCCACGACAGTAAGACCGCCCCAGTGTCCCAGGCTGGGTTGGGCAGAATCAGAGACAGGAGCTCCCTCACTGGGAACCTAGAGGGCCTACCCAGCCAGATCAAGGTGGGCCGCTGGTCCCGCCACTGTAAGATGGTGTCCTCCAGCCAGACCCTGTACGAGGGGGCAACGGTCGCAGACGTGGCAGGCATAGGCCTGTTCGAGGCCAGCCCCGGTGATCCATGTCTGGTGGAGAACTCGGAGAGGATCCTCAGTAAGGTTCAAATGCTGGCTCGTATGTACAGCGCCAAGGCCAGCATCATGAAGCTGCCACTTCACCACAAGAGGGTGTGTGTGGGTCGTGCACCGTGGACCGGCACCACCAGGCACAGTGTCCCTCAGGCCCAGCCGCCACAGCAGCATCATGGGGAGAAGATTACAGTAAAGAGAGCTCAGAGCCATTCCACTGGTAAGTACCTTTAGCATTCTTTAGGAATGGCTATGATTTGATTTAATAGTGTAGTAGTGATGAAATCTGAAGACTTGTTGGTGTCTTATTGTTTCATTTTCACTGAATTTGTTTTAGTGAACACTATTAATAATGGATTAACACTTAGAAACTGTGATTTACCATGTTTGATAGTGAAAGTAAAGCCTTCATATAGTTAGTTAGGAAACTCCACGAATAAAACATGACATGTAAAGCCTCCATATTGTGTATCAGTGAATGACAGTGTTTGGGATGTTTTTTTGTGGGTTTTACAGGTTGCCAGGAGATGACTTCAGTTTCCTCAGAACCCCAGCTCTTTGGCCACGTCCTTGTCAGCGAACAGCTGTCTCCCACCTACCGCCAGCAGGAGAATAGCTACGTCCTGGCCGGACCCAGGGACAGTGTTTCCAACCTGGGATCCACGTCCATTACCTCTCCACCCTCCTCCCCTCTGACCACCCCACCAAAAACCCCTCAGGTTGGGCCTGAGGAGGTAGTGACGACTGCTGTGGAGGGGAAGCTTATGGAGAACCAGTCTGAGGAAGTAATCTCAGAAGCTGAGATGCAGAGGCCTCACTCCAAGAAGGGCTTCCCAATCCAGGAAGGCCCCATCCAAGGGGTAAGGATTGAGGTTCCAGCTGATGGTCATCCAGGGACCCCAGAGAAGTCTGTGAATCTCAGCAGGACTCAGGCAGAGCAGAAAGGACATCATCTGTACTCCATCAGGGAAGATCCTTCTCTGGGGACAGCAACCTCTTTAGCAGGCCCATGTGGGATCAAGGACAGGTCTCCAGGGGTTGGAGCTGCAGAGGAACTGCTGAAGACCATTCAACAGCAGGCTCCAACTGAACCAGAGACGAGCCAGGTGGTGAAGCCAGACGAAGACAATTTAAACACCAAGATAATGTCGCCTTATGTGGCCAGTGGGGCTGAGAGGGGGAGTTCACCCCAGATGGTCCCTCGTCATCAAAATAAAGCTGAATCCACCAAAGAGAAACCACGAGATGCCACTCTAGATGATCGGGATGTTTCACCTGCATCGCCAAAGATTTCCCCTCACAGCTCCGACACATCTCCCACACAACAGAGGTCCATCTCTGGACTAACTGAGGGGTCAAACCCCTTAGTGTGGCATCCCACTCAGTCACCTATGACTGAACCCATACAAGTAACACATACATCTGGTCAGAGAGTCAAGGAGAGTCAAGTCCCAGAGGATTCCAAAGAAAAAGGGGGCATGGTTCCCCATCCGTGGTCATCGCTCCAAAGCCCGACGCCTATACCTCCGCCAGGGGTGCAGTCCTCTGACTGTCTGCCTAAGTTCACCAGCCAAAGACCACCCAACCTGCACCTGCCCACTAGCATGGGTAGAAGGAGCCTTCCTATCAATTGGAATGGATCAAACAACGCCACACTCCCCAGCCAAAGGTACAGTATTTAATAGGCCTAATAGTACAGTAGTAACACAATTTCACCAGTCCATTGCTTAATTCTTCCACGAAGAGTTCTTGTAGATAATAAGCAGAATCTACCACACACCCAAAACCGATTTGTGAAGGTGCTGGAGGCAAAAGGCAAAACTGGAGAAACATTAAAGAAATTTGCATCTGACTGGAAGAGTGCAGAGACTTTTTCCTGTTTCTCGACTAAGAGTTCTTAAAGAAATTCCATGAATAAGATAAGATAAGTACATTGTTATTCACAAAGTAGATGGAAAGAAAGCATTTTAGTGAAATGCTATATGCATAATGATTTATTTTTACTATTTTCTACATTGTAGAATAATAGTGAAGACATCAAAACTATGAAACGACACATATGGAATCATGTAGTTACCAAAAAGGTATTTAACAAATCTAAATATATTTTACATTTTAGATTCTTTAAAGTAGCCAATCTTTGCCTTGATGACAGCTTTGCACACTCTTGGCATTCTCTCAACCAGCTTCACCTGGAATGCTTTTCCAACAGTCTTAAAGGAGTTCCCACATATGCTGAGCACTTTTTGGCTGCTTTTCCTTTACTCTGCGGTCCAACTCATCCAAAACCATCTCAATTGGGTTGAGGTCGGGTGATTGTGGAGGCCAGGTCATCCGATGCAGCACTCCATCACTCTCCTTCTTGGTCCAATAGCCCTTACACAGCCTGGAGTGTGTTGGGTCATTGTCCTGATAGTCCCACTCAGCACAGACCAGGTGGGATGGCGTATCGCTGCAGAATGCTGTGGTAGCCATGCTGGTTAAGTGTGCCTTGAATTCTAAATAAATCACTGACAGTGTCACAAGCAAAGAACCCACACACCATCACACCTCGTCCTCCATGCTTCACGGTGGGAACCACACATGCGGAGATCATCCGTTCACCTACTCTGCGTCTCACAAAGACACAGCGGAACCAAAAATCTCAAATTTGGACTCATCAGACCAAAGGATAGATTTCCACCGGTCTAATGTCCATTGCTCGTGTTTCTTGGCCCAAGCAAGTCTCTTCTTATTGGTGTCCTTTAGTAATGGTTTCTTTGCAGCAATTTGACCATGAAGGCCTGATTCACACAGTATCTTCTGAATGGTTGATATTTAGATGTGTCTGTTACTTGAACTCTGTGAAGCATTTATTTGGGCAGCAATTTCTGAGGCTGGTAACTCTAATGAACTTATCCTCTGCAGCAGAGGTAACTCTGGATGTTCCTTTCCTGTGATTGTCCTCATGTCAGCCAGTTTTCATCATAGTGCTTGATGGTTTTTGCAACTGCACTTTAAAAACAAATTCAAAGTTCTAAATGGCTCAAACGCATTAAGAAGGAAAGAAATTCCACAAATTAACTTTTAACAAGGCACACCTGTTAATTGAAATGCATTACAGGTGACTACATCATGAAGCTGGTTCAGAGAATGCCAAGAGTGGGCAAAGATGTCGTCAAGGCAAAGGGTGGAGAATCTCAAATATAAAATATATTTTGATTTATTTAACACTTTTTTGGTTACTACATGATTCCATATGTGTTATTACATCGTTTTGATGTCTTCTATTATTCTACAATGTAGAAAAGATTACAAATAAAGAAAAACCCTGGAATGAGTAGGTGTGTCCAAACCTTTGACTGATACTGTAAGTATTCACACCCCTGAGTCACCACATGTTATAGTCATCTTTGCCAGCTATTACAGCTGTGAGTCTTTCTGGGTAAGTCTCTAAGAGCTTTGCACACCTGGATTGTACAATATTTGCTAATTATTCTATTTTAATTTCTTCAGACTCTGTCGAGTTGGTTGTTGATCATGGCTAGACAGCCATTTTCAAGTATTGCCATAGATTTTTAAGCCATTTCTTTCAAAACTGTAACTAGGCCACTCAGAAACATTCAATGTCATCTTGGTAAGCAACACCAGTGTATGTTTGGCCTTGTGTTTCAGGTTATTGTCCTGCTGAAAGGTGAATTTGTCTCCCAGTGTTTTTTGGAAAGCAGACTGAACTAGGTTTTCCTCTAGGATTTTGCCTGTGCTTAGCCCTATTCCATTTATTTTTATCCTTAAAAAAATCTCCCTAGTGCTTGCCCGATGACAAGCCTACCCATACCATGATGCAGCCACCACCACGCTTGAAAATATGAAGACTGGTACTCAGTGATGTGTTGTTGGATTTGCCCCAAACATAATGCTTTGTATTCAGGACATAAAGTTAATTTCTTTGCCACATTTTTTGCAGTTTTACTTTAGTTCCTTATTGTAAACAGGATGCATGTTTTGGAATATTTTTTATTCTGTACACGCTTCCTTCTTTTCACTCTGTCATGTAGGTTAGTATTGTGGAGTAACTACAATGCTGTTGATTCATCCTCAGTTTTCTTCTATCACAGCCATTAAACTCTGTAACTGTTTTAAAATCACCATTGGCCTCATGGTGAAATCCCTGAGCGGTTTCTTTCCTCTCCGGCAACTGAGTTAGGAACGACGCATGTATCTTTGTAGTGACTCAGGTGTATTGATACACCATTCAAAGTGTAATTAATAACTTTACCATGCTCAAAGGCATATTCAATGTCTGCTTTTTTTAAATCCATCTACCAATAGGTGCCCTTCTTTGTGAGGCATTGGAAAACCTCCCTGGTCTTTCTGGTTTAATCTGTGTTTGAAATTCACTGAGAGACCTTACAGATAATTTAATGTGTGGGGTACAGAGATGAGGTAGTTATGTTAAACACTATTATTGTACACAGAGTCCATGCAAGTTATTATGTGACTTGTTAAGCACATGTTTACTCCTGAACTTATTTAGGCTTGCCATAACAAAGAGGATGAATACTTATTAACTCAAGACATTTCAGCTTACATTTTTTTATTAATTTGTAAACCTTTCTAAAAGCATCATTCCACTTTGACATTATGGGGTATTGTGTGTAGGCCAGTGTCACAAAATCTAAATTTAATCCATTTTAAATTCATGCTGTAACACTACATAATATGAAAAAAATGCAAGGGGTGTGAGTACTTTCTGAAAGCACTGTAGATGCAGAGTATGTGAAAAGGCCCCTGAATGTCCACAGCTTTAGAGGTTATATTGAGTGGTAAAATTATCCATAGTTCCTATTTTTCTGTATAATAATAAATCGTTTTATTTTGTGTACATCGCTGCTAAGAGCTGAGTTGTATATATAAAAGTATACATGGACTGTCAAAGTAGTTTATATTCACAAGACTGAGCCATCGCTGCCTGCAGTCCTCTCCTCTCAATCCTGCTTCTCCTCAAGCCAGTGTTGTGGCATTAATCAGTCCCTCCAGGATTTCGCAGGGATTTTTTGTGATATTTTCCATGGCAATATGCAGTGATTTAGTCGAATTTGTAGCGAAAATGCATTGACGAGGATTTTATTTTTGACGTGTGGCTTGATTGAACCATATTATGCAGTGATTGGTTGAAATTCCGAGCCCTCTTTTTGTACTGTGCTGATGGGTCAGGTTTATGCGATAACATTGCGATGATTTGTCTGTTTTATGTGGAGATAGTGCAGTGATTGGTCAAATTTGCAAGCCCTCGCATATTATGTGTGAAATTGTTGATTTTGCTCAAAATGTTGCCATCGTAGAATCCTGGAGGGACTGATTAATCAAGTCCATTCATTTCCTCTTCTCTTTCCTTTGGTTATAGACTACCACAGCCTTCCTCCCAGTCTTCACTGGAGAGATCAGCCACCCTGCCTCCAGGTATCGGCCATCCCATGGATGCCAAGCCCCCCTCCGCCTTCAGTCCCAGTCTCCACCATCGCTCTCCCTCCCCAATCAGGGGACTCCCCTGTTCCTCTCCCACCCCTTCTGCCTTGACCAAGTCCCTGGCTGCCTTCTGCATCAGCCAGTCCATCAGCCAGAGTCTGGCCAAGAAGAACGCTCGCCTCCAGGACCAGGCCACCCCTTCCCCAGACAGTCCAGCCCCTCTGGCTCCCGCTCCCACTGCATCCCCACTCAGGATGAGGTCTCCCTCCCCCAAACTCACCTCTGGCCCTAGCGGCCCCCCTCAGTGTCCCCCTTCCCCTCTCCGGTCTACTTCACTTCGCTCCAGCCCATGCGCATCCCCATCCCCAGCCCTGTCCCCCCCACCATACCGCAGGCAGCACTCAGTCTCCCCAGCCCCCCCAGTCAGCCTGCATCAAACCGCCTCTTCCTCTGCCTCCCCCCGGCCCAGGCCTGTTGCCCTAGACCAGCCACGTCATATTGGTTTGAATGGAAATAGCAACAACAACAACAACACCACTAACGGAGGATTGGCCGTGAATCACCGGAAGCCACCGTTAGCGAGTGCCAATAGTATACCCCATCCCCATGATTCTCTTTGGAGTGGTTCTACTCACACTTCCAACAGAGTGGCAAGGCCCTTCTCTGCCTCGGAGCCCAGCTCACGAGTGCCGTCCCCCTCTCCCTCCCCATCTCCATTCAGCAGGATCTGCTCCCCACTCCCTGTCCAGAATCATACAGGCCCTCTGATGAACAAGCCCCCCAACCCTAGAAGCACCCGGGCAGGAGGGGCTAGCCCCTTCAACCACCTGGGCCTCTCCCTGGAGCTCCCCAGGGCCTCCTCAGCCTGCTCCTCAGGCATCACCTCCCCTCGTATTACCTCCCCTCCGCCCATCGGGGTTCCTGCCAATGTGTGGGGAGTCGCCGCTCCTCAGCCGCGGAATGCATTCCCTTCCTCCTCCATAGCTTCAGCCACATGGAGAGATGGCTTATCTCCCTCCCCCTCCATTCAGAGAAGCTACAGCACCACCTCCCCTCCCCCATCTGGTTTCTCCTCATGCTCTCCAACCCCTTCTCAGAACCTGCGGAGGACCAAGGGGAGCAGCCTGCCCTTCCTCAACCTGGCTGACCGACCACCCAACCCAGTCAGGAATGGGAGAAGGTCATGGGGAGAGAGCGGAAGGTGCAGGGCTGTGGGTGCGGAGCAGGAGTCTGGGCTGATGAGCCCCCGAGGGGGATCCTACTCCAACAGTGGCTCCTACAGCGGCTCCAACAGCGGTTCCCCATCCTGCCTCAGCCCCGGCACCTTGTCCCCTGTCAGACTGGCCCCTGGGAAGAGCAACCACGGCGGGCAACACTTCACCAGCATTGCCTGGCCCGACGTACGAGAACTCCTGACCAAGTATGACAGTGGAGACAGCCCTGACCGGAGTGCTCTGACCTCCCCTGTCTGGCCTCAGGATGAGTGGGGTGACACGGACCTTGGGGAGGACAGTTGCCGGAGCCGCCTGATCTGTGCCTATGTGCCTCGGGCCTCCCCAGCCCCAGACATGGGCGCACCCATCCAGTGCCCTCACAGGAGTGAGCCAAAGCCAGAGGACACCTCCTCAATGCAGGCAGCCAGAAGGACTCTAAAGACTAGCTATGCTACCACTGTGAACCTGCAGATTGCTGGCAGTGGACGAATCACTTCCTTCAGCAACACCCAGGTGAGCTTGAGCCAGACCTTAGCCCCTGTGGTAGACAGCCAGGGCAGACGGAGAGTCAGCATAAATGTCTGCAACCTCACCCTTCCTGTTCCCCAGAACTGCAAGAGGCTTTGAGGGGCTGCGACTGAGGGACCTCCTCCAAGGTGCCTTATGCCTCAGTGAAAGTCTAAATAGGCACTTTACCCTGCCTGAAACAGTGGTGTTCATAGGGATCCTATGAGATATAACTCCAGGTCATAAGGTAATGAATTACATTAGACTTAATTGGACAGTAGACTGAATCACCTGTTCTTCCAGATGACAATCTGACAATGTCAGGGATTCTGCAACCAACTCCACGTACCACCGTCCGGCCACCTACATCACTGTCCAACAGGACACTGACTGAACCCACAGACAAATTAGTTGTCCGGTGTCGTTTTTATTAGTCTTTTTGTTCTTGTTTGTTCTTTCAAAATAAATTATGTTTATTCTGTTAAACAAAAAACAATGTATTGTTTACCAAACTCCTGTGTTTGTGCTTGTGGCTGGCATGGTGAAAACGGTCAATTATTTTCTTTTATTTATGAAGTAGTCTTATTTTGTCTGCATTTCTGGCACTTAACTTTGTCTTTATTTTGCACAATGTCCTCAGCTGTGTGTGTAGTTAAGACGTATCTGTGAAGGTAGGTTTTATTTCACACCAAATCATGATGTTATGTGTTCGAACCTATGTAGTTGTATCAGTGATCAGTGATCTATGATTTATTTGGTTACATAAGAGCTGAAAATAAGGGAAAATAAGGGCAACAAATTTCAGGGAAAACCAAATGCAAGAAAATGGATGTTGTGAGTCATTCACATGCATTTTTTATTGCTGTACAACACAGTGTCTTCAGGCTACTATGTCCCATTTTGATAGTATAGACCTAGCTACTTTTTTAAGTACCGTATTTAAATATCAGTTTTGAAATTGTGTGAGCTCCTGTGGTCAAAAGACTCAAAAAACAACTACTGTGTGTATTACTTATGTGTATTTCAGTTATTTGTACTCCAATAATAATAAAAATATTAAAGACCCTTTGATGTTGTCTGTCTCCTGTATAAATCCTCCAAGTATACCTATTATTATTGATTAGTCAATATCATGGAAAACATAGTTATTAACACTGAATGCCAATTTTTCCATGCCTACTTTTCCAAAGGAAAATAGTTCCCTGGACCTGGTCGACGTGCCTGTGTCAAGGTCGATCGGAAGTGGGTGAATGATTATGTATAATAGTGATGGAAGTTCGGCTCTTTTTACTGACTCGGATCTTTTCGACTCGTTCAGTCAAAAAAGCAAATCTTTCGACTCATTTCGTTCACTTGAGTCATTAATCCTGCTGTAGAATTAATTGCATCCGGTAGGTCAAACGAACGACTAAAATGAACGATTCAATAAGATAAATGAATCATGACTCTCGAGTCAGTATAAAAAGTAGCAAATCGTTCGCGAACTGCACATCATTAATTAAGAACTGGGGTTGGGTTTGGGTTGGACTCTAGGCTACGCTCTGAGTGTAACTGAGCATTAGACATTTCAGGATTTTGTTGCAGTACAAATATTATAGATTTTAGCTACACAATTTGAACTTCAACTGTGGATTTTAAAGTTACTTTTGTTTTCACTTTGTACCTACATACGGCGCAAACTTCAGTAGACTTTCAAGCTGATTTACCATGTCCGGGTAAGTTACCGCTATATGTGTGAACCAGTAGCCTACTGTAATAGAGAATAATGTTGTATTTCTTTTGAGTACCCATCCCAAATACCACTGAAAAAACGGAACTATCTTCTTTGCATAAATCGCGCGGGACGTCATGTTACAGTAGGCTAGGCTGTATGAGATTCATATTTTTGATGTATTTAACTAGGCAATAATTTCCCGTAAAATAGATTTCATGAATCCTGTGGTGTTTATTTTAGCCCTGGTTGCACACGCTTTCAGGTGAATGTTCAAAGTGCAATAACGAACAGACATTGCTTACATACCTATCCTATTAGATTCTAAGCTGCGGGAGGATCTCAGAAAATCGATTTTCTTCACTACTACAATTTAGGGCCGATTATCCTGTCTTCACAACTTCTAGAGATATTTCAACAAAACGATTTTGTGGTAAATGTATCACATTTTTTGAAATGTTGAAAAAAATATACAAGCAGGAAAGCCTTTAGGATAAATAAAACAAGTTTTAGATCATTTTTGAATAAAGTAGTAATATGTTGGATGACTGTGTTGGGGGCAACTCGCCCTCCCTCCCTAGTACACTACTGTTACATCATGTCAATTTCATTATAACATCCTTTTGCTCCCAAGTCAGGTTTGGTGTTCATAAATTCACTCTGAAGTGCCAGAGTGTGCTCGTAAATTCACAGCCTTGACAGTGTTAGTTCGCTTCGCTCTCGGAGCGTTCAGAGTGCACGCTGACACTGGACGCTCACGCCGAGTAGTAGGGTTGATCTGAACGTTCTGACAACGGTCATATTCAACGGGTGTTGCGCGTTCGTAAATTCGCCAGTTATTCTGCGCTCCTTCACACTCAGACAAGAGTGCTCTGAAATCGGAGTAGATAGCCAGACTGAATTTACGAACACACCCAACACTTCTCTCCCAGTCCAGAGGACTGTGAGGTGCAAGTGGAGATTTGGCAGGAGGAGACCTTATGTCCCATACCTAGGGACACTAGCGGTTCTGAAGAGGGGCCAGGGGGGGACAGTGCCCCTGTGACAACAATTTTGGACCCCCTGGTGGCTCCCCTTAATGTGGAGTATGAAATACATTTTACACAACTAATTCCTGCAATGCAGTGAAGAAAACGATATGACAACAATAACGTCTAATGTAACTGGCCCCTCTAACAGTACAACTGGCCCCAGCTTGGCCCCCCCAGTTTAAATGGTCTAGAACAGCCACTGCCTAGGGAGCTAGCTGATGGTTAGTACGTGTCCTTTGGGCTGCAAAGCTCATTGGGCAAAAGTGTTCTAAATACAAATGAGGGCTTTTAACTAACTTTTATGACTTGCTCTTTTTATTATTAGATGGTTATGTGTTTATTTATTAATTTAGTTATTTGATTTAGAATTGTAGGACCCTGTCACGTTGTATAAATGATAGGAGACAGGCGCAGGAATACGAAATATGGTTTTTATTTACTTCACCCAAGATAGTGTAACAGTATAACTTTAAACCGTCCCCTCGCCCCGAAACGGGCGCGAACCAGGGACCCTCTGCACACATCAACAACGGTCGCCCACGAAGCATCGTTACCCATCGCTCCACAAAGGCCACGGCCCTTGCAGAGCAAGGGGAAACCCTACTTAAGTCTCAGAGCAAGTGACGTAACTGATTGAAATGCTAGTAGCGCGTACCCGCTAACTAGCTAGCCATTTCACATCCGTTACACTCACCCCCCTTTCAACCTCCTCCTTTTCCGCAGCAACCAGTGATCCGGGTCACGGCACCAATGTAACAGTATAACTTTAAACCGTCCCCTCGCCCCGAAACGGGCGCGAACCAGGGACCCTCTGCACACATCAACAACGGTCGCCCACGAAGCATCGTTACCCATCGCTCCACAAAGGCCACGGCCCTTGCAGAGCAAGGGGAAACCCTACTTAAGTCTCAGAGCAAGTGACGTAACTGATTGAAATGCTAGTAGCGCGTACCCGCTAACTAGCTAGCCATTTCACATCCGTTACACTAGCGCATGTCGGGAACATGACGGGGACAAAGCCAAAAACAAACACGTAAAATATAACACAAGGCTGTAACCCAAACAAAGAGCGAGGTGTAAACAACTAATATATATATATACACAGGACGAAATCCGTAATAACAAGAGCACAATAACGCGTAGTACCAAAGCCTAAACAGCACAGGTGCTCACAAGACCAACGGACATGGAACAATAACCGACAAGGACAGAGGGCACCTATATACACATACTAATCACGAGGAATGGGAACCAGGTGTGTGTAATGAAACAAGACAGTCCGGGCTTGGCGGTAACGATCCAGTTCAGTGACTCCTAGAAGGCAGGTGACGTAACAATCTGCCGTTTCCAGCTACAATAGTAATTTACAACATTAACAATGTCTACACTGTATTTTTGATCGATTTGATGTTATTTTAATGGACATAAAATGTGATTTTCTTTAAAAAACAAGGACATTTCTAAGTGACCCCAAACTTTTGAACGTAGTGTATATATATATACAGTACCAGTCAAAAGTTTGAACACACCTACTCATTCCATTGTTTTTACTGTTTTCTACATTGTAGAATGATAGTGAAGACATCAAAATTATGAAATAAAACATGAATCATTTAGTAACCAAATATGTGTTAAACAAATCAAAATATATTTTATATTTGAGATTCTTCAAAGTAGCCACCCTTTGCCTTGATGACAGCTTTGCATTCTCTCAACCAGCTTCATGAGGTAGTCACCTGGAATGCATTTCTATTTACAGGTGTGCCTTGTAAAAAGTTAATTTGTGGAATTTCCTTCCTTGTTAATGCATTTGAGCCAATCAGTTGTGTTGTGACACGGTAGGGGTGGTATACAGAAGATAGCCCTATTTGGTAAAAGACCAAGTCCATATTATGGCAAGAACAGCTCAAATAAGCAAAGAGAAACGACAGTCCATCATTACTTTAAGGCATAAAGGTCAGTCAATCTGGAACATTTCAAGAACTTTGAAAGTTTCTTCAAGTGCAATCGCAAAAACCATCAAGCGCTATGATGAAACTGGCTCTCATGAGGACCATCACAGGAAAGGAAGACCCAGAGTTACCTCTACTGCAGAGGATAAGTTCATTAGAGTTACCAGCTTCACAAACACGAGCAATGGAAAGCTGCCAGAGCGCGTGGGGGCATTGCTTACGTCCACGATGACAGGCTCATTGTCGACCCTCCCTCCCAGAAGCCTGGAAGGGATGAGAGAGCCTATGGGTTTGCAGCTTCAACCCCTCAACACAGACACACTAATTGATTAATGGATTGCTGAATGTATATTTTTTCTCTTGCTTTGTTTGCTCTTTTCCATATTATGTCTATCTCTGATAAGCTACCCAGGAAAGGGCTGAAAATAGCTCATATTGATATATGTAGCCTTAGAAATAAGCCATATTAGCCATTTCTGAGACTCACTTAGATAATTCATTTGACAATAGCAATACAAGGATATAACATCTATAGAAGAGACAGAAATGCTTACGGGAGAGGTGTTGCTGTATATAGCCATATCCCTGTAATGCTTAGAGAAGATCTTATGTCAAGTGGTATTGAAGTGTTGTGGTTGCAGGTTCACTTGGCACATCTAAAGCCTTTTCTTTTGGTGTGTTGCTATAGGCCACCAAGTGCTAACAGTCAGTATCTAAATAATATGTGTGAAATGCTTGATAGTGTATGTGATTTAAACAGAGAGGTCTACTTTCTTGGGGACCTGAATATTGACTGGTTTTCATCAAGCTGTCCGCTCAAGAGGAAGCTTCTTACTGTAACCAGTGCCTGTAATCTGGTTCAGGTTATTAAAGACCCTTGCTCCCTTCGGTCTCAATGTAGACTTTGATCTGAAGCCATTCTTGTGATTTTGCTATTGCAAATGTTTGTAGGCTTATGTAGCCAAATCGTATCTATGATCATATGCTATCCAATTATGTTTTTTATATGCTATTTTAATAATGACAATGATATCAGGCCACACCCGGACATGATTACAGACACCTGTGTGTGTCTTTTGACACTATATAAATGAGTCACCACGCAGTGTTTGTCATTATACCCTGATGAAGACAGCTTGTCTGTCAAAATGTTGGACATTAGGTTATTACATTTTTGCGTCTTAGCTCCTAGAGTGTGCGGCTCTCCTTTATTTTTTTCAGGTTATTTATCAACCTACCAGGGTGTTTACAAACACTACAGGAACAAGATCATCCACATGTATCGATCACATTTTTACTAATAGTGTAGAACTGTGTTCTAAAACTGTATCTGTACCCATTGGATGCAGTGATCACAGTATAGTGGCTAGATCCAGGAAAGCCAAAGTTCCAACAGCTGGGCCTAAAATAGTATATAAGACATCATACAAAATATTTAGCTGTGACTCTTATGTGGATGATGTTAAAAATATTTGTTGGTCTGATGTGATTAATGAGGAGCATCCAGACGCTGCACTTGATTAATTTATGAAATTTCTTCTTCCAATTATTGATAAACACCTGTTTAGAAACTGACTGTTAGAACTGTTTAGGCTCCATGGATTGGTGAGGAATTGAAAAACTGTATGGCTGAAAGAGATGGGGCAAAAGGAGTGGCTAATAAGTCTGGCTGCACATCTGACTGGCTGACTTACTGCAAATTGAGAAATTATATGACTAAACTCAACAAAAAGAAGAAGGAAATGTTTTATGAAACCAAGATCAATGATATAAAGAATAATGGAAAAAACTTTGGATTACTTTAAATAAAATGATGGGCAGAAAAACAAATTCAACTCCATCTTTTCATCGAATCAGATGGCATCACAAAACCATTTGATGTTGCCAATTATTTAATGATTACTTCATTGGCAAAGTAGGCAAACTTAGGCAGGAAATGCCAACAACGAACAGTGAGCAATTGTATTCATGCATAAACAAACTAATAATGAAAGAAAAGCGTTTCAAGTTAGAATTTTTCAAGTTAGTGTGGGAGAGGTGGAAAAATGATTGTTATCGATCAATAATGACAAACCTCCCGACATTGACAACTTAGATGGAAAGCTCTACTGAGGATGGTAGCTGACTCTCTAGCCACTCCTATCTGTCATAATTTTAATCTGAGCCTAGAGGAAAGTCTTTGTCCTCAGGCCTGGAGGGAAGCCAAAGTAATTCCGCTACCCAAGAGTGATAAAGCGGCCTTTACTGGTTCTAACAGCAGACCTATAAGCTTGCTGCCAGCTCTTAGCAAACTGTTGGAAAAAATTGTGTTTGACCAAATACAATGCTATTAACAACAAATCAAATCAAATCAAATTTTATTTGTCACATACACATGGTTAGCAGATGTTAATGCGAGTGTAGCGAAATGCTTGTGCTTCTAGTTCCGACAATGCAGTAATAACCAACAAGTAATCTAACCTAACAATTCCACAACTACTACCTTATACACACAAGTGTAAAGGGATAAAGAATATGTACATAAAGATATATGAATGAGTGATGGTACAGAACGGCATAGGCAAGATGCAGTAGATGGTATAGAGTACAGTATATACATATGAGATGAGTAATGTAGGGTATGTAAACATAAAGTGGCATAGTTTAAAGTGGCTAGTGATACATGTATTACATAAAGATGGCAAGATGCAGTAGATGATATAGAGTACAGTATATACATATACATATGAGATGAGTAATGTAGGGTATGTAAACATTATATTAAGTGGCATTGTTTAAAGTGACTAGTGGTACATTTTTACATAATTTCTCTCAATTCCCATTATTAAAGTGGCTGGAGTTGAGTCAGTATGTTGGCAGCGGCCACTAAATGTTAGTGGTGGCTGTTTAACAGTCTGATGGCCTTGAGATAGAAGCTGTTTTTCAGTCTCTCGGTCCCTGCTTTGATGCACCTGTACTGACCTCGCCTTCTGGATGATAGCGGGGTGAACAGGCAGTGGCTTGGGTGGTTGTTGTCCTTGATGATCTTTATGGCCTTCCTGTGACATCGGGTGGTGTAGGTGTCCTGGAGGGCGGGTAGTTTTCCCCCGGTGATGCGTTGTGCAGACCTCACTACCCTCTGGAGAGCCTTACGGTTGTGGGCGGAGCAGTTGCCGTACCAGGCGGTGATACAGCCCGACAGGATGCTCTCGATTGTGCATCTGTAGAAGTTTGTGAGTCCTTTTGGTGACAAGCCGAATTTCTTCAGCCTCCTGAGGTTGAAGAGGCGCTGCTGCGCCTTCTTCACAACGCTGTCTGTGTGGGTGGACCAATTCAGTTTGTCCGTGATGTGTACACCGAGGAACTTAAAACTTTCCACCTTCTCCACTACTGTCCCGTCGATGTGGATAGGGGGGTGCTCCCTCTGCTGTTTCCTGAAGTCCACAATCATCTCCTTTGTTTTGTTGACGTTGAGTGTGAGGTCATTTTCCTGACACCACACTCCGAGGGCCCTCACCTCCTCCCTGTAGGCCGTCTCGTCGTTGTTGGTAATCAAGCCTACCACTGTAGTGTCGTCCGCAAACTTGATGATTGAGTTGGAGGCGTGCATGGCCACGCAGTCGTGGGTGAACAGGGAGTACAGGAGAGGGCTCAGAACGCACCCTTGTGGGGCCCCGGTGTTGAGGATCAGCGGGGTGGAGATGTTGTTACCTACCCTCACCACCTGGGGGCGGCCCGTCAGGAAGTCCAGGACCCAGTTGCACAGGGCGGGGTCGAGATCCAGGGTCTCGAGCTTGATGACGAGTTTGGAGGGTACTATGGTGTTAAATGCTGAGCTGTAGTCGATGAACAGCATTCTCACATAGGTATTCCTCTTGTCCAGATGGGTTAGGGCAGTGTGCAGTGTGGTTGCGATTGCGTCGTCTGTGGACCTATTGGGTCGGTAAGCAAATTGGAGTGGGTCTAGGGTGTCAGGTAGGGTGGAGGTGATATGGTCCTTGACTAGTCTCTCAAAGCACTTCATGATGACGGAAGTGCTTTGAGAGACTAGTCAACAACAGACTTTCATCATGCTTATAGAGAAGGGAACTCAACATGTACCTCATTGACACAAATGACTGATGATTGGTTGAAAGAAATTGATAATAAGAAGATTGTGGAAGCGGTACTGTTAGATTTCAGTGCAGCCTTTGATATTATTGACCATAACCTGTTGTTGAAAAAACATATGTGTTATGGCTTTTCAACCTCTGCCATATCTTGGATTCAGAGCTATCTATCTAATAGAACTCAAAGGTTTTTTTAATGGAAGCTTCTCTAATGTCAAACATGTAAAGTGTGGAGTACTGCAGGGCAGCTCTCTAGGCCCTCTACTCTTTTCTATTTTTACCAATGACCTGCCACTGGCATTAAACAAAGCATGGGTGTCCATGTATGCTGATGATTCAACCAAATACGCATCAGCAACCACAGCTAATGAAGTCACGGAAACCCTTAACAAAGAGTTGCAGTCTGTTTTGGAATGGGTGGCCGGTAATAAACTGGTCCTGAACATCTCTAAAACTAAGAGCATTGTATTTGGTACAAATCATTCCTGAATTTCTAGACCTAAACTGAATCTGGTAATGAATGGTGTGGCTGTTGAACAGGTTGAGGAGACTAAATTACTTGGCATTACCTTAGATTGTAAACTGTCATGGTCAAAACATGTAGATTCAATGGTTGTACAGATGGGGAGAGGTCTGTCCATAATAAAGAGATGCTCTGCATTTTTGACACCACACTCCAAAAGGAAAGTTCTGCAGGCTCTAATTTTGTCTTATCTTGATTATTGTCCAGTCGTGTGGTCGAGTGCTGCAAGGAAAGACCTAGTTAAGCTGCAGCTGGCCCAGAACAGAGCGGCACGTTTTGCTCTTCATTGTAATGAGACGGCTGATATAAATACTATGCATGGACAGTCTATCTTGGCTAAGAGTTGAGGAGAGACTGACTGCATCACTTATTTTTATAAGAAACATGAATGTCTTGGAAATCCCAACTTGTTTACATAGTCAACTTACACACAGCTCTGGCAGACACACTTACCCCACCAGACATGCCACCAGGGGTCTTTTCACAGTCCCCAAATCCAGAACAAATTCAAGAAGGCGGTATTATATAGAGCCCTTATTGCATGGAACTTCCTTCAGTCTCATATTGCCCAAATAAACAACAAAACTGGTTTAAAACAACAGATAAAGCAACACCTCACAACACAACGGCTCTCCCCTATTTGACCTAGATAGTTTGTGTGTACGCAGAGTAGGTGAACGGATGATCTCTGTATGTGTGGTTCCCACTGTGAAGCAAGGAGGAGGAGGTGTGATGATGTGGGGGTGCTTTGCTTGTGACACTGTCAGTGATTTATTTAGAATTCAAGGCACACTTAACCAGCATGGCTACCACAGCGATATGCCATCCCATCTGGTTTGCGCTTAGTGGGGCTATCATTTGTTTTTCAACAGGACAATGACCCAAAACATCCCCAGGTTGTGTAAGGGCTATTTGACCAAGAAGGAGAATGATGGAGTGCTGCATCAGATGATCTGGCCTCCACAATCACCCGACCTCGACCCAATTGAGATGGTTTGGGAAAAAATATATATTTTGAAAGGGTGGCTACTTTAAATAATCTACAATCTAAAATAGATTTAGATGTAGATTTTTAAACACTTTTTTAGTTACTACATTATTCCATATGTGTTATTTCGTAGTTTTGATGTCTTCACTATTATTCTACAATGTAGAAAATAGTAAAAATAAAGAAAACCCTTGAATGAGTAGGTGTGTCCAACATTTTGACTGGCACTGTATTTGTATATATATATAGATTTTTTTAGTTTTTACACTTATTTCACCCCTTTTTTGGGTAGGCACAAAACTACTTTCATAAAAATGTTTTAACCTGAACCGGTTACCTTCAGATAGGTCCCCTGACAGTTGTGGGGGTCGTAGAGCCTTCCAGAGTCTTCCATAGAATGGTAGGTCAGACGTTTTCGCGAGAACCTATTTTCTGGATGTCTTATGGTCTGACAAACACCGCTCCAGCTCTGCCACCTTTCACTGCAGATGCGGAAGTGCGCCATCGGCGGATGGGGTGGATTGAGACGCATCCAATGCAAAAAATATATTTTGATGGGGATTATTTTATTATGTTACTGTGTCAATCGACTCATAAACTAATCCTGAAATCCTTTCAAATAATGAGTCAAATAAGCACTAGGACTTAAACATAAGTAACAACCGTGAGTGAGCTGGTAGACACACTGGAGAGGTGGAAATTACACTTCCACGCTTGGATGTGGTCGCATCCGTGCGAGATACAAATTCAATTTGGTTACTTCACCCAAAACTGTCTATTTTTAAGGGCACCTAAAACCATGATTTGGTCAGTAGCGCCCTGATTTCTGCATTAAAATGTTTGCCCTGCCCCAGCTTCTCCCTGTGCACTCTGAGTAGTAAAAATATATTATTTTTGCGCAACATTTCACAATGCAATAGCACGATAAAAACAGTAGGCTATTGTTCAAATCAAATTGTATTTGTCACATGTGCCGAATACAAAAGGTGTAGACCCAGTGGCGATTTTATCATGTAAATCTTGGTGGGGCAAACTCAAAAATATTTGGGGAGATGCATGCCAGTAAAGCCACTAAACAACACAACACTAAACAATACATTAATTACACTATAACGGTAACAAACGGTGCCCACAAACTGTTAGGGCCGACATAAAGATGTCCCAACAGCAGAGCTTTCTTTTCAGCACCATGGAGTGAATCCTTACTGCTGCTACACCTGGCTATCAGCAGAGCCTTGTCTGGCAGTGAAACAATTAATTCAGCCTCATTTACTGCCCTTTTAAAAAAACATAGCTGATATGTCTGACTTGTTTAAACAAATGGGGTTTCTACTGACAATTGAGATGTACAAACTAAGGCATAAGGGGACGATGAGCGGATAAGAGGCCATCCGTAATTTCAATTAAGTTATTAATGAGCGAGCTAGGACGGACGTAGTCAATATAACTATTTGTTCAGCACCTTTGAAACATAGAATTCAGAACATGGGTCGTTCTTACAGTATTCTCCCTGTACACTAAGTCAGAACTATAGGATAAATAAAGGGGGCATATAAGCAGACAATGAACGCTCTTACAATAGGCTACATATACACCACCAAATGCTAACAGCTTACGACACAACATACAGTGCATTCGGAAAGTATTCAGACCCCTTGACTTTTTCCACATTTTATTATGTTACAGCCTTATTATAAAATGGATTAAGTAGGCTTTTCCCCTCATCAATCTACACACAATACCCCATGATTTTTTTTTAAACAGAAATATTACATTTCTATAACTATTCAGACCCTTTACTCAGTACTTTGTTGAAGCACCTTTGGCAGCGATTACAGCTTCAAGTCTGATTGGGTATGACGCTACAAACTTGGCACACCTGTATTTTTTGAGTTTCTCCCATTCTTCTCTGCAGATCCTCTCAAACTCTGTCAGATTGGATTGGAAGCTTTGCTGCAGAGCTATTTTCAGGTCTCTCCAGAGATGTTTGATCGGGTTCAAGTCCGGGCTCTGGCTGGGCCACTCAAGGACATTGAGACTTGTCCCAAAGCCACTCCTTTGTTGTCTTGGTTGTGTGCTTAGGGTCGTTGTCCTGTTGGAAGGTGAACCTTCGCCCCAATCTGAGGTCCTGAGCACTCTGGAGCAGGTTTTCATCAAGGATCTCTCTGTACTTTCCCTCAATCCTGAGTAGTCTTCCCGTCCAAACATCCCCACAGCATGATGCTGCCACCACCATGCTTCACCGAAGGGATGGTGCCAGGTTTCCTTCAGACGCTACGATTGGCATTCAGGCCAAAGAGTTCAGTCTTGGTTTCATCAGACCAGAGAATCTTGTTTCTCATGCTCTGAGAGTCTTTAGGTGCCTTTTAGCAAACTCCAAGTGAGCTGTCATGTGCCTTTTACTGAGGAGTGACTTCTGACTGGCCACTCTACCAAAAAGGCCTGATTGGTGGAGTGCTGCAGAGATTGTTGTCTTTCTAGAAGTTTCTCCCATCTCCACAGAGGAACTCTGAAGCTCTGTCAGATTGACCATCATGTTTTTAGTCACCTCCCTGACCAAGGCCCTTCTCTCCCGATTGCTCAGTTTGGCCGGTTGGCCAACTCTAGGAAGAGTTTTGGTCGTTCCTTCTTCCATTCAAGAATGATGGAGGCCACTGTGTTGTTAGGGAACTTAAATGCGGCAGACATTTTTTGGTAACCTTCCCCGGATCTGTGCCTCGACACAATTCTGTCTCGGAACTCTACTGGCAATTCCTTCAACCTCATGGATTGGTTTTTGCTCTGACATGCACTATCAACTGTGGGATCTTATACAGACAGGTGTGTGCCTTTCCAAATCATGTCCAATGAATTGAATATACCACAGGTGGACTCCATTCAAGTTGTAGAAACATCTTAAGGATGATCAATGGAAAGAGGATGCACCTGAGCTCAGTTTCGAGGACGGTGGTTTGGCGGTATTTCGTGGGCAAATTTTGTCATCAAACTATGGTATTCTCTGAATTTATGGTGCTTTAAAGACAACTGGGAACTCGGGGAAAAAAAGGTTGAATCATGATGTCAGTGATGTTCAGGTTGGGGCTTTAGAAATTCCGAGTTGGGTGACCGTTCAAAACATATTTTCCCAGTCAGAGCTTGTTTTTTCAGAGTCTGAGATTTCCCAGATCCAAGTTTCCAGTTGTTTTGAACGTGGCAGAAGTCATGTTGGATTGATAGCATGGCCAATGTTGAATATTTATAATTTTAAGCTTGGAAAAGAGACCCTTATACCCAGACTTGGACCACACACCCACTCCACTGAATAGCAGGCTAGTGCTTGCTTTGTATCGCTTACAGTTAGCCACTGATTCCTTCAAAACCACTCATTGTTGAATTTCCAATTTCCAATTTGTTGTGTAATGTTTATGTCCAGTGGCAGATGAGCATTAAAAAAATGTATCTACAATTTATCTTCATATGACAAGAATTGAAAATGATTTGACAGTAGATTGTCGACTTGATTCATGATGATGACTGCTAGCTTGCTAGTTAAGATTTTGAAAGTTTGATGTTGACAAGATCAGTCCAATCAAAACTACGGTAGAGAGGGATCACGTGACCCCTGAACGAGATGGCCGCATGAACTAGGAGCTCCGCACAAGTAGTTTCCAATTCCTAATCTTACCTCCACTTCAAGTTTAAACTCATTTAGCTTTAGTCAAAAAGTCATGGCGGCTACAAAAGGCGACACTACAGGTGACATTTTTACCCGGACTCGAGCACTAGCGACGGAAAAAGCCTCCAAGAAGCAGCTAGCTTCAGAAAAAGCTAGCGCCATTAGCCAGGAGCAAGAGGACCCGTTCCCCCCCGAGGCCCAACGAAGGCCAACCTCGCACTCTGTCGAAGACATCCTTTCTGAGCTGAGATCCCAACGTACAGAACTCAACACTAAACTAGATGCCATTAACGCTCAGCTCAGTGCGATAGGGGGCAAGGTGACAATCCTGGAAAATGCTTTGCCTGACATAAACAACAAGATAACCATAAACGCGGGGCGCCTGGACGAGGCAGAGGGGCGAATCCTATCCACGGAAAACTTATTGACAGACGCCATGGAAACAATAGCATATGCTAAAAAAAAAAATAGAGCAGCTGGAAGAGAAAACAGAGGACCTGGAAAACAGGGGGCGAAGGAATAATTGTGTTCTATTAAATCTGGGCGAAAAAGAAGAGGGAAACATGCCACTGATCCGCTACCTGCAAGACAAACTTCCCGAGTGGCTCCACCTGTCCACCGACAGACCCATAGAACTCGAGAGAGCTCACCGAGCACTGAGGCCCCCACCAGCAGCCAGACAACCACCGCGCCCAATCACCATACGTTTCTTGAGATTCACCGACAAGGAACGAGTCCTACAGGTGGCGAAAACCAACACCATTACAGTGGGAAACGCCAAACTCACCTTACTCCAGGACCTGTCAGCTGGAATACGCCGAAAGCGCCGAGAGTTTGACGAGGTGAAGAAATGCTCCATTGACCGAGGCATCTTTAGGGGATTCAAATACCCAAACGAGCTCAGGATTCTTCACCAAGGAGCCCTGCGACACTTCAAAACTCCCGAAGAGGCAAAACGTTTTTTGAAAGACAACCCCGGTCAATGAGAAATGGACCAATGACTAAATGCGATTACTATTATTACTAAAGGAGGTAAGACAACATATAGCCGATATCCAAAGACCCACCCGCCCTGCTAAATGTCATTATAGCCGTCTAATCTATATTTATGTTCCTTTAGCTGAGAGGGATAGGCTCCATATTATAACCTAGGCCTACTATATGTAGGCTGGGCTATTGATTTTATTTTCTCCCATTTTTAATGTGGTCTGGACGGGGGCTACGTTGTCATTTACCCAATGCGGGGCGGAGAGGATGAGGCATTTCTTTGGTGGGGAGGGGGAGACGTTGTGCGTTGCTAACTGTTCCCGTTTTTTTGTTGTTGTTGTTGTTGGAACACAGAATTGTGACTGAGCGGGGAGGTAATAGATCCAACGGGATATGTCGAGTTGTTTGGGAACTCGGCTGGGGTGTTCAGAGACTGTTATTTTATGTAAACCATTTATTTTCCTTTTATGTGAACGCAGCTGTAACTACTATCCACCTTTACCCAGAGATGACTTGCACTAAAGTTCGATTACTGTTCGATGACGATGACTAGTACCTTAAATCTATTGACATGGAACTGCCATGGTCTAGGTCATGCAATAAAACGGAAAAAGATACTATGTGCTCTAAAAAAGGAAAAAGCAGACATCGCGCTATTGCAAGAGACACACCTCTGTGATGCTGAACATGCCAAACTCCGCAGAGCTTGGGTGGGACAGGTGTATTTCTCATCTTTCAAATCCAACAGTAGAGGCACAGCCATACTTATCCATAAGAATGTTCCATTCATAATTGACAAAAACATATCTGATCCGGAGGGGAGATTTATTTTGATAACTGGGTCACTGTATGGGCAACCAATTACTCTCTTAAACATATACGCCCCTAACACAGATACTCCTGCTTTTATGTCGAAAATGATAACCCTGTTCAATGAGCATTGTGTTTCCTTTGGAGTGTTGGCCGGAGATTTTAATTGTACCCTGAACCCAACCCTAGACAAATCATCTCAAGTCCCCACCACAAATCCTAGATCTGCAAAGATGTTGAACTCTCTTACTAAAGAGATGGGACTGATAGATATCTGGAGAGAGACTAATAGCTCATCTATGGACTATACATACTACTCTAATGTCCATAACACCTACTCCCGTATAGATTACATTTTTATCCCAAAGAGTTTCATAAATTCAGCCACGTGTAGAATCGGACCCATAGCGCTTTCGGATCACGCCTTTGTCCACCTCCGCTTTGACCTCTGCAAAAACATCCCGAGGTCAAAGAGCTGGAAATTCAACACCTCCATGCTATCAAACGAAGCATTCCATACATTGGTAACTACATGGATAGACAACTACACACAAGACAACAAAGATTCTCCTGTTTCTCCGGCCACAATGTGGGACGCTGCTAAAGCCACACTAAGAGGTCATCTAATTGCATATGCTTCCTCTAAGAAAAAAGCAATGGAAGCACACAGGCTAGATCTGGAGAGGGAGCTGGAACGCTGTGAAAAAGTACATAAACAATCCACAGACAGCACCTCCTGGAGTCAACTTAAAGCAGCCAAAGCCAAACTGAATTTGGACTATACTCGGGAGATTAAAAAAAAAGTTCTCTTTACTAAACAGAAATACCATGAGTATAGCAATAGGCCTAGTAGATTGCTTGCTTATCAATTAAAAAAAGAGCAGTCAGAGCGTACAATTGTGGCTATCCGAACAGCAGAGGACGAGGTCACATATGACCCAAAAAAGATCAATTTAACTTTTCATGATTTCTACTGCAAACTATATACCTCTGAGAGAAAAAACACGGAAGCAGAACTCCACTCCTTCCTAGAGGGAATCTCGCTACCTAAACTATCAGAGACTGACCAAGAAGATCTCAACTCCCCCTTCACTCCTGAGGAGATCCTGGAGGCAATTACCTCCATGCCACCTAACAAGTCCCCAGGCCCAGATGGATTCCCCAGAGAGTTCTACAAAGCTTTTTGGCCCCAGCTTAGCCCTATTTTCATGCCAATGCTGGAGGATTTTTGCAAAAACGGAGTTCTCCCAGACTCAATGCGCACAGCTCGCATTACAGTGTTGCTCAAAAAAGACAAGGACCCCCTATCCTGCTCCTCCTTCCGGCCCATAAGCTTGTTGGATTTCGACTACAAAATAATTACCAAATTGCTGGCCAAAAGACTAAACACTCTTCTTCCCAAAATAATAAAAGCGGACCAAACTGGATTTATTAGAGACAGATACTCTTCTGATAACATTCGCCGTCTTTTTGATATTATTGATCAAGTAAACGCACAGAAGACCCCTGTCCTGCTGGCTTCACTGGATGCTGAGAAGGCGTTCGACAGGATGGAGTGGAGCTTTTTGTTCTCAGTCTTAGAAAAGTTCAATATGGGCCCAAACTTTATTAAATGGATCAAATCACTATACTCTCATCCAAATGCCATGGTGACTACTAACGGACTGAACTCTGACAGATTCCCTTTGGGACGGGGCACAAGACAAGGGTGCTCGCTATCCCCCCTGCTCTACTTGTTGGGGGCGGAGCCTCTGGCAGAGTTGATAAGGAGCAATCCAAGTATTACAGGTGTTCCTGCAGGCGGCCTGCAGCACAAGATTTCGCTTTACGCGGATGATGTCTTGCTCTACATATCCAACCCTGAGAAATCCCTTCCTCCCATTTTAGACACAATTGCTCAGTATGGCACGTTTTCAGGTTATAAGATCAATTTTAACAAATCCACTGTCTGCCCTCTCAATATTACACTCACCAGTTCTATGAAGACACTATGCCCATTCCAATGGAAGACACAGGGGTTTCAATACCTTGGGATATTCATAACACCAGATCTGAATAGGCTTTTCAAGGAGAATTATCTTCCACTCCTGGATCGAATCAAAAACAACCTCCAAACCTGGATCTCCCTCCCAATTAGCTTAGTAGGAAGAATTAATGTAATCCGTATGAACATCCTCCCTAGACTGAACTATTTATTTCAGATGCTCCCATGCTATCTCCCAGCTTCCTTTTTCAAAACAATTAACCAAAGCATCACCAAATTTATATGGGGCAATAAAAAACCTAGGATCAAGCTCTCCACTCTATCGAAACCTGAATCTAAGGGCGGTCTTGCCCTTCCCTCCCTTCAATTGTACTACTGGTCTGCCCAAATCCGCAACATGCTAACATGGATCACAAACAGACAAGAGTCAACGTGGATCCAGATAGAAGCCCAATCCTGTGGTTCATTGCCACTAAGCTCAACTATATTCATTAATAACTTTAGTGAAGTGGGCAACATAGCCAAAACATTTGTGATTTACAGCACCCTACTAGCGTGGAGGGACTGTAAGAAATACCTGGGCATCTCCTCCCAAATATGCTCTCACTCGCCTATAGTAGGCAACCCAGACTTGCCAAAAGCCCTGAGGGATGCCAACTTTAATCTTTGGCATACTCTAGGAATCAGGACCTTTTCAGACCTATTTCATCAGAAGACCACTACACTGAAATCCTTTCAAGAGCTCTGCAGTGAATTCAATGTGCCAAGATCCCATTTTTTTTTTAATATCTTCAAATTAGACATGTCATCTCCTCATTTACTTCCAAGAGGAGGTTTAGAACTCAGTTGAACGAAGTTGAAACCCTTCTTGTCACAGCACAATCCATTAAAGGCAAAATATCCTATATCTATAAACTCCTTTCTGAGAAAGGAGGCTCCTCCTTTACTCCTTTGAAAATAATCTGGGAAAAGGACCTTGGTCTGACTATCAGTGATGAGTTATGGGCGGAGGTTTGCGACAGGGTATACTGCTCCTCTACTAATGTAAAAATGAAAGAATCGAATTACACATTTTTGTACAAATTTTATTACACTCCCTTGAGACTCCATAAAATGAAAACAGACATTTCTCCTAACTGTAAAAGATGTACCTCTGAAAGTGGAACCTATATGCATGTATTTTGGAGCTGTAGAGAGATTGCCAGATGTTTGGCAATCTATACATACTGCTGCACAGAAAATACTAGATGTACAGTTTGATATGACCCCGTGTCTCTATCTTCTTAATGCCCAGCAGGACTTTGTTCTTGATCCTGACAGAGAAAATTTGCTCATGACCATTACATACTTTGCTAAGAAATGTATCCTTCTATTGTGGGCCTCTAGTACCTCTCCTACATTTAAAATGTGGATTGACCAGATTGTTGACTTTCTCCCTCTTGAAAAGCTCACTTATGACCTCCACAAGAGACAGTCCAAGTTTGATAGACTCTGGTCTCCACTACTCCACTATATCTCAAATTGGACAGAGTGAATGGGGGGATCGGGGATGCGTGTTGTGTAAGGTGCTGTAAAATCTAAAAACTAATCATTGGCTCGTCATCTCAGCTAAGGCTGGAAATAGCAAATAAGAACCTTGATAGTGCTGCTGCAAGTTCTACATTTTAAATTTTGTTATAATTATTATTTGTGTGTATGTGTGTATGTATGTATATGTAGGTATGTATATATGTATATATATATATAACCTTTTTTTTAAATTTTTATTATTATTATTATTTTTTTTTTTTAAGTCTGTCACATCTGTGAATGTGGAATGTGTTTGGTTGGTTGTTTGAAAACTTAATAAAACTTTAAATTGAAAAAAAAAAAACTACGGTAGATATAACATGATTTGACGTAATTTTATCTGTGGCCAATGACCTTGAGCCTTCTTGGATGGACACTTCTAATGTAACTTTATGGCAGCACCCAAGGGGCTTGAATTTTCGAGCTCTCCCTGTAGATTTTGCAGTGACGTATTGTCCCCATGAGTGACAGAACACTGCAATCACGGCACAACTAGAGAACATTACCAACCCCTACGCCCCGTATTTTCCGCTGGCTGCCTCACCACCACAGAAAACACAGAGCTAGGCTGAAACACCTGCATTTTGTAGCTGCCTTAAAAAAAAAAGCAAAAGAAAAGACATGTTTGTATGGGACTTTATTAACTCAATTATCTTTTTTTTAAAACATTGTTTGCAAACTGATATGTGACACGTATTAATGCCAAAATAACATCCAAACAGGCAACATTTTTTTTAATTTTTTTTTTACCAAGACAGAAAATAATCAAAACATTCTTTAGAAAGTTGCCTGGTTTGCTAGATTGACATATATTTAATTCATTTTTAAAGGGTGGGTTTCTTGGTGTTGAAATACAGCAGTTATACTATTTTGGACCATCAGGCTGCTGATGTCATGCAGCCTGTCGTTTTTGTGTTTATACTTTTTCATAACGACAACGATAAGTTTGATGTCGGACAACAATAGAATGTTCATGATGTCACTGCAACAACTGTCCACAGACATGTCGATAGACAAACTTTAAACAAGCCTTAAGGTGTATGGCAGGCCAGTAACTTTTGCAACTAAATCATTTTACGGTGCATGGTCGCACACAGACTTTTATGGGTACACAAGGTGCCACCGGTGGATTCAAAATGAGTAGCCTAACAATTATTTACATGGCCCCAGTTGCATTTGCAAACAAATTATTTATGAAATCAATAATATGTAACATGTGACAGTTCTTAATTGACAGTGAGCAGTGAGCAAAGTAACCATAGACGGGAATTGACAATGGCTTACTATTAGGCATTCATCCATATAAAACAAAGGTCATTTCTCAAGAACGTTCCAATTTCCATGGCAGCCTTGTTCTCCTTTTAAATTGTATTTATTTTTTCAAGTAGGATACATAATTAACAAAATGTGAATAGCACAGAATAAATAAATAAAAAATAATCTTTTATAATCAGCGCCGAATGATGTATGACATCGCTTACATAAATGACAGTAATATTCTCTCCATAATCATTGTTCACTTAAACAGTTACTCTCTCTCTCAACAGTGAGGAGCCAGGAGGCAGATGCTGATGGCTTGCCTCGTCTCTTCTGCTGCGCTGCTTTCCAGGACACACAAGAGAGATGCTGCATAATAAATCAACAGGAAGATAGAAGACAGAGTGTTTTACCCCTCATCCAAAAGTGGGGAGCCTACTGGCTAAGGAGGAGGCACGTAGCTGGAGTCTTGCCTCGTCTCCACTGCTTCTGCCCAGGACACACAGGGGATGCAGTGTCACTAAGAAGGCTGCAGTTGACATGGACAATATGCTGAATCCCAAAACAATGGAGGATTTTAAAATAGTTCTCTTCATTTTAAGCTACTTCTCTACTGATCTGAAGCTCCTGTGAAAGAGTGGGCCCATGCCATGCTGAGGAGACAGAGAACTGACACTCTTCTAACCGTTTTGCTGTGGCTTCTCTTCTTCGCCGCCATGACAATGAAACAGACATATGGAAAATCCATGTGCAGTAAAGAACTTCCCGGAATTGTGCGAAAATGCATTGAGGAAGTTCACAAGATGGTATCAAGATGTTTTCAGTTTTTTCCCACTTGTTTTTCATATTACCTCAAACACTGTGTTTATTAACATTAGGAACACCTTCCAAATATTGAGTTGCACCCACTTTTCCCCTCCGAACAGACTCAACTTGTCGGGGCAGGGACTTTACAAGGTGTTGAAAGAGTTTCACAGGGATGCCAGCCCATGTTGATTCCAATGCTTCCCACAGTTGTGTCAAGTTGTGTCAAGTTGGCTGGATGTCATTTTGGTGGTGGCCAATTTTGATACACACGGGAAACTGTTGAGTGTGAAAAACCCAGCAGCGTTGCAAGTTTTGACACACTCAAACCGGTGCACCTGGCACCTACTACCATGATTGAAGTGTATTTAACAAGTGACATCAATAACGAATCATAGACTGACCAGGTGAACCCTGGTGAATGCTATGAAAGAGCAGGTGTTCCTAATATTATGTACACTCGGTCTATGATGGAATAGAATTCAACACACTGTAGAATCAACATCAGCACACAATTGCATTACTTTTTGACTGTTTGTTTTTATGTTTACATTATCTGTGTTGTAGCCTGTTGTTTTCTTTCTTACCAGGAATCATTTGATTGCAGACTGTACACCCCAACTTTGGCTGATTATCAGGTATGTGGTTTATTTCTGTTATTTCTGCATTAATAACACAGTCGCTAGTAAAAGTCTCTACACCCGTTGCACAGCCTTCACATTACGCTGCCCTAAAATAAAATAAAATATTTTTCCTACCGATCTAAAAAAACCATTTTATAGGAAATGTTCCAAATTAATACAAAATAGGAAATTAAAATGTCTTCATTGATGTCAACTCTATCCTAGAGTTAAAAATTAGTGGAAGCACTTTTGGCAGCCATTACAGCTGTGAATCATTGTGAATAAGATTCTACCAAACTTGCACAACTCTTAGGGCAACATATCCATTGTTTTTGTCAAAATTACTCAAGCTAATAATTTTGTTTGGGAATTGTTGATCAGCAGTATTCAAACCTTTTCACAGATTTTCATGAAGATTTAAGTCAGGAATGAGAATATACCATTCAGAAACACTCAACACCTATTGGAAAGCCATTCTGTTGTGTTTTTGGCATAAACATGTGTAATTGTGTAATGCTCCCCAGTCCCTGCCGGGGACAATCATACCCATAACATGATGCTGCTGTTGGGGTTCGTTTCCTCGTTCCTTGTCAATCATTGGCTCATTGGTGAAATTAGCATCATGACAATATCTTTAATTAAATCATTCAAAAACCTTTATTAATGCAATTGCAGACAGAGGTTGACTACAGGAACATAACGCATGTTTCCGAGTAAGTTCTGCATCAAAGAAAAGGTCCCAAGTTCTTTTATTAAACCCGAAGTCCAGCCCTAGTTATGTCACTGCCTACGTCATTATCTTTTACTCATGAGACCAAAACCATGCCTACTCAACATTAACTCTTGTTTATATAGCTATCTAAAAGCTTAGCAGTAAATATCCACGTTGATTTACAGTGGAATCTCTGACTAATCTCTTATCTCTTACACTCCCCTGCAGAGTTCTGTCTCACAGTCACACATTTCTCAAAGTACTCTGAAACAATATTAAACCTCATAATGTATATATATTGTTAATCTGTAGTCTAGGATCCTATAAATGTAAGGAGGGTGGGGTCTTATAACCCCTCCCCTTCTATTAATACAACATAAGCATAATCAATTGTTATAATATATCAAACATTTGGTACAGTCCCTATCATGACACCCTAGGTGAACCCCCTTCATTTCCCTCTTTGAGACTAAATAGTCTCACACCTTCAATCATAATATTCTCCTCTGAAATCAAATAGATTAGGCAAATCCCCCGGATCCATTTGATCCCAGGGATGGCCTTCTAAAAGGAGAAACAACTCCTGAGGTTCCTGAAATGCTGGTGGGGTGGGGTGAGTCTGGCTATACTCCCATTTCCTCTTGAGTCCTGGGAAAAACCACACAAGTTGAATAAACAATGAGATTAAGAGAAACTAGAAATGCCCCAGTATCCCCTTCAGCACGATTTGTATCCGCTTCCAACAACACCATCATTCCAGCATGTTCAAGAGCAGTTACAGTCATTTTCTTACAGATATAAACAGTAACCAAAATCACCAAACCTCCTACAAGTATAGGAGTAAACAATGAAAACAGAGTCAACACAACTTTTCCCACCACATTCCCAAATGTAGCATTAAACCAGTCACCAATTTTGTCAAAAAAAGATTTTTCAGATTTTGAGAGAGTTTTAAGATCAGCAATCTTATCAATTATTGCAGTCATATTCTCAGAGGAGTCAGGGAGGAGCATAACACAATTTTCAGGATCAATAATACCTAGTGTGTTACAGTGTCCTCCTTCCTTTGCCAAAAGATCATCTAAAGCCATCTCATGGTGGCTGATGACTGCTTTCAGATTTTGGACATGTAATGAGAGTTGGCTAAATCCTCTGATTGTTAAATTCATATGGGCCTGGAAAGAATAGGTTAAATTGTTTACCCACTTTCTTAGGACAGCCACACCCCAGGAGGGTATGATTGACATACCAAAATCTCACCCGGGTGTAGAACAGAACCATAGGCTTCCTGATTGTCTGGGATGAGTCGTTTGGCACGCTGCAGTAGCCCAGAGTTGGTTTTACCTGTCACATTGAAAAGATCGGTGACCGGAATTCTTAACATGTACATTTCTGTTCTCCCCAAATAACAACACCCCCCCTCCCATCCAGGAGGTAAAATGAGATACCCCTTGTCACTGCATACCCACATCCATCCAAAAGGTGCTCCCATGCCTTCCTCTATCCTAGAAAGGTTTACACCTGTCACCTGTTACTGTAAGTCTTAACACACTAAAATGCCCTTTAGCATAGTTTCTCCTATCACTATACTCTTCTCTCAGTTGACCCATATATTCATGACAAGCTCTAGTGTCTCCCATATCTTCCCTCTACCAAATTAGGTACGTTTGCTCCCTTCTTGTGACCACCCCAACATACATGTGTCCCATAATCCCCAAATGTTCAACAGTCTTTCTAGCCAAGCACTTTACTATACATAAAGCAACAGCAAAACACAGTAGTCCTACCAGGAGTGGAACAATCATGGCAGACAGGAACATCATTACCTTACCCATCACGTTTCCAAATACACTATTAAACCAGTGTCCAATTTGGTCAAAGATGGTGTTGTCAGCTTTTCCCAGAGTACAACCTAATTTAACCAGTTCATTTATAATAGCTGTCATGTTGTCAGAGGAGTCAGGAATCAACATGACACAGTAATCCTCATCGTTTATTCCAAGGGACCTGTAGGCCCCTCTGTCTTTAGCCAATATGTGCCATTTCGTCTCTGGTCATTACTGCCTTCAAATTCTGCACATTTAGTGACAACTGAGTACTTTCAAGATAGTAGGGCCTGCATGGAGTATGTCAAATTGTTAATCCCCTTACCCTTTACTACAACTCCTACACCTAGAAAACTTACTAAGGCTGCCTGCCATCTCTACCTGAGACAGCACATGTACATAAGCTTCATTATTTTGAGCCACTGCTCTTTTAGCTCTGAAATTCGATCTGAAACTAATTTGCAAAGAACTGTTCAGCAACTCAGAAGCGAGTAATGTTGCTACTGTCAGTTCAGTTTTCCCCAGATAACAACACCCTTTCCATCCCCTGGGGAGGAACATGTAGCCATTACCCCCACAGATCCAGAGATGATCTGGAGGTGTCCCCATGCCTTTGCCTATGTTTGACATATTTACCCTAGTTATCAATTGTTGCCCATCCGGTACAACAAAACTACTGGTATCTGTTTTTAGGCCTGTGTAAGACAGGCAATTAGTGGTGTTTCCTACATCCACATTCCCTGAGTTGCAGATACAAACGGGGGGAGTTATTGTGGGTTTTAATCCTGCCAACACAACATCTCCTTTATCATTTATGGGCTTTACACTACCAGTCAGATACTCTCCCCATTGTACTTTTGGAGGTCCTATGCATTTAATCAGCTGGGAATTGTTACCTGGTTGTACACTAGGAACCTTCTTCTACCTTGGCCATTTAGTCTTAATGGGCCCACCCTCCTTAAATTCTTTAGCTGTATCTGAACTATTACCTATTGTCTTATTGGATAATCCACATTCCCATGCTGCTTCCTTTCCCCTAGTGACCAACATCAGAATAGTATAATTGCTGTTTCTTTGTCGAACCCTGGTATTGTTCCTTTGCATAAAATGGAGTAATTAACATCCAAAATCATTCTTTCCAATTGGTACTACCTGGGTTTCCCACAGAAAGGTTGTGGAGCTGGGTTCATGGAAAATCATTACCCGTGTGCCAGATGTGTTCCCCCTCCCCTGTAATCCCATGTATGTCACTGCTTTCACCCATTTATTATTCTCCACATCCCCATCCACAAAGGGAACAGGTAGGATTTGGAGAGCAACAAAAACCCTGCATGTGTGTTTCCATTGTTGCAGTTTTCTTGATTCACAACCATAGTGTGTGTATATGATGGTGTCCTCGACATCTGATGACTCTTCAGGTTCTGTGGTTGAACCCTCTGTTGGTTCTTCTGACCTTTGGTCTCGGCCCTCTGACTGAGGTCTTCCCCGTTTCTCCTCTGTGCCTTCTCATCGGTGGATCTTAGCCTCTTTTGTTGCCATGGTCACCTGGAAGGTTCCCATCCATCTTGGCTGGTTCCATTTTCTTTTATGGACTCATAGTTTCACCCAGGCTCCTACGCAGATGGTCAGAGCATCATCTGGATCCTCACCTGGTGATTGGTTCTGCTGCTTTCCTAGTGTGAGAGTGGAGAAAACTTACAACAGAAGTTAGTTCCTTCGTGTACTCAAAATGGTCACACTATGTCTTAGTTATGTCTATCTGTCGGTCAGTCATAGGTCTCACCCCTGGGGTGTTCATTGGTCATCTTGTTAACATTTCATAAGGTGTACACCCAATACCTTTGTTAAGGCTGCTGCGCATTTTCATGAGGACAAGAGGCAATCCTTCTACCCATGGCATTCCTGTGGAATGGCATAGGTTGGCAAGGGAGCATTTCATGTTCTTATTAGCCCTCAGTAACTCTTGTTACTATGTGGTTGATAGATGGACACAAACTTCTGGTCAACACCCATCATTTTGGCCATTTGGGTAACCACATCTCCTATGAGATAGGTCCCATTGTCTGCAGACAAACCTCAGGCACTCTGAACCTGAGTATAAATTCCCTAACTAGCAACTTTGCAACTGTTCGCGCATCACAGTTGGTGGTGGGATGGTTCCACCCACCTGGTAAACCTGTCAATTATCACCAGGCAGTATCTTTCTTTCTTTTTGCTCTACCATGTCTATGAAATCCATAGCTAGGTGGGCAAAATATCCTTTTGGAGTGGGGTACTTCCCTGGTTACAGTGGATTTCCCTTGTCTATGTTATATAACAAACATGTCGTGCAACGATAAATGAACTGTTTTACGTGCTGATTCAAATTTTGGGTCCAATTTTCTTTTGGGTCCAATTTTCAAATATTCTCCTCCTCCTCCATTCTCCTCTCATATCCCCCTTTGACGAATGGCTCACATGGTTGATGGTAAACAGGGCATGCCAGACAAAAGATGTAGCCATAAGCCAACCTAGGACAGAGAGCACACCCTCTCTCCCTCCACAGCTGGTGAATGAGAATATCAGCCTGCTGCTGTTTCTCAAGATCACCGTCATTGTTGATTCTGAGGGAAATAAGAACTTTTGGTGTTCTAATTTCCCATTGGCCATCCTCTGTCATTAGCAAAGTTTCCACTTCCTCTGCCAGGCCCAAAATTTCCTCTGCCCCTGTTGTAACCTCTTCTTCTTCCATTTCCCCCACACTGTGAACTCACATGCCCCAACCGCCCACAGGTCCAGCATTGAGTGTTGTTCCAGTCACGAAAAACTTTGGCGGGCCCATATCCTCTTCCATACCATGTTTTTGTGTCACCATAAGGCTGAATGGTGAAAAGCCCATACCCTGCAGGCGCCAAGTTCACAGGTGTGACAGATATGACTGTGGGGGAGGTGCAGGCTGTGGTTGTGGTGAGCCTGTAGAAACAACTTGAGCAGATGTCTAGGGTCTTCCAGTCTGTTCCTTTTTGTGGAGTGTGTTGGGGTGACGATGGAAAACTTCCTCCAGGAACTGTGCCTCGTTTTTCTTTCTTTCATCCAATTCTACTGTTCTCATGTCGCTTGTCGCTGCTGTTGTGCCGTCCACCTCCTTTGTGGTTGCTTCTGCATTTTCTTCTGTCAGTGGCATGAGAGGGTAGATCTGTGTATAGTCACCCAGGGGTCTTCTGGGTTGATTCTCATACGGCAGCGGGGCGCTGGGGAGTACTCCTGTTCTGCCTCTGCCTCGAATTCTATTGTTCTCTCCATCTTTAGTTTGGTCACGGTAGCCTTGTTCATGAAGATCTGTCCTTCAGCATCATCATTTCAATCACAGTTTCTGATACAAGGGTACTCGTCTTTATCCCCTTCTTTTTGTCCATTTTTCTTATCTCCTTGACTAAATCCAACCTAGTCTTGTTGAATGAACCAACCATTGGATATCTATTTTCTCCTGCCATCACTGTCCAGACATGCCATTTCATAAAAGAACATTTAAATTCCACAGTAGGAAACTTTTTTTGCATATATTCAACAGGCGTGACAGGCTTCATTGCTCCTCATTCTGGTTTGACTGTGACATGGTGCTCCGGCTTTTTATTTAGATAGTCTGGGTGTTTTCCAATTTCTATAGGGTTATCCTAAAGTGGGTGTAATATGTAGTAATATGCCTATATAAATTCTTATCTATCTTCTTTCAGTGTGTGTTAAATAACAGTGGTTGCTACTGAAATCATAATTCTACTCTCACTTACTCCAGGCTATAGTAAATGGTTCTACTAAACTCAAATATACTTTACACATGGGCCTCACAGAGACACCCGCATGCCAGACTTCAATTCCTAATGTTATATCTTATGGGTGTATAGTAACAGTAATATGTTATACACCAGTACTGTCCTATGGTAGGAAAGTGTCATGAACAAATTGTCACGCCCTGACCTTAGAGATCCTTTTAATTCTCTATTTGGTTAGGTCAGGGTGTGACTAGGGTGGGCAATCTATGTTTTCTATTTCTTTGTTGGCCTGGTATGGTTCCCAATCAGAGTCTATCGTTGTCTCTGATTGGGGATCATATTTAGGCAGCCTTTTCCCACCTGTTGTTTGTGGGATCTTGTTTTTGTGTAGCTGCCTGTGAGCAGCCCAGAACGTCACGTTTCGTTTTCTTCTGTATTGTTTTTGGTGAGTTTCATATTTATTAAACATGTGGAACTCTATGCACGCTGCGCCTTGGTCCATTAATTCAACCAACGATCGTGACACAAATACGTTCAACCTTTTATTAAAATAACTTCTGTCCGACTCCTAACTTTTTATTCCACTATTGGGCCATTACCCAGTAAACCCCGCCATAATCCACAGACAAACAATCAATGAAACATACAACGCACTATTCATAAACAACTCAACTCATTCACTGGGTACCTCTTCAAAATAAACACTACAAAAATAAAATAACTCGTTTTCAGTAAAGATCGCCCGCATTACAACCCAAAATAAAATAGAAGAGTTGAGTATTATAACCACCTCTCCAAAACCCAAATAACATTAAGTAATGATCGCTGCATTACCTCCCAATATATAATGGATGATTAACGCTGAACCACCTCTTCAAAACCCGGATAATTGTCGCTCTGAATTACCTCTAACAAATAAAATTAAAACCTGGGCAATTGTCGCTCTGAATTACCTCTAACAAATAAACAAAGAACTAGTCTGAGTAATTGACGCTGAATTACCTCTAACAAATAAACAAAGAACTAGTCTGAGTAATTGACGCTGAATTACATCTAACAAATAAAATTAGGTGATTAACGCTGAATCACCTCTGCCAACTAGTATTGGGTAATTGTCGCCGAACTATCTCTAACAAATAAAATCAAAAAACATTCATCCTATATCGACATTCTGGTTTGACTGTGACATGGTGCTCCGGCTTTTTATTTAGATAGTCTGGGTGTTTTCCAATTTCTATAGGGTTATCCTAAAGTGGGTGTAATATGTAGTAATATGCCTATATAAATTCTTATCTATCTTCTTTCAGTGTGTGTTAAACCCCTAGGTGAACCACCTTCACTGCAAAATACAGAGGTTAAGCAATATTAATTTCACTTAACATTACTGACCTGCATGACCAAGTGAAAAGACAGAAGGCTGTGTTAAAAAATGTTAATGCCGAAGACACACCAGAAGGGCTTTCCGGTGGGGATTGAGCAATTTTGAGCAATTTTGACAAAGTATTCACACCCCTTGACTTTTTCCACATTCTGTCTTGATTCAATAACTATTCAACCATAAGCCATTAAAAAAAAAATGTTAAAAGTTAACAATGTGAACAAAAAAAGGTACTAAGTGCATGGTAAACATACTGTAGATACAAACAAAAATGTTATGATATGATAAGTTCAGCTGTAATCATTTGCTTAACAAGTCACAAGTTGCATGGATGATTTTTGAATGACTACCTCATCTCTGTACCCCACATATACAATTATCTGTAAGGTCCATCAGTCAAGCAGTGAAATTCAAACACAGGTTCAACCACAAAGACCAAGGAGGTTTTCCAATGCCTCGCAATGAAGGGCACCTATTGGTAGATGGGTAAAAAAAGCAGAGCATGAAGTTATTAATTACACTTAGGATGGCGTACTTCTTAACTCAGTTGCCGGAGAGGAAGGAAAACGCTTAGGAATTTCACCATGAGGCCAATTCTGACTTTAAAACAGTCACAGAGTTTAATGGCTGTGAAAACTGAGGATGGATCAATAACATTGTAGTTACTCCACGATACTGTTACGTACGCCTCTTGGAGGAGGGAACGCAACAACTTGCTACATCTCAACTCCCCGTGGAGTGAAAAAAAGTATGTGATCGTAGGTGCGGGGAAGTACGACAGAGGCAGAGAAAAATACAGTTTACAGGGATTTTATTATTCCTTAACACGTTAAGAGGGGAAAAGGGGCTGGACGGAACCAAAGCAAAGAAAGTAAAAATTAAAAAGAGTCCCCTCTCCTACCCTACCTGCCTTCCCACTACTTACCTCATCTTTAGCACCACCTGGCACGCTAACCAAAATACAGGGGTTGGTCCGCCCAGGTCTTGCCTAGTGTACATAGACAGATTAAATACTACAGGTTATGTATGTCCGCAGTTTAATGCCTTTTTAGCTGAAACTTTATACAGCAAAATGTGAAGACTGTGCAAGGGACGTGTAGACTTTCACTAGGCATTGTATTTGACCAAATTTTGGAGACATACAGTTCCAGTCAAAGTTTGGACACACTTACTCATTCCAGGGTTTTTCTTTATTTTTTATATTTTCTTTGTGGATTGTGGAGGCCAGGTCATATGATGCAGCTCTCCATCACTCTCCTTCTTGGTCAAATAGCCCTTACACAGCCTCGAGGTGTGTTTTGGGTCATTGTCCTCTTGAAAAACAAATGATAGTCCCACTAAGCACAAACCAGATGGGATGGCGTATTGCTGCAGAATGCTGCGGTAGCCATGCTGGTTAAGTGTGCTTTGAATTCTAAATAAATCAACCACAGTGTCACCAGCAAAGCACCCCCACACCATCACACCTCCTCCTCCATGCTTCACAGTGGGAACCACATGTGTGCCTTGTTAATTTGTGGAATATCTTTCCTTAATGTGTTTTAGCTAATCAGTTGCGTTGTGACAAGGTAGGGTTGGTATACAGAAGATAGCACTATTTGGTAAAAGACAAAGTCCATATTATGGAAAGAACAGCTAAAATAAGCAAGGAGAAACGTAGTCCATAATTTTCTTTATTTTTTTTCAATTTCACCTTTATTTAACCGGTAGGCCAGTTGAGGACAAGTTCTCATTTACAACTGCGACCTGGCCAAGATAAAGCAAAGCAGTGCGACACAAACAACAACACAGAGTTACACATGGAATAAACAAACATACAGTCAATAACACAATAGAAAAGTCTATATACATTGTGTGCAAATGAGGTAAGATTAGGTAGGTAAGGCAATAAATAGGCCGTAGTGGCGAAGTAATTACAATTTAGCAATTAAACACTGGAGTGATAGATGTGCAGAAGATGAATGTGCAAGTAGAGATACTGGGGTGCAAAGGAGCAAAATAATAAATAACAATATGGGGACGAGGTAGTTGGATGGGCTATTTACAAATGGGCTATGTACAGGTGCAGTGATTTGTGAGCTGCTCTGACAGCTGGTGCTTAAAGTTAGTGAGGGAGATATGAGTCTCCAGCTTTTTGCAATTCGTTCCAGTCATTGGCAGCAGAGAACTGGAAGGAAAGGAGGAATTGGCTTTGGGGTTGACCAGTGAAATATATCTGCTGGAGCGCATGCTATGGGTGGGTGCTGCTATGGTGACCAGTGAGCTGAGATAAGGCGGGGCTTTACCTAGCTTATAGATAACCTGGAGCCAGTGGGTTTGGCGACGAGTGCGAAGCGAGGGCCAGCCAACGAGAGCGTACAGGTCGCCGTGGTGGGTAGTATATGAAACTGAAACTGAAAGCGCGAACCACTGCTTTTAACCAGGGCAAGGTGACCGGAAACATGACCGAATACACACAGTGTAGCTATTCTCTCCGCAAGGCTATCAAACAGGCTAAGTCCCAGTACAGAGACAAAATTGAATCGCAATTCAACAGCTCAGACACAAGGGGTATGTGGCAGGGTCTACAGTCTATCACGGATTACAAAAAGAAAAGCAGCCCCGTCGCGGATCAGGATGTCTTGCTCCCAGACAGGCTAAATACCTTTTTTGCCCGCTTTGAGGATAATACAGTGCCACTGACACGGCCCACTACCAAAACCTGCGGGCTCTCCTTCACTGCAGCCGAGGTGAGTAAAACATTTAAACGTGTTAACCCTCGCAAGGCTGCAGGCCCAGACGGCATTCCCAGCCGCGTCCTCAGAGCATGCGCAGACCAGCTGGCTGGTGTGTTTACGGACATATTCAATCAATCCTTAGCCCAGTCTGCTGTTCCCACATGCTTCAAGAGGGCCACCATTGTTCCTGTTCCCAAGAAAGCTAAGGTAACTGAGCTAAACGACTACCGCCCCGTAGCACTCACTTCCGTCATCATGAAGTGCTTTGAGAGACTAGTCAAGGACCATATCACCTCCACCCTACCGGACACCCTAGACCCACTCCAATTTGCTTACCGACCCAATAGGTCCACAGACGACGCAATCGCAACCACACTGCACACTGCCCTAACCCATCTGGACAAGAGGAATACCTATGTGAGAATGCTGTTCATCGACTACAGCTCAGCATTTAACACCATAGTACCCTCCAAACTCGTCATCAAGCTCGAGACCCTGGGCCTCGACCCCGCCCTGTGCAACTGGGTCCTGGACTTCCTGACGGGCCGCCCCCAGGTGGTGAGGGTAGGTAACAACATCTCCACCCCGCTGATCCTCAACACTGGGGCCCCACAAGGGTGCGTTCTGAGCCCTCTCCTGTACTCCCTGTTCACCCACGACTGCGTGGCCATGCACGCCTCCAACTCAATCATCAAGTTTGCGGACGACACTACAGTGGTAGGCTTGATTACCAACAACGACGAGACGGCCTACAGGGAGGAGGTGAGGGCCCTCGGAGTGTGGTGTCAGGAAAATAACCTCACACTCAACGTCAACAAAACAAAGGAGATGATTGTGGACTTCAGGAAACAGCAGAGGGAGCTCCCCCCTATCCACATCGACGGGTCAGTAGTGGAGAAGGTGGAAAGTTTTAAGTTCCTCGGTGTACACATCACGGACAAACTGAATTGGTCCACCCACACAGACAGCGTTGTGAAGAAGGCGCAGCAGCGCCTCTTCAACCTCAGGAGGCTGAAGAAATTCGGCTTGTCGCCAAAAGCACTCACAAACTTCTACAGATGCACAATCGAGAGCATCCTGTCGGGCTGTATCACCGCCTGGTACGGCAACTGCTCCGCACACAACCGTAAGGCTCTCCAGAGGGTAGTGAGGTCGGCAGAACGCATCACCCGGGGCAAACTACCTGCCCTCCAGGACACCTACACCACCCGATGTCACAGGAAGGCCATAAAGATCATCAAGGACAACAACCACCCAAGCCACTACCTGTTCACCCCGCTATCATCCAGAAGGCGAGGTCAGTACAGGTGCATCCAAGCAGGGACCGAGAGACTGAAAAACAGCTTCTATCTCAAGGCCATCAGACTGTTAAACAGCCACCACTAACATTTAGCGGCCGCTGCCAACAAACTGACTCAGCTCCAGCCACCTTAAAAATGGGAATTGATGGAAATTATGTAAAAATGTACCACCAGCCACTTTAAACAATGCCACCTAATATAATGTTTACATACCCTACATTACACATCTCTTATGTATATGTATATACTGTACTCTATATCATCTACTGCATCTTGCCATCTTATGTAATACATGGACCACTAGCCACTTTAAACTATGCCACTTTATGTTTACATACCCTACAGTACTCATCTCATAGGTATATACTGTACTCTATACCATCTACTGCACCTTGCCTATGCCGTCTGTACCATCACGCATTCATATATCTTTATGTACATATTCTTTATCCCTTTACACTTGCGTGTATAAGGTAGTAGTTGCGGAATTGTTAGGTTAGATTACTTGTTGTTATTACTGCATTGTCGGAACTAGAAGCACAAGCATTTCGCTACACTCGCATTAACATCTGCTAACCATGTGTATGTGACTAATAAATTTGATTTGATTTGATTTGATGAGGCTTTGGTGACAAAACGGATGGCACTGTGATAGACTGCATCCAATTTGCTGAGTAGTGTTGGAGGCTATTTTGTAAATGACATCGTCAAAGTCAAGGATAGTCAGTTTTACGAGGGTATGTTTGGCAACATGAGTGAAGTATGCTTTGTTGCGAAATAGGAAGCCGATTCTAGATTTGATTTTGGATTGGAGATGCTTAATGTGAGTCTGGAAGGAGAGTTTACAGTCTATCCAGACACGTAGGTATTTGTAGTTGTCCACATATTCTAAGTCAGAACCATCCAGAGAGAGGCATAAAGCAATCACAGGTGTTGATCAGGAGAGCTAAGACAACAACAGGTAAATGGCGATGAATGGGCAGAGAGGGTCAGTTAGATACACACAGGACCTGAGTTCGATGCTGAGGCCAATAGATAAACACAATGAGGTACCATGTTAGTGAACATCCAGCAGGCATCAGCTGTGTAGCCGAGTGATCATAGGGTCCAAAGAGCAGCAATAGGTGAGTCAGGGAGCAGTTTGGTAGTTGCTACTACGCTAGGCGAGCGGGAGACACAGCGTTCAGAAAGCTAGCGGGCCGGGGATAGCAGATGGGTCTTCGGCGACATCGCAACAGAAAAGCCTGTTGAAACCACATCGGACGATTACGTCGGCAGACCAGTCGTGATGGATCGGCGGGGCTCTGTGTCGACAATAAAGGGTCCAGGCCAATTGGCAAAAGAGGCGTTGTAGCCCAGGAATTAGCTGGTATTCTTTATCGGCTAGCTGGGAGATGGGCCTAGCTCGAGGCTAGCTCAAGGCTAACTGGTGCTTGCTTCGGGACAGAGGCGTTAGCCAACAATAGCGACTCGGTTGCATCTAGCTAGCTGCGATGATCCGGTGTAATAGTCCAGAGCTTGCGGCAGAAATCCGGTGATGTGGTAGAGAAAAGCAGTCCGATATGCTCTAAGTTGATATCGCGCTGTGCAGACTGGCAGGTATTGACCAAGCTGAAGCTGCTGGTGTCCGAGCTAAAGGTGAAGACAGCTAGCCGTGGCTAACAATGACTAATAGCTAGTAGCTAGTTAGCTGGCTAGCTTCTGATGGAGGTTCCAGTTATAAAGTATAAAGATAGCAGATCCGTACCACATTGGGTGAGGCGGGTTGCAGGAAAGTATATTTAGTTCGTAGATGGAAAGTGAGATTAAAATATATATGAAAAACCCCCAGAAGAAACAGACTATTTACTATTTACACGGGACAAGACAAACACACGTCCGACTGCTACACCATTACATTACTTTAAGACATGAAGGTCAGTCAATCTGGAAACACTTTTTTGCCTACTACATTATTCCATACTTGTTATTTCATGGTTTTGATGTCTTCACTATGTCATGCCCTGACCATAGTGTGCTGTTTATTCTCTATGGTGGTTGGGGCGTGACAATGACTAGGGTGGGTTATCTAGGTGTTTAATCATCTATGTTGGCCTGGTATGTTTCCCAATCAGAGGCAGCTGTTTATCGTTGTCTCTGATTGGGAATCATTTTTAGGCAGCCATTTCCCCTTTGTGCTTTGTGGGATCTTGTGTTTGTGTAGCTGCCTGTGAGCAGTCCAGAACGTCATGTTTCATTTGTGCTTGTTTGTTTGTTTTGTTTGGTGAGTTTCGATTTATTAAAATATGTGGAACTCTACGCACGCTGCGCCTTTGTCCATTCATTATAGCGATCGTGACACACTATTATTCTACAATGTAGAAAATAGAAAAAATAAAGAAAAACCCTTGAATGAGTAGGTGTGTCGAACTTTTGACTGGTACTGTATAATAAATGACTGAAGGTTAGACAGTTAGACACAATATTGAACTATAATTGTTGGATTGTACCATCCTGAGTTAACTGAATTGTTTTGAGGCTTCCATGCTCCGGCCTGATTATTTATTTTTTACATTTATATAATGGGATTATAACTCAAAGCATTTTACATGACATGAATGTAACTCTCCTCTCTCACCACCAAAGAAAGAGACATCTCTGGATCTGTTATATCTGTTCTGGAGGCTCTCATTGCTACAAAACCCTCTTGACACCCACCGTGTTGTGTGACTTTCTTACAGATGTTTTACATCCATTGTTTGAGTTTAATTATATCTCCTACTCTCTTCAGCAGAAGTGCCCCACGTCCACACTCGCATGCTTTGAAAAAGAAGTGAATGTCCTGGTGTTAGAATCTGGGAATAAGTCCTCACCTATATACAAGCCAAAACTAGCCATCCGGCTGAAGTCCTTGATAAAACAGGTAAGCCAATCAGTGTGAGTCAGACACAGGCCAGCTGCATTTGAGGTGCATTGGGATGTTTTTGATTCTACCTTGTCCTTTGGCTGTCTTAGTACACTTTCATTCCAGCTATAGAGCATTTTGTTGTCTTGGTGAAAATGATGAGAGTCTGAATAGCTGATTTGGACTCCTGCGTTACTGTTTGCTTATACTATTGTTATTCTCAGACAGTTCTTACACATTTGTTTCACATTTTCCATCTGTGTTTATAAGAGAAACATAAGGTTCATGTCGCCATTGACATGGCATGTTGTGCTAATTACTCAGATGTGGTTATTTTAAGATACAAACCATCTCAATGGAATAGTTTAGAAATTACTAAGGCTGCTTTTACACAGGCAGCCCAATTCTGATATTTTGGACATTATTGATGAGAACAATTAGCACTGTGATTCAAAACGGCAACCGTCCGGTTGCTGGCCCCCTTCTCTAATGTACTGTATATAGTGATCAACTGAAATTCCAAACTTTGAACAAGCATATCACCTGCCCCGTTTGAGCTACAGTCAATGTCAATTTGTATACATATATACATATATATATACATGGACGTTTGTTTCCCATTTTTGTTTCCCATAAGGACCTATAAACATTAGATTTTCCGCAAATTAGACTTTTTGTACCCCACGATTGTAACGGCAGCCTTCCTCCTCTTCGTCTGAAGAGGTGTAGCAGGGATCGGACCAAGACGCAGCGTAGCTCGTGTTCAACATGTTTTAATAAACAAGACGAAAACGTGAACACTTACAAAATACAAAAATAACAAACGTGGCAAACCGAAACAGTCCTCTCTGGTGAAACGAACACAAAGACAGGAAACAACCACCAACCAACCCCAACACAAAACAAGCCACCTATATATGATTCCCAATCAGAGACAACACAAAACACCTGCCTCTGATTGAGAACCATATTAGGCCAAACATAGAAACAGACAAACTAGACACACAACATAGAATGCCCACCCAGCTCACGTCCTGACCAACACTAAAACAAGTAAAACACACAAGAACTTTGGTCAGAACGTGACAACGATAGATATTTTTTTTAATAAAATGCTGCTACTCTTCCTTCCTATATGATTTGATGACACTAAATAACCGCCTGGTCTTTTGTCACGAAACTTTGCACAATGATAGAAAGTCACTCCAAGGCCACTCCGATTGACCACATGGTGGCTTGAATGTGAGTATGGTGTGCTTGGCCCCCGGAAATGCCACTTGCAGCTATATTTTTTTATAACTGATATTCCGATTTAGCCAAAACAGTAAAGCATAACACCACTTCGCAACAGTTCTGATTACATATCTGCCTGTTCAGTAAATGTATGTCAAATCGCATTCATTTTCATTGTTGAAATTGAAATTGGAAACCTTGGTTAATTGTTAAAAACACTGTCTTAAAATGTCATGGCTTGCGTTAGGCAAATTAACATAAATGTGCCTATATTATATATTCTCAACATAGTTTTTTTTGCAAGTACTTAATAATAATTTAAGGTGAGTAACAGTGAAATAACAAAAAATCCCCTAGCAGCGTCTTACATGCCTACTGTAGAAACCATTTGTGTATGTGTAGATGATAGACACCAGTGGATTGATGTGAATATTTAACTCTCAATTCATTGACATCGACCATTATGTTACTATCAGTATAGTCTAGCGAGACTACTATCAGTATAACTGTCCCTCGTCTGCCCGTACAAATAAATCCTGTTTTACAGCGCATTCGGGAAAGTATTCAGACCTCTTGACTTTTCCCCCATTTTGTTACGTTACAGCCTTATTCTAAAATTGATTAAATATACTTTTTTTCTCATCAATCTACACACTAAGGTCGCATTTGACAAAGCCAAAACAGGTTTATTTATTTTTTTGCTAATTTATTCTGAATAAAAAACAGAATATCTTATTTACATAAGTATTCAGACCCTTTGCTATGAGACTCAAAATTGAGCTCAGGTGCATTCTGTTTCCATTGATCATCCTTGAGATGTTTCTACAACTTGACTGGAGTCCACCTGTGGTAAATTCAATTGATTGGACATGATTTGTAAAGGCACACACCTGTCTGTATAAGGTCCCACAGTTGACAATGCATGTCAGAGAAAAAACCAAGCCATGAGGTCGAAGGAATTGTCTGTAGAGCCCCGAAACAGAATTGTGTCGAGGCACATAGCTGGGGAAGGGTACCAAAACATTTCTGCAGTTCCCAAAGAAAACAGTGGCCTCCATCATTCTTAAATGGAAGAAGTTTGGAACCACCAAGACTCTTCCGAGAGCTGGCCACCCAGCCAAACTGAGCAATCAGGAGAGAAGTACTATAGTACTTGCATTATCATAATATTAAAATAATGACTTCTCTGTCTCTTGCTTTTTCTCACTCGCTGTATCATAGAGCCTCTCTTTTTTGACTATGTTATGCATATGTTGTGAGTGTTTTCCTCTCTGTATTGCAGAAGGAAGGTGCCAACTGTCCAGACTGTGAGGTCCACAGAGAAAGGGCAGCAAAGGATTTCTTAACAACATTGCAAACAATTCTGGAGTGGATGAACAATCATGGGTGTAGCCAGCCAGCCACACAAGTCACATAAGTGCAGAAGGCTACCTGAACAATTGCTATATGTAGAAAATACTATACATGTATTGTAATGTACCAGACCACCGCTATCTTTCCCAGAGGGAGTAGCTGAGGATCTGCCGGGGACATCATCTCCTTCACTTAGAATAAAAGTCTGTCTGATCTATGTTGTACGTTGATGCACAAGGCACACACCAGGGTTTGAATACAGTGTGTCATATTTAGTGTATATTACTTGAGATTAAGCTCTTTATTTAATTTTTTTTATTTGATTTTGAATTTTAGGACCCCTTTAGGTATCAAAAAGTATATACAAATGTTTTGATAAAATATTGAATTTGGCCTTTACTACTATAGTCCATAGAAACGCATTGACTAACGCATTCATAAATGGCCAAAAAATACAGTAAAAAAATAAGGTTTTGAAGTGTCTGTCCTATATCTAGGAGATATAAGAAAGCTCAGGAAATATTTTGGGATTTTTTACACATATTTAACCCCTTATTTTTGTTGGCACAAAACTACCTCCATACTTCCATTAATTTGTATGGGTTACCTTCAGACGAGTCTCGTGACACTTGTAGGGGTAGTACAGCAAAACTGAGAGCACCATCATGTTTGTGAGAGTCTCCCATTTCCATAGAGTGGTCATAGTTTGTAGGCCAAACTGTTCGGACGCTGTACATTTACATTTACATTTACATTTAAGTCATTTAGCAGACGCTCTTATCCAGAGCGACTTACAAATTGGTGCATTCACCTTATGATATCCAGTGGAACAACCACTTTACAATAGTGCATCTAACTCTTTTAAGGGGGGGGGGGTTAGAAGGATTACTTTATCCTATCCTAGGTATTCCTTAAAGAGGTGGGGTTTCAGGTGTCTCCGGAAGGTGGTGATTGACTCCGCTGACCTGGCGTCGTGAGGGAGTTTGTTCCACCATTGGGGTGCCAGAGCAGCGAACAGTTTTGACTGGGCTGAGCGGGAACTGTACTTCCTCAGAGGTAGGGAGGCGAGCAGGCCAGAGGTGGATGAACGCAGTGCCCTTGTTTGGGTGTAGGGCCTGATCAGAGCCTGAAGGTACGGAGGTGCCGTTCCCCTCACAGCTCCGTAGGCAAGCACCATGGTCTTGTAGCGGATGCGAGCTTCAACTGGAAGCCAGTGGAGAGAGCGGAGGAGCGGGGTGACGTGAGAGAACTTGGGAAAGTTGAACACCAGACGGGCTGCGGCGTTCTGGATGAGTTGTAGGGGTTTAATGGCACAGGCAGGGAGCCTAGCCAACAGCGAGTTGCAGTAATCCAGACGGGAGATGACAAGTGCCTGGATTAGGACCTGCGCCGCTTCCTGCGTGAGGCAGGGTCGTACTCTGCGAATGTTGTAGAGCATGAACCTACAGGAACGGGTCACCGCCTTGATGTTAGTTGAGAACGACAGGGTGTTGTCCAGGATCACGCCAAGGTTCTTAGCACTCTGGGAGGAGGACACAATGGAGTTGTCAACCGTGATGGCGAGATCATGGAACGGGCAGTCCTTCCCCGGGAGGAAGAGCAGCTCCGTCTTGCCGAGGTTCAGCTTGAGGTGGTGATCCGTCATCCACACTGATATGTCTGCCAGACATGCAGAGATGCGATTCACCACCTGGTTATCAGAGGGGGGAAAGGAGAAGATTAATTGTGTGTCGTCTGCATAGCAATGATAGGAGAGACCATGTGAGGATATGACAGAGCCAAGTGACTTGGTGTATAGCGAGAATAGGAGAGGGCCTAGAACAGAGCCCTGGGGGACACCAGTGGTGAGAGCACGTGGTGCGGAGACAGATTCTCGCCACGCCACCTGGTAGGAGCGACCTGTCAGGTAGGACGCAATCCAAGCGTGGGCCGCGCCGGAGATGCCCAGCTCGGAGAGGGTGGAGAGGAGGATCTGATGGTTCACAGTATCAAAGGCAGCCGATAGGTCTAGAAGGATGAGAGCAGAGGAGAGAGAGTTAGCTTTAGCAGTGCGGAGCGCCTCCGTGACACAGAGAAGAGCAGTCTCAGTTGAATGACTAGTCTTGAAACCTGACTGATTTGGATCAAGAAGGTCATTCTGAGAGAGATAGCAGGAGAGCTGGCCAAGGACGGCACGTTCAAGAGTTTTGGAGAGAAAAGAAAGAAGGGATACTGGTCTGTAGTTGTTGACATCGGAGGGATCGAGTGTAGGTTTTTTCAGAAGGGGTGCAACTCTCGCTCTCTTGAAGACGGAAGGGACGTAGCCAGCGGTCAAGGATGAGTTGATGAGCGAGGTGAGGTAAGGGAGAAGGTCTCCGGAAATGGTCTGGAGAAGAGAGGAGGGGATAGGGTCAAGCGGGCAGGTTGTTGGGCGGCCGGCCGTCACAAGACGCGAGATTTCATCTGGAGAGAGAGGGGAGAAAGAGGTCAAAGCACAGGGTAGGGCAGTGTGAGCAGAACCAGCGGTGTCGTTTGACTTAGCAAACGAGGATCGGATGTCGTCGACCTTCTTTTCAAAATGGTTGACGAAGTCATCAGCAGAGAGGGAGGAGGGGGGAGGAGGGGGAGGAGGATTCAGGAGGGAGGAGAAGGTGGCAAAGAGCTTCCTAGGGTTAGAGGCAGATGCTTGGAATTTAGAGTGGTAGAAATTGGCTTTAGCAGCAGAGACAGAAGAGGAGAATGTAGAGAGGAGGGAGTGAAAGGATGCCAGGTCCGCAGGGAGGCGAGTTTTCCTCCATTTCCGCTCGGCTGCCCGGAGCCCTGTTCTGTGAGCTCGCAATGAGTCGTCGAGCCACGGAGCAGGAGGGGAGGACCGAGCCGGCCTGGAGGATAGGGGACATAGAGAGTCAAAGGATGCAGAAAGGGAGGAGAGGAGGGTTGAGGAGGCAGAATCAGGAGATAGGTTGGAGAAGGTTTGAGCAGAGGGAAGAGATGATAGGATGGAAGAGGAGAGAGTAGCGGGGGAGAGAGAGCGAAGGTTGGGACGGCGCGATACCATCCGAGTAGGGGCAGTGTGGGAAGTGTTGGATGAGAGCGAGAGGGAAAAGGATACAAGGTAGTGGTCGGAGACTTGGAGGGGAGTTGCAATGAGATTAGTGGAAGAACAGCATCTAGTAAAGATGAGGTCAAGCGTATTGCCTGCCTTGTGAGTAGGGGGGGAAGGTGAGAGGGTGAGGTCAAAAGAGGAGAGGAGTGGAAAGAAGGAGGCAGAGAGGAATGAGTCAAAGGTAGACGTGGGGAGGTTAAAGTCACCCAGAACTGTGAGAGGTGAGCCATCCTCAGGAAAGGAACTTATCAGGGCGTCAAGCTCATTGATGAACTCTCCAAGGGAACCTGGAGGGCGATAAATGATAAGGATGTTAAGCTTGAAAGGGCTGGTAACTGTGACAGCATGGAATTCAAAGGAGGCGATAGACAGATGGGTCAGGGGAGAAAGAGAGAATGTCCACTTGGGAGAGATGAGGATCCCAGTGCCACCACCCCGCTGACCAGAAGCTCTCGGGGTGTGCGAGAACACGTGGGCAGACGAGGAGAGAGCAGTAGGAGTAGCAGTGTTATCAGTGGTAATCCATGTTTCCGTCAGTGCCAAGAAGTCGAGGGACTGGAGGGAAGCATAGGCTGAGATGAACTCTGCCTTGTTGGCCGCAGATCGGCAGTTCCAGAGGCTGCCTGAGACCTGGAACTCCACGTGGGTCGTGCGCGCTGGGACCACCAGGTTAGAGTAGCAGCGGCCACGCGGTGTGAAGCGTTTGTATGGTCTGCAAAGCGGAATGCAACTACTCGCTCCAAACCAAACCGGAAGTGCGTATCGTAGAGGGAGAGGCAATAGAAGTGTTGTTTCTTGTATTATTGTCTTTTGTGTCTTTAGAGGACTGCTTCACCTTAATGTCCCCTTTCCCTTTTCTTCTGTCCTTATTTTGTCCCACTTTGTCCCTTCTTTGTCCCTTCTTCTCTTCTGCCAACTAGACACTCCTTGTTAGCTAGCTAGCTTCTTTCAGGAATGTCCCTAGCAACTGCCTAGCAACAGGTAAACAACTTAGCTAGCTAAGAAAACGGTATAATTTTATGAAAAATTGTTACTTTTTCAAAAGCCTTTCTTCTTTGTTTGCTGCTTGTTTGGTCTCCTATTCAGTTTGCAGTTTTCTTTTGATTTTTTTCGATGTACTTTACTCTAAAAAAACATTTAAATTTCAATATTTGTAGGAGCTCATCTTTTCAGCTGCTGCTGCTTAATTTGGAACTCCGGAACTCTGTAGACGTTTTCTTGAGAAGACAGAATTTTGGGATGTCTCCTGGTCTGAAAAACACCTCTGTAGCTCGGCCATCTTTCAACACTGATGTGGAATGCTGACATAGGCGGATGCAGTGGATTGAGACGCTGCAAAAATCTGATATCTCTTAAACTGACAGATTTGGATGGGAATATTTGTATTATGTTGCTTAGATTGACTCACGGTTGTGTCAAGGACTGTATTTTTTTGTTATTATGTTTAAAATGCATATTGATTTGCACTAACCTGTGCATCTTGCTCATTTCTTACCCCATACACAATTGACCATTCTTGGATTGAAAAAGGCCTCTGTTTTTACTTTTTACCCTCTCATTTCATGGTCAATTGACATCCTCATCAAGTTGTCTATCCAGGTCTCTTTGGAATGAGAAATGATTTACCTGGGCAGTGTGTCTAAACATTTTTACATTACAAATGTGTCTTGGCTTGCTGTCATGTCTGTTCCGTAAACCTGTAATATTAGTTGTAGTTTTGATACACTTTTCAACATTAACAACAGTAACATTAACAACATATAAACTGTAGTCAAATGTACTCAAATGTTAACCCATCAGAGTCTAAGCCCTGTCTAAGCCGGAGGAGGGGGAGTTCCACTAAGCTAATTGGAATTGTTTTAAGAAAGTCATACCAAGGATCATTTAGCTATTTGATTAGGAATTTTAAGACCCCTTGAAGTATGAAAAAAATATATGAAAAAATTATTTGATGAAAGATTATTTTGGGCCTTACTGGTATTAGCCCATACAAACACATTGAATAACAGATTCACTACATGGGACAACAGATAGTCCCCAAAAAATATCACAAGTAAGTTTGTTCTGAAGTGTCTCTCCCACATCTGAGAGATATAGGAGAGACAAGGGGTCTGAATACTTTCTGGAGGAACTTTATATACTTTATTGAGCCCTTCAATGGTTATTTGCAGTTCCGAAAAGGGTTCTTTCCTCTTTTAGTGATAATTAAAATATTTTGGGGTGTGGTTTGCTCAGAGCTCTTTTTGTACAATCTTGAGTGAGTGTCATTTCAGTCGATCTAATCTGGTGTGTCATGCCACAATGTAAAATGACTATGACCAGTGAAGGTGTCTTGTGAAAGACTCATGTATGGCCTTATATGAACAATTTTCCATAAATGTTATATAAAGAACCATTAACAAAAGGGTTCTATATAGCACCAAAAAGGCTTGTAACTATAGTTGAACCCTTTTTTGGTGCAATTTAGAACCTTTTATTAATGATTTTTTTATAGAACTTTAGGTAATGGTTCTTTATAGCACCATACAGGTTCCATTTTGAACCTTATGAGCATGGTTCTTTATTGAATATTTAAAAAAAGGGTTCTATATAGCACCAAATACAGTTCCGCTATGTTTACAAGACAAAGAATCCATATTTTCCACTATTTAGAACCTTTTTCTGTGTGTGTAGCCAGTAGGGATGGGAATTGCCAGGGACCTCACGATACGATGTTATCGATACTTAGGTGCCGATTCAATATGTATTGCGATCTCACGATTGTAACAATATTGCTATAATAACCATCATATTGAAGTAAACTTGGAGTCACAGAGGATATGTTGTATGGGCCTTCCACTATGACTTAAGAAAGCATGCCGTTTTTTAGGCTACAGATAAAATAGGCCCTATGTTATGATGAACTTCATAGGGGTGGTGAAAGTGCATGGCGTTCCTTTCCAATAAATATCGAGGGTCTTTTTCTGGTGATATGATGATCAATGCTTGACTGCCATTTGACAAATAAAAACAATCTCGCTCCACTGACCACGTTTCCATCCACAGTTTTTATGCTTGAGTAAAGTGTGGTGGTTCATTTCTTTACTATCAAATGAGGAGAGACAAACTTATCAAACAAGTCAGAGTTATACTTCAACTAAATCTTTAACAGTGAGAGCTTTGCAATAGCAATGGCTTGTCGACGAATCACCGTCTCTGATGATTCGTTGAGAGCGCCGAGACAAAAGTATAAAGGTCTTTTATAGCAAAGATACACCCCTTTCAACCTACATGACGACCAACAGATATATAGAATGGGTCACAAGGTTAAGATCTGTATGAAAGATACCTATAATACATAGCAGACAGTATCTGCTGTGTCAACAGTTTTCATTGTATAGACCAGTGTCTGGCCCTCCGACTCCAAACTGGAACCATCTCTCCCTCGTACGGTATAGAACAGAAACATTAACTCATGCTCTGGAATGCTCTTTAGGTTTCATCACCCAAAAGACATCGTAAATCTCCCCTGTCAGTGTTTTCTCCCAGAGGCCCATCCTCAGTAGAACACACACACAATAGTTAACAATACTCTATTCTGTTGAAATAAAACAACCATTTAATGCAATAAAAGTATTATAACATAATCTTGCAATTTTGCCACCATAAAAGTCATACTGTATAAAAAGACAATCAAGACAGATGTGATGTAAACAGGAAGTTAAGGTACAATTTTATAAATGCCTTGAATCGTTTGACATGGTGGGATATTTTTGTGTCAGTAAAATCAATGATGTAAAAATGCTGGTGGAAAAGTCTTTATGCTCAAATATGTACATAATAACCACCATATCAAATTAAACTTGGAGTCACGCGATGAAATCACATTTGGTCCTCCCTCTATGACTCCGGAAATCATGCAGTTTATTAGGTTACAGATTAAATAAATGATGATGAACTTCACAGGGGGGTGAAAGTGCACGGTGATGAATTTGATGCTATTTTCCAATAAATATCCAGGGTCTTATTCTGGCGACATAATGATCGATGCTTGACATAATAATCTCATAGTGTACAGTGCCTTCGGAAAGTATTCAGACCCCTTGACTTGTACCACATTTTGTTACGTCACAGCCTTATTGTCACATTCTGACCTTAGTTTCTTTTTATGTCTTTGTGTTAGGTTGGTCAGGGCGTGAGTTGGGGTGGGTAGTCTATGTTCTGTTTTCTATGTTGTTGTATTTCTATGTCTGGCCTGATATGGTTCTCAATCAGAGGCAGCTATCGATCGTGGTCTCTGGTTGAGAATCATATTTAGGTAGCCTGTTTTCCCCATTTTGGTTGTGGGTGGTTGTTTTCTGTTTAGTGTATGTTCACCTGGCAGAACTGTTTCATTTTCGTTTTTTCCTCGTTGTTTTTTTGTGTAGTGTTCAGTTTTAATTAAATATGACGAACACTAACCACGCTGCATTTTGGTCCTCCTCTCCTTCCACCAACGAGAATCGTTACACTTATTCTAAAATGTAATAAATAAAACAATTTCCTCAGCAATCTACACACAATACCTCATAATGACAAAGTAAAAACTGTTTTTTAGAAATGTTTGCAAATGTATCAAAAAACAAAACAGAAATACCTTATTTACATCAGTATTCGTACCCTTTGCTATGAGACTCAAAATTGAGGTCAGGTGCATCCTGTTTCCATTGATCATCCTTGAGATGTTTCTACAACTTGATTGGAATCCATCTGTGGTAAATTCAATTGATTGGACATTATTTGGAAAGGCACACACCTGTCTATATAAGGTCCCACAGTTGACAGTCACTGACAGAGCTCTAGAGTTCCTCTGTGGAGATGGAAGAACCTTCCAGAAGGACAACCATCTCTGCAGTACTCCACCAATTAGGCCTTTATGGTAGAGTGGCCAGACAGAAGCCACTCCTCAGTAAAAGGCACATGACAGCCTGCTTGGAGTTTGCCAAAGGGCACCTAAAGGACTCTCAGACCATGAGAAACAATATTCTCTGGTCTGATGAAACCAAGATTTAACTATTTGGCCTGAATGCCAATCGTCACGTCTAGAGGAAACCTGGCACCATCCCTATGGTGGAGCATGGTGGTGGCAGCATCATGTTGTGGGGATGTATTTCAGCGGCAGAGACTGGGAGAATAGTCAGGATCGAGGCAAAGATGAACGGAGAGATCCTTGATGAAAACCTGCTCCAAAGTGCTCAGGACCTCAGACTGGGGCGAAGGTTCACTTTCAAACAGGACAAAAACCCTAAGCACACAGCCAAGACAACGCAGGAGTGGCTTCGGGACAAGTCTCTGAATGTCCTTGAGTGGCCCAGCCAGAGCCCAGAGCCGATCTAACATCTCTGGAGAGACCTGAAAATAGCTGTGCAGCAACGCTCCCCATCCAACCTGACAGAGCTTTAGAGGTTCTGCGGAGAAGATTCTAAAAAACAGTTTTTGCTTTGTCATTATGGGGTATTGTGTGTAGATTGATTAGGGGGAAAAAACAATTTAATCAATTTTAGAATAAGGCTGTAACCTAACAAAATGTGAAAAAAGTCAAGGGGTCTGAAAACATTTTGAAGGCACTGTAGATGTATATAGCCTACCAGCACAGCCTACCCACACTGTATCTGCGAGTTGTTGCTGGAGTGCAGGTGCCAAGACCAGAGTAGGCACATTTGCTATTTAATGCAACAGTTTTTGTGACAAAACTGTCAGTGGAGTTGAAAATTAACTTTAGATATTTATTCAATACATGAAAACTTCAGTGAAAAAGTACATTTTGTGATGCACAACATCATCATGCACTGATTTTTCTACAGATTTTTCTCAGCAACAAGTCCTGGAGGAACCATCACTGGTCGGGAAAATATGCACATTTACTTAAAGCGGATTTTCAAGTATTTGCATAAAAATCTGTTAACAATTAGATGCAATTAGTTTTATTCATAATATTCTCATCATGTAGGCTGGCACCCATACTGTATCTGCGAGCTGTTGGCTAGAGAGCACATGCCACACTATCTACTGTCGTGGTAATTTCCTGTATTACTAAATGAGGAGAGTTTACAAACCACACACAAGTCAGAGTTATATTTAAACTTCGTCTTTAATCAAATGAGCTTCACCATAGCCCTTTGACTCTCAGATCAATTCAGTGTCTATAAATTAATTCTCTGAGAGTGCCTATAAGAGAATACAAAGATCTTTTATAGCCAAGATACACCCCTCTCAACTTACATGACAAACCACAGATCTCAGAAACTTCACAAAGGGCCTTTTACTTGAGAGAGGAGTATCCCATAGCCAGATAGCATTAGCTATAAATTATCGTTCAGTTTGCTCTCTAAGATGAGGTTCTAATCTCGTTCTTGGTACTTCATAGTACCAAAACATTACCTCATCCAATGGCATATATCAATTGTCAACTTTAGATACTCCCATCTCAAATACATCCCCTCCTGTACAAGCTCACTGAGGGAAGTGAGCCTCTAGGTCATATACTAGGTCAAGATAAGTTCAACATCAGAGGGGTAATACAATGGTTCCAGACACTGCCATACTCCTCCCCCCAATGGGAAAAGGAGGGAGTGACTGGAGTACAGACATTGTGGAGCCCTTCACATGATTTAACAGATACATTAACATACAGTATGAAGACAATGTTCAAACCTGTTCACATATGAAGACAATGTTCCATTCTGATATTCTGCATATTACCAGACATGTAAAAGACAAGCCTGACCTCTCCCCTCTCTGGGCCCCAAGTGACTTTTCCCTAGAGAAGAAAGGAAAATGCAACTGCCGACAGTATAGTCCAAAAAGAGACATTCTAATGACAAGTATCTCACATAAGCATATTATGAAAGTAAATAAAACATCTTATTTATCTGTTACCTAACTAATTCTGATTCAGCTACGACACTACCAAGAGAGTTCTCATCTATATTATTCGTAGCCATCTATTTACCACCACAGACTGATGCTGGCACTAAGACCGCAATCAACCAACTCTATAAGGCCATAAGCAAACAAGAAAATCCAGAAGCGGCGATCCTAGTGGCTGGGGACTTTAATGCAGGCAAACTTAAATCAGACTTGGCACTCCGGTACCGTTTGCCGTGCGGTAGCAGAGAAAACAGTCAATGACTAACAGTCCTCTGACACCGCCTGGTGTAGAAGTCCTAGATGGCAGGAAGCTTGGCCCCAGTGATGTACTGGGCCGTTCGCACTACCCTCTGTAGTGCCTTGCAGTTGGAGGCTGAGCAGCTGCCATACCAGGCAGTGATGCAACCAGTCAGGATGCTCTCAATGGTGCAGCTGTAGAAGCTTTTGAGGATCTGAGGACCCATGCCAAATCTTTTCAGTCTCCTGAGGGGGAAAAGGTTTTGTTGTGCCCTCTTCACGACTGTCTTGGTGTGCTTGGACCATGTTAGCTTGTTGGTGATGTGGACACCAAGGATCTTGAAGCTCTCAACCTGCTCCACTACAGCCCCGTCGATGAGAATGGGGTCGTGCTCGGTCCTCTTTTTCCTGTAGTCCACAATCATCTCATTTGTCTTGATCACGTTGAGGGTGAGGTTGTTGTTCTGGCACCACACGGCCAGGTCTCTGACCTCCCTATAGACTGTCTCGTCGTTGTCGGTGATCAGGCCTACCACTGTTGTGTCATCGGAAAACGTAATGATGGTGTTGGAGTCGTGCCTGGCCGTGCAGTCATGGGTGAACAGGGAGTACAGGAGGGGACTTAGCACGCACCCCCGAATGGCCCCTGTGTTTGGGATCAGTGTGGCGGATGTGTTGTTACCTACCCTTACCACCTGGGAGCGTCCCGTCAGGAAGTCCGGATCCAGTTGCAGAGGGAGGTGTTTAGTCCCAGGGTCCTTAGCTTAGTGATGAGCTTTGTGGGAACTATGGTGTTGAACGCTGAGCTGTAGTCAATGAATAGCATTCTCACATAGGTGTTCCTCATGTCCAGGTGGGAAAGGGCAGTGTGGAGTGCAATAGAGATTGCGTCATCTGTGGATCTGTTGGGGCGGTATGCAAATTGAAGTGGGTCTAGGGTTTCTGGGATAATGGTGTTGATGTGAGCAGTGACCAACCTTTCAAAGCACTTCATGGCTACAGACGTGAGTGCTACGGGTCGGTCGTCATTTAGGCAGGTTACCTTAGTGTTCTTGGGCACAGGGACTATGGTGGTCTGCTTGAAACATGTTGGTATTACAGACTCGGACAGGGAGAGGTTGAAAATGTCAGTGAAGACACTTGCCAGTTGGCCAGCGCATGCTCGCAGAACACATCCTGGTAATGTGTCTGGCCCGGCGGCCTTGTGAATGTTGACCTGTTTAAAGGTCTTACTCACATCGGCTGTGGAGAGCGTGAATACGCAGTCTTCCAGAATGGCTGGTGCTCTCATGCACATTTCTGTGTTATTTGCCTCGAAGCAAGCATAGAAGTAGTTTAGCCCGTCTGGTAGGCTCGTGTCACTGGGCAGCTCTCGGCTGTGCTTCCCTTTGTAGTCTGTAATGGTGTGCAAGCCCTGCCACATCCGACGAGCTCGAATTGGGATCATGTGTATACTGTGCTAATGCCAATACAAAAAAAAGTAAAGGAGAGCACTATACAATATGGTGAGTTTAGCAAATTATGCGTTTTTGTTTAGCCGCCAGCTTTATGCATCTTCGCCATTATTATTACAAAGTAGGTGTTCTGCTGTGGACATGAGACCCAACACCACTGAAATAAAACTCTTTGACGAGACTGCACCAATTTAACCACTGCTTGAACCATGATTTCGAACCCTCGCGGGAATTTGATTCGTACCACTTCCAAATCTCGTGATTCTGTGTATCGGAGGAAGACGTGGAAGTGCAAAAGAAATATCAACGTAAAACCATATCTTTGTTTTAGTTAAATCCAACCCAAGACGCGCGTTTTAGAAAGGTAATACATAGCTTTGCTTGGAATGTATTTATTAAAATATACTTGAAAATGTGGGTTGTTTGCTAGCTTAACGTTAGCTTGCTAGCGTGATTCGGAGGTTACTAGGCCTTGCCTTCTATCAACATTGTACATTCTCTGTATGTTTCGGTGGTTTACATTATTTTAATAAACTAACTAACTACAACATGTATTGTTGGAGAATAACTTAGCTAAGCTTGTTATCCTGAAACATCTTTACTCCAGCTTTTTGGCTAACTAGCTAGTACAGTGCTAGTTAGCAGCTAGCAATTATTTTGTAAGTCTCGCCCAAAGAAGGACTGTTTGAACTAACAGTTAACGTTAGTTAGCAAACTAAAATCATTGTGTTTTTCAACTCAGTCTCTTTAGAGGAGGCTGCTGCTCCAAGAATGTCGGACAGTGAGGACAGCGACTTCTCTGACAACCAGAGTGAACAAAGTAGCGAAGCCGAGGAGGTGGACAAAAATGAGGCAGAGGTAAGCTAGCGAACACGGGTCTGGCTAAAACTGCATACTAGTTAACAACATTAAGCCGTCTTATCTAACTAACGTTCGTTAGTTAGCAGGTTGGTTGCATGGTAACATTGTAATTCGTGTAAGATAGGGTTTCCAGCACTGTTATTACACACATAGTAAATAAAGACCATAAGTAATGTAACAAGCAGCTAGCTATCTGTAACAGCACAGCGCTAACCTCAGGCTATCCAAATAGCTAGCCTGACTGTGCATGGATGGACCTTACACAGTTGAATGGGTGGGTGGAAGAGATGCACCTGTGCATGCATGGCCCTCGATTTTCTACTGTATCGGAATTGATGCTAACAAATCTCCTAGGTTGGCTCCAAATTGACATTGCAAGTTTCACTGCATTTGACATAACTTGTGAGTGGTTTGAATGTTTCCCCCTAAATAGGAAGATGGGCAGGCAAGTTTATCTGGCAGTGATAAGGCAGCAGAAGAGGAAGGGGAAGACTTGGCAGATGAGGAGGAGTATGACGAAGAGGAGGAAGAGGACGATGATGACCGTCCCAGAAAGAAACCCAGGCATGGAGGTTTCATCTTGGATGAAGCCGGTAAGCCAAATCTAAACTCTAATAATACCATCACGGTGTAGAATAGTTGTCCACATGTTCTTGCTCACCAGAAAGTTTTCATTGAATGTATCTGAAATTCTCCCTTTCCCTCTTGTTTGTTTAGATGTGGACGATGAGTATGAAGATGAAGACCCGTGGGAGGAAGGTGCTGAGGATATTTTGGAGAAAGGTAAGGTCACACATGCTGCCTTGTTTGAGGATATCTCACACCTGAGAGGGAGTTATGAATGAACAACGTTGGGGCAGTAGTCTGTTGCGGAGGACTCAGTTCATGAACTTTGTTGCGTTTAAACTATTAGAAAATGACTTTCCTATGGGTGGTGTGCAGATGCTTAGGCATGATGGATTGGTCTGTAGTATTGTTTGGATTCCAGAAGGGACGGGAAGCATTACAAGTACAATCAAAACATCTAAGCCAAAATGATTATATGTGAGAGTATTGACTGTGTTGTTCCTGCGCTAATAATTCCTTTTCTTGTGCATGCCTCCTTCAGTTAACGGTAAATCAATTCCAGATTTTCTGCTGTATGTTTTCCTTGTATCTAATTAAATGGATTAGTTATCTCTCATTCAACAAGTCACATTCTGTTATAACTCCACCCACATTTCCGCACTACTGCACATCTAACGGAGCACAGATGGCAAATACATTATTGGGATCTCCTATAGTAACTGGGCTACCTGTATGAAGTAATACATTAGTGTATTGTATTTGACAGCTGTAACCTATTTACTAGTCAGGAAAATATTGTAGAAATGTTGTTGGATATGTTAACCTGACACCAGCAGAGTTATGTCAATAACTTGTCAATAATCTGACCATAGTGTTCTAGGCACTTAGGTGATCAAAGAGGGAACCAAATGTGGCCATTTGCCTGAAATGCTACCTGTTAGGAGAAAGCTAATATATGTGTGAATTAGCTAACTGATATTGTTTAAGCTTTTTGTGGCACATCAATCAGCCATATCACAAAGACTCACAATCATCCACATTACAATCGTCCACACTATAATCATTTACACTACAATTATCCACATGACAATTATCCATAGTCTCATGTGCCATTTGGTCTAGTCTTATACTATCATTAATGTTTATTTTTTCCTTTCATTTGTTCCTACCTGTGCCCATGCCACTCTGTGTGCACAATCTCATTTGGTTCGTAATGTGTGTTCCTCCCTCTACCAAAACCTGGCTGGCCTGGAGCAGAGGAAGCCGAGGGTAAGTGTTATCCATCTTCTTCCAATAGGAAAAAGACCCACCTACCACTTGCGGCTAGACATGCGCTGCATTCGGAAAGTATTCAGACCCCTTGACTTTTTCTACATTCTGTTACGTTACAACCTTATTCTAAAATGTGATCCTCCATAATGACAAAGCAAAAACAGGTTTTTAGAAATGTTTGCAAATGTGTATATACAGTTGAAGTCGGAAGTTTACATACACCTTAGCCAAATACATTTAAACTCAGTTTTTCACAATTCCTGACATTTAATCCTAGTAAAAATTCCCTGTCTTAGGTCAGTTAGGATCACCACTTTATTTTAAGAATTTGAAATGTCAGAATAATAATAGAGAGAATGATTTATTCAGCTTTTATTTCTTTCATCACATTCCCAGTGGGTCAGAAGTTTACATGCACTCAATTAGTATTTGGTAGCATTGCCTTTAAATTGTTTAACTTGGGTCAAACGTTTCGTGTAGCCTTCCACAAGCTTCCCACAATAAGTTGGGTGAATTTTGGCCCATTCCTCCTGACAGAGCTGGTGTAACTGAGTCAGGTTTGTAGGCCTCCTTGCTCGCTCACGCTTTTTCAGTTCTGCCCACACATTTTCTGTAGGATTGAGGTCAGGGTTTTGTGATGGCCACTCCAATACCTTGACTTTGTTGTCCTTAAGCCATTTTGCCTCAACTCTGGAAGTAAGCTTGGGGTCATTGTCCATTTGGAAGACCCATTTGCGACCAAGATTTAACTTCCTGACTGATGTCTTGAGATGTTGCTTGAATATATCCACATAATTTTCCTGCCTCATGATGCCATCTATTTTGTGAAGTGCACCAGTCCCTCCTGCAGCAAAGCACCCCCACAACATGATGCTGCCACCCCGGTGCTTCATGGTTGGGATGGTGTTCTTTGGCTTGCAAGCCTCCCCCTTTTTTCTCCAAACATAATGAAGGTCATTATGGCCAAACAGTTCTATTTTTGCTTCATCAGACCAGAGGACATTTCTCCAAAAAGTATGATCTTTGTCCCCATGTGCAGTTGCAAACCGTAGTCTGGCTTTTTTTATGCCGGTTTTGGAGCAGTGGCTTCTTCCTTGCTGAGCGGCCTTTCAGGTTATGTCGATATAGGACTTGTTTTACTGTGGATATAGATACTTTTGTACCTGTTTCCTCCAGCATCTTCACAAGGTCCTTTGCTGTTGTTCTGCGATTGATTTGCACTTTTCGCACCAAAGTACGTTCATCTCTAGGAGACAGAACGCGTCTCCTTCCTGAGCGGTATGACGGCTGTATGGTCCCATGGTGTTTATACTTGTGTACTATTGTTTGTACAGATGAACGTGGTACCTTCAGGCGTTTGGAAATTGCTCCCAAGGATGAACCAGACTTGTGGAGGTCTATAACTTTTTTTTATGAGGTCTTGGCTGATTTCTTTTGATTTTCCCATGATGTCAAGCAAAGAGGCACTGAGTTTGAAGGTAGGTCTTGAAATACATCCACAGGTACACCTCCAATTGACTCAAATGATGTCAATTAGCCAACAGAAGCTTTTCCAAGCTGTTTAAAGGCACAGTCGACTTAGTGTATGTAAACTTCTGACCCACTGGAATTGTGATACAGTGAAATAATCTGTCTGTAAACAATTGTTGGAAAAATGACTTGTGTCATGCGCAAAGTAGATGTCCTAACCGACTTGCCAAAACTATAGTTTGTGGCTGGGCCACTCAAGGACGTTCAGAGATTTGTCCTGAAGGTACTCCTGCGTTGTCTTGGTTGTGTGCTTAGTGTCGTTTTCCTGTTGGACGGTGAACCTTCACCCCAGTCTGAGGTCCTGAGCGCTCTGTAGCAGGTTTTCGTCAAGGATCTCTCTGTACTTTGCTCCGTTCATCTTTCCCGCAATCCTGACTATTCTACCAGTCCCTGCCTCTGAAATACTTCCCCACAGCATGATGCTGCCACCACCATGCTCTACTATAGGGATGGTGCCAGGTTTCCTCTAGACGTGACGCTTGGCATTCAGGCCAAAGAGTTCAATCTTGGTTTCATCAGACCAGAGAATCTTGTTTCTTAAGGTCTGAGAGTTTGTAGATGCCTTTTGGCAAACTCCAAGCGGGTTGTCATGTGCCTTTTACTGAGGAGTGACTGCCGTCTGGCCACTCTACCATAAAGGCCGAATTGGTGGAGTACTGCAGAGATGGTTGTGCTTCTGGAATTGCCTCCCATCTTCACAGAGAAACTCTGGAGTTCTGTCATAGTGACCATGGAGTTCTTGGTCACCTCCCTGACCAAGGTCCTTCTCCCCTGTTTGCTCAGTTTGGCCGGGCGGCCAGCTTTAGGAATAATCTTGGTGGTTCCAAACTTCTTCCATTTAAGAATGATGCAGGCCACTGTGTTCTTGGGGACTTTCAATGCTGCAGACATTTTTTGGTGCCTCGACATCAATTTTAGAATAAGGCTGTAGTGTAACAAAATGTGGAAAAGGGGAAGGGGTCTGAATACTCTCCGAATGCACTGTAGGTGTACACAGACAGGTTCTTAAAGTACCACTTGTTTCAACTGAAGGAAACTTACATTCAGTCTTATACATGAAATTGTTTTTTGTTTGATTTATGTGTCTGCTTTACTCTTCAGTGTCCAACATTGACCATGTGGTCCTGGATGAGGATAACTCTGGCTCCCGCAGGCTGCAGAACCTCTGGAGGTGATTTGTTCTAATGGGCTACGAGTGGCTAGGCTTCTTTCATTGATATTTCAGTTGTTACTATGCAGAGCTGTGTTCTTGAAGTCTGACATTTGAATGTTTGAATGTTTCAGAGATTCCAGAGAGGAGGCCTTGGGTGAATATTACATGAGGAAATATGCCAAGCAATCAGGAAATGAGTTAGTATTTTCACAGTAGTAATCTGTCGAAATAGTTGGCCCAAATTTCAGTTTCAAAATTGATTTGACCTTTTATCCCCTTCACTGAAATATCGTTTTTGATTTCCTTTAGTTTTCCTGGGGGTTCTGAGGAACTGTCTGATGACATCACCCAGCAGCAGCTGCTCCCTGGCGTCAAGTATGTATCACTTCACCAAAATGGGAAATAGATTTTTAGTGGACTACAACAATCCAAAATATACATTTTCTCAATGATCTTGGTATTATATTTTCTTCTTCAAAGGGATCCTAATCTTTGGACGGTCAAGTGTAAGGTATGGAGCTTATATTTTTGTGTAGGTAGACATCCAAAGGTTCAGCACACAATTGTATTTTTTCCCCCTATGTCATGCAACATTATTTTGATATTACAGATTGGGGAAGAGAGAGCAACTGCCATTGCCTTGATGAGGAAATTTATTGCCTATCAATTCACAGACACGGTATGTCCCCGCCCTCATTCTCTGCATGGATATGTTCCATGTGCTAAGATGCTAATGTTTGCATTTAGTATTTTATATGATTGATCTCTTAATAGCCTGTACATTCTTGTAGATGAAAAATAAAATTGGAGCTTTGACAACCTGTGAAACCGTTTTCTTTCCGACACCATTTCTACACAGCCCCTCCAAATCAAGTCGGTAGTGGCTCCCGAACATGTCAAAGGTTACATCTATGTAGAGTCGTACAAGCAGACTCACGTCAAAGCTGCAATTGACGGAATAGGCAACCTGAGGATGGGCTTCTGGAACCAGCAGATGGTTCCCATCAAGGAGATGACAGACGTCCTCAAGGTGGTCAAAGAGGTGACCAACCTCAAGCCCAAGTCCTGGGTCCGACTCAAGAGAGGCCTATACAAAGATGACATCGCCCAGGTACGCATGAAACACATCGTGGAAGACAAAGGTGTGAAATGTATTTTGAAGACATAAGTAAATATCCTTATCATATTCTTGAAACATATATGTATTCTCCTCCTTCAGGTGGACTATGTGGAGCCCAGTCAAAACACGATATCACTGAAGATGATTCCCAGGATAGATTTGGACAGAATCAAGGCCAGGATGAGCATGGTAAGCAACAGCAGCACTCTGTTGTCACCACCTGTCTACTCACCACCCTCCACTTTGATATCACCTGACACTCTTCTTGTTGTCTGTCTCCCAGAAAGACTGGTTTGCAAAGCGGAAGAAGTTCAAGAGACCAACCCAGAGACTCTTCGATGCAGAAAAGATCAGGTACAAAGAAACATGTCCTAAAGACGATCGTTATTGGGGATTTGATTACGCTATCCTAAATGGGTAAGGTCGTCGCCTCAGTTACTTCCTGACTGTGTTTTCTTCCAGGTCACTTGGTGGGGATGTCAGCCATGATGGAGACTTCATGATATTTGAGGCTAACCGCTACAGCCGCAAAGGGTTCCTCTTCAAGAGCTTTGCCATGTCTGCTGTGGTAACACGACCACGTTGCCTCAATACTACTGTTTTATTGGCCATTTGTTGACAACCCTATAGGGAAAAACAGGGCAGAAAAGTGGTCTTCGTTATCTGTACCCATGCCCCATTCTCTTTATCGTCTTTTACAGATCACTGAAGGAGTGAAACCCACTCTGTCGGAGCTGGAGAAGTTTGAGGACCAGCCAGAAGGCATTGATCTGGAGGTGGTGACTGAAACCGCAGGTAACAGCCACTTCTAAAGCATATTCAGGACATGAGATGTAGTATTTACTTTCTGGTTTTCATTTACATGTGTATCTGTTTTTGTAAGAGACGTGTCTTGTTGTGTGACCACAGGTAAAGAGCGTGAGCACAACCTCCAGGCCGGGGACAACGTGGAGGTGTGTGAAGGGGAGCTGATCAACTTGCAGGGCAAGATCCTGAGTGTGGATGGCAACAAGATCACCATCATGCCCAAGCATGAGGACCTCAAGGTAATGGCAAGCGCCAAACAGGCGACGACATTGGGAGGACATTTCAGATTCGTCCTACTAGATTTGGGCCTAAATTCAAATTGTGTGGAAACACGTTCACATTGGTTAGAATTGTCAAAACAGTACATAATGTTCTGCAGGTTTTCGACAGAATTTCGTGCAGATATTCTCATGCCCTAAAGTAAGATTATCAGCCTACATGTTGTTGAAAGCAACCCAAAGACAAGGACCCTGGGTCAAGCCATTACAAGCCAGATTCTTGTTTTGCATAGGAATGATGTGTTGTTATTTATTAGTCTAGCCACATGAATTGGAATTTAATGAGATCTACCACTATTAACCAGGGGTGGGGAATCAACGGAGGGACCTTTTTTAAATAATTTTTTTTATTTTGGGGCCGATATTTGTCAAAATCGACATCAATATGTGGCCAGAAAAAAATACACTTTCCAAAGTCCATTATAATTTCTGCATACTTTCTATCAGTTTTTAGATGTTCAAGTGTAGCCTGGATTTGTTTTTCAATCCAAAATAATCATTTATAAGGATGCACCTTACTTTATTTTCCATTTTATGGCCTTTTTAACTATTCTAGCACATACTGCAACCACGTTTCTATGTTTATACAGAAAATAAGAAAATATGTGAAATTACTTTAATATAGGAAAGGTGTAAATTGTTTTATTTGCATCACAAAGTGACTGAAATGCATCTGAAAGGATTTGTAAAGTTCAGGGAAACATCCGGGAAGCTCATCAGGTAATAATTGTATGTATATAAAAAGATAATCTGCCTTGCATTCAATTGCGGTTTTGTCACAGTCCTTTCGAAAGTGTCCTGCGCGGCTTGTGAGTGTCGTAGAGGAAAACAGAAGACACGTATGTGTTCCTGAGTTCTTCCAACCGTTCAAACACTAGAGCCAATATCCGCTAATAGTAGACATCGGAGGTTACTGCAGTTCTATAAACTAAGCGGCGCAATCAGCTGACGACAGACAAGCTCTTTAAAAATATATATATAAAAAATCCACCGCAGGCTGCATTTAATTGGCTGGCTAGCCAGATCCTGTTTCAGCCAAGTCAAATAGCCTGCAGAGGAAACCGGATCTCCTATTATTTTTGACAAATTGAGTATGTAGTATGCTTATTGGTCATAGTATGGATATCGTTTGTATGCCAAAAGTTCCTGGATGTCGTACTACAATTACCAAAATACGAAGTATACAAGCAGTGGACACTATTTCTGTGCTTTTAGGGCCAATAATGCAATTCTTCAGAAAATGGGAGTGGCTTCACACATTTTTCAGATTTGAAGAAAAAGGTGGAAAATATGCAGCCGAAGTCCAACGAGAGGAGATACAAATTCATTGCATATCAATGTAATGAAGTAATTACTTTTCAAATAAGTTACGTCACACTTTGTTGGCTGACAATTGGTTGGCTACGCTAGCCTTACGAACCGCATAGCATATCATTACAGCAGTAATATGTACCGGTATGTTAGCTAGCTACCTAACGTTAGTTGGCTACTAATACATCAAACTTGCCAGTATATTAACTATATGCTATCTAACTACCCAACATGTATTGTCTTGATTATTCATGTCTTTCTTAGCTTACCTTAGTGGTATAGTCATTGTGCGTTCTCAATGGATATTGTCAATGAAGTCGTAAGATGTCTAGCTAGTCATTTGTTATACTTACAAGCTAGCAAGAAGTTGCATAGCAACAGCATCAACTTCCGGTAGACAAGTAAAGCTCAAGTACACTCAAATGACCGTTTGTTTACGGTATACTAAAATGAAAGTGTATAGTATGTAGTATATACTCATTAAGTATGTAGTACACAGTATGTTAGTATGGCTATTTGAAAACATCTAATGAATGACCCGGGGTCAAGCGGTTACAAACCGGGGCCCAGATTCACAAAACCTTAAGAAGATTCTTCTTAACTGTCATTTTTTCCTTAACTATAGACTTATGAAGAAAGTTAACTTAATTGAGGAATAGCAACTTTTATGTTATTTTTTCCCTATGTTTCTTCCTAATAAAGAAAAAAAAATAGGATTCTTATTATGTTTTAGGATTTGTTCTTGGAAATGCACTTAACTTTAGGACAGCTAAACCCTTGTCTTCTAACAACTGGATATTTTTGTAGCCATTAACGTTTTGTTACGCCAATGCCACAGACAAAGTTGGCTACCGGACATTTTAAATACAACAAGAAAACAAATGAAATGCACTTTATATAGCTAGCTAGTGTTAAATAGCTAGAGTTAGCTTGTCAATTTGCAAAGAAGAACTTGGCTAACTTGCCGGCCACGCAGTCCTTCTACCACCGTCTCTCCAATCATGAACAACACCTTCTCCTCCAGCTGGTCCACATTAATGGTCGATTACCCCCCCCCCCCCCCCCCCCAGCCTTCTTCTACTCCCTGCTTCTCTCAACTCCCTTCTTAGCTGCCAACTTGATGTCGGACCACTTTTTTACGGTGTCACTGTCCCTTGCCATACCCCCGATGGCAGAGACAGAATCGGCTTCTCTCGGCCATCCTCTCTTTTTGGTCTCTGCAGTGACCCGCAGTAATCGAGTCTCCCCAACAGCAATCTTTTCCCGGCTGCTATTTTCTTGAACCATGGCGTCAAGCTCTTGTTTGCATTTTTATTTGTGATATAGCTAGTCTGATGGCTATAATCTGTGAAAAAAGTGTTTTTGTTTATAGTTTGCGAGCCCAAAAAAAATAATATTCTCAAGACATAAAGCAGATAAATAAATGGAAATATCTACACTTCATTATAGAGGGCCAAAGCCTATGTTTCCTGTCACATGTGCTTGGAACCAATAAATAAGCCTGTCACTAATGTCAATGCCACAAAGAAGTTATTTACGAAGTTCTTAGGAAAGATATTTACGAAGCTCCTAAGAACTATGAATTCTTAACATTGAGGAACTACTTAGTTTTTTTTTTTCTTAAGTAGTGTTTTGTGAATCCGGTCCCAGATTCTTGTTTGCATAGGAAGGTAGTGTTTATGAGTCAAGACACATAAACTGGAAGTTAGAGAAATACCAGCAACATAACATCAAGCATGATGAAGACATTAGGCTTCCCAGAAATGTGGGACGGATAGAATTACAGGATCAAAACATTTACGAGGCAACCAGACATTCCCACTGTGTTCTGTTCATTCTCAATGGCACTGATACAAAATAATGGTTTGTCATTGATGCCTGGTCTGTGTGCAGGATCCTCTGGAGTTCCCGGCCCACGAGTTGAGGAAGTACTTCCGTATGGGTGACCACGTCAAGGTGATAGCAGGCCGCTACGAGGGCGACACTGGCCTCATCGTACGCGTGGAGGAGAACTTTGTCATCCTCTTCTCTGACCTCACCATGCACGAGGTAAGCAACGTCACATTATTGGACTGGGAAATCAACTTGCATAATTCCCATGTAACTTCAGTGAACCATTATCGATGTTATGGGGGGGTGTGTGTGTGTGCTCTACAGTTGAAGGTCCTGCCCAGGGACTTGCAGCTGTGCTCTGAGACGGCATCAGGGGTAGATGCCGGGGGCCAGCACGAGTGGGGGGAGCTGGTCCAACTGGACCCCCAGACTGTGGGAGTTATTGTCAGGCTGGAGAGGGAGACATTCCAGGTTGTTATTCTTAATCTTCCAGAAATAATCAGGTTCAGATCAAGGCAAACTTACCCAATCGCTTATAAAATAATTATGTGGGCTTAGAGTCGTCCCTGCTGGAAAGATGTTTTGACCCATTTCATCTGTTCCTGGAATGGGCAATTTTAAAATTGGTTCCTTGTGTAACGTATATTAAATTGTAACAGATGAGCCTAAATCCCTGAGAATCACTATAGGGCTCACACATGTATTCCACCTCTTCTCCCCAGGTCCTCAACATGCACGGCAAGGTGCTGACGGTGCGTCACCAGGCAGTGAATCGACGGAAAGACAACCGCTTTGCCGTGGCACTGGACTCTGAGCAGAACAATATCCACGTCAAAGACATCGTCAAGGTCATCGACGGGCCACACTCGGTAAGATTCACGACCACAGTTCTGCTTTCTGTAGGTCTAAACTCATAGAAAATGTAGCTATAGTAGGGCCCTATAAAATCGATGCGGAAGAACTCGGACGGAATCACGGAATCCAGACATTAAAACGTAATTCAACAATATTCCAAAATGTATATGTTAGTAGGAAATCAACTAAATGTATTGAACTTATTAGAACATTTTATTAATTTGCCTAAGATTATCATAATACATTAACAAAATTTATCAGTGATTCTTAGTTTACTTTCTGAAGAGTCAACACAAAATTGCCTCTATCTGTGAGTGCGTTTGTCTACAGCACCACTTTGTGTAGCCGTTAGCGATGATGCTAATGAGAACCGTGTTCTGGTAGATGGAAAGGATTTAAACAAAACCTTAATTAAATGTTAACTACAAAGTAGTCTGTCTACCTGGCAGAATAATCCTAATTATTTGCATCAATCTAGTGGCGATTTGTTTAGGAAAGTCTGCAATCACACGTGCGCTATAGAAACACTGCTAACGAAAAGTCTTTTGCAGTTGCACACTTGAATTAAAGGGCATCTGCACCCAAAAATGAAAATTCCTTCGATTTTCCCCAGACGTTAAACGTGGTCTCCTGATGTCGTTTAAGCCTTGTTGTGGACTTAGAACATACAATTTTTGTATCCTGATTTTTAAAAAGTGCGAGGATCTGAAACCTGGAAAAACAAAACAGAAAATGTCATTTGGGGGGGAACTAAACGGAATTAGGCAAAAAATGTAATATTTTCTAGGGCTCTACTATATGCCTCCATCTAGGTTTGGCTACTGTACTTTCAAAGCCAGTGTCTGCCCTCATTAACAAATTTGGTAGCAGTTGGCTTGAAGAGACTTTTCATGCTCAAAATGGGACTGTATGTTGAGTTTTAGGCCATATCGCCCCATCTCTAGCTGTTTTTCTATTTGCAAGAGGTACGATTAGCATGAATAGATTGTTATCATAGAAGTGGTGTGTGGTTTGTTTGCCAGGGGCGTGAGGGGGAGATCCGCCACATTTTCCGAGGCTTTGCCTTCTTGCACTGCAAGAAGCTGGTGGAGAATGGGGGCATGTTCGTCTGCAAGACACGCCACGTGGTACTGGCCGGGGGCTCCAAGGTCAGTCTCCCACTCGCTTTCACCGCATCACTCTTAACCTTCTCCAGTGGGACCCATCAGAGGTGTTGTTGACATCTGATTCTTCCATTCTTTGGCTATAGCCCCGAGATGTCACCAACTTCACTGTGGGAGGCTTCGCGCCTATGAGTCCACGCATCAGCAGCCCCATGCATCCAGGTGGTGGTGGTGAGTAGAGTACAGCTCAGCTCACAGAGATCATGTGTTGATAGACCCATTCATCATAAACTGTTTATTGCACAGCTGTTGTTCATTTGTAGATATTAGGAAACGGTCTCTTAGTGCAGGATACCACACTAAATAACTACTATCAGGCAAGAAGTCTTAAACAACTCCTTTCCTCTCCTTCAGGCCAGCAGCAGAGGGGCGGTGGAGGTGGAGGACAGATGGGGCGTGGCCGGGGCAGGAGGGACAACGACCTGATTGGACAGACCGTCCGCATCTCCCAGGGACCATACAAGGGTAATGCTGCGTTCATAACATCTCGTAAATTAGTAAATATCAGCTTACAACTGGGAAAAATCCGCTTGGACACCTCTTCTGGTATGTTTCCCATTACTAGTGGGAAACATATTTATCATCTCTGAGCTCCGACTTCTCCCACATGCTGAAATCTGACATCGCATGCTATTGAAATGATCTCAGTAACAGCATTTTCGGCTGTAAATGTTTCAAAAACATTTTAATAAAGAATAGATTTTTCGAACAATATAATTTGTTTGAGAGCACGATACGTGTACTTTCAGTTTATGGTTGACGCAGCTTGTTTGCCATTAGCCAATCTGAGTTCTCAACGAGTTCAAAGCATGTGAATACACACAACTAGTTTCTCATAGTTTAGGTCACATGGGAACCAGACAGGGTTGTCTTCTGCCATAGAATGAACAATAGGCACGTTTTGCAGAAAATGCTGTTGCACCATGGGTGTTTGACTTCCAACACTTGATCCTTCTTATTCTCATTGGGGGTATCTTTTGGCTTAACCGTTGCCATTATTTCCCAGGGTACATTGGAGTGGTGAAGGACGCCACAGAGTCGACAGCCAGAGTGGAACTGCACTCCACATGCCAGACCATCTCTGTGGACCGACAGCGTCTCACCACAATGTTTGTTCACGTCACAGATATATTACCGTGATATATTGTGAATTCAGTTTTATATTAATGCAATATTTCACCTTTTCAGTGTTATTGAGTGTTGTCTTGTTTTTGTTACGTTCAGGGGAGCCAAGAGGCATGGAGGAATGACTTCCACCCACGGACGCACCCCCATGTACGGTTCCCAGACCCCCATGTACGGGACAGGCTCCCGTACTCCCATGTACGGCTCTCAGACCCCCTTACACGATGGTGAGATGCACACCCCCACCAAGGGAATACCTCTATGGACCGCCGTCAGAATATATACCCCATGACCTGCAGTAGAGCTTGTTCTCATTGTGGTGATTCTTGTTCCCCACAGGGAGCCGTACTCCTCACTACGGCTCGCAGACGCCGCTGCATGATGGGAGCAGGACGCCGGGGCAGAGCGGAGCGTGGGACCCCAACAACCCCAACACACCGTCCAGGTAGGCTACATGTCCTGGCAGCCTGGAGGCCCATCTTGTGTTGTATAGGGCTCTCTCTGTCATGTCAAATCAAAGTGTCTTTGTCATATGCAAACCATACGGGTAGTGTACACAAGTACAATGAAAATAGAGTTCTTGCCGGCTCTCAACAATGGTTCAGCTACAGAAAAATATTCAATGAAAGATTAGTAGAAAAAATAAATGTGTGAAAGTCCCTCATCAGTCTATGGTTGATAAGGGTTTGTTGGTCTTGGTCTTTTGTGTCAAAGTTGAATACAGCTCTTGTCTGTATTTACTACAGATCCTGAAAAGATGTTTCCCTGATAGGATGATTTTTTGGAAGCAGTCTTTAACCTGTTCCTCTGGTTTCAGGGCGGATGACGACTATGAGTTTGGTTATGATGACGAGCCCTCCCCGTCCCCTCAGGGCTACGGGGGCACGCCTAACCCCCAGACCCCCGGCTACCCAGAGGTGCCATCACCCCAGGTCAACCCCCAGTACAACCCCCAGACACCAGGCACCCCAGCCATGTGAGACACATTTTTGTTTGTTTTCTGTCGTCTTCAATGTCTCTAGGCCCCTTTTACAGTGGCGATCAACTGCTCAATGTGGATTTGATTCTCTCTGTCCTAGCCAAGTCCACTGTGTGTGTGTTCCTCAGGTACAACACAGAACAGTACTCGCCGTACACTGCCCCCTCCCCACAGGGCTCGTACCAGCCCAGCCCCAGTCCTCAGAGTTACCATCAGGTGGCACCCAGCCCAGTGGGCTACCAGAACACACACTCACCAGCCAGCTACCACCCCACCCCCTCACCCATGGCATATCAGGTAAGACCCACCACGCTTGACATTAACTTTTTATAAAAGTAAAATAAAATGAATATCTTTTATACCGTAGAGAATCAGACAAATGTATTCAAGCCTGTCTCAAAATACAACACTGCCCCTACAAGGCTCCCCTGGAGGATGGTGGGTCACGCCTGGTAGCCTATGAAAATATTGGAACATAACAATCACAACCAAATACATTTTATGTCTTTATAAAATAATTCCCTCTAGTGCTCAAAATTAAGGGCGTCGTCCCTGGGACGAGAAAACATGACAAATTCATATAACCACTTTTTGTAAAGCAATAAGGCTGATGCAACCGATCAAACCGTTCAGCTTAAAATGTTGATAGAAATGTTGATGGCTGTAGGCTACATATGAATATTCCAAAGTGCAATTAGTGGGAAAACACCGTTCTCAAAAGCACACCGCACTCGCAAGCGTTTTCATGTGACAGAATATCCGTTAGAAATGAAGAGGGGAGATCTAAAGATGCAGCAACTAGCATGGGTTACTAATATGACCTATGAACAGTTGACTTTGAGATGTGTCTGTTACTTGAACTCTTTGAATAATTTTTTTGGGCTGCGTTAAGCCCTGCCACACTCTTCATATTATTTCCCAGACATCTGTTTCTATTATTTATTTATCTTGATTGCAATATGCGGTGTAGCATTCAGTGTGTTGACATCGTGTGTGCTCATTCTTTCCCACTAAGACTTTGTTTATAAAATGTCATCTAGGGGGAATTTCTTTTAGGATCAAACGCGTTTGAATGCTGATCTGTATCCAGTTTCCCAAAAGGCTAAGTTCACTAGAACTCTTGTTAATTACTGACAGCCTCCACTATTCCTGTGTTTTTTTGCCCTTCTGTGTCACCTTATACTTAGTTCTCTGCTAAACATATAATCAAGATATTTATCTGTCTCTTTGACTGCACAACGAAGTTCACTACGAATACAACGGTGCCAGTGTCTTTGCAATTGATTCAAACAAGTATAGGTTAAAATGAACTGGGGTGACTGCATTAAAAGATGAATACAGTAGGCTACATAGGCCTATATATTGAAATCAATTTCATGTTCAATCAATTGAGTTCTGTTGCTAATTTTAGACTACTGCCTAGGTCTGTAATTATTGCCTTAATATATATGTGTAATAACATGTGCACAATGATTTACCAAATATGTGATTTAGTGCTTTATTATAGAATAAGCTGCCTCAGTAGGCCTGTTGGCAGCCATAGGTGATCATATAATTATGTTAGATGAAAAGGAAAAATCCACAGTGTGTTTTAACAAGGCATCGTTCCTACAACAGCCTAATACGTAACCCGTGTTTCTAAAAACACCACGCTGAGAGAACGTGCATATGCATCCTCATGATGTGGCAAGTGACACTTTAAATCTTGAAAGTCAAATATCTTAAACTTGACTGCTGGCATGCAAAACATTTTGAGACGGTACTAACGGTGGACTAATAATATATATTTTTTTATGTATATATGTGTGTGTGTGTGTGTATACATCCATATATTCACACACACACACACACACACACACACACACACACACAGTTGAAGTCGGAAGTTTACATACACCTTAGCCAAATACATTTAAACTCAGTTTTTCACAATTCCTGCCATTTAATCCCAGTAAAAATTCCCTGTCTTAGGTCAGTTAGGATCACCACTTTATTTTAAGAATGTGAAATGTCAGAATAATAGTAGAGTGATTTATTTCAGCTTTTATTTCTTTCATCACATTCCCAGTGGGTCAGAAGTTTACATACTCAATTAGTATTTGGTAGCATTGCCTTTTTAAATGGTTTAACTTGGGTCAAACGTTTCGGGTAGCCTTCCACAAGCTTCCCACAATAAGTTGAGTAAATTTTGGCCCATTGTTCCTGACAGAGCTGGTGTAACTGAGTCAGGTTTGTAGGCCTCCTTGCTTGCACACGCTTTTTCAGTTCTGCCCACAAATTTTCTATAGGATTGAGGTCCAGGCTTTGTGATGGCCACTCCAATACCTTGACTTTGTTGTCCTTAAGCCATTTTTACCACAACTTTGGAAGTAAGCTTGGGGTCATTGTCCATTTGGAAGACCCATTTGCGACCAAGCTTTAACTTCCTGACTAATGTCTTGAGATGTTGCTTGAATATATCCACATAATTTTCCTGCCTCATGATGCCATCTATTTTGTGAAGTGCACCAGTCCCTCCTGCAGCAAAGAACCCCCACAATATGATGCTGCCACCCCCGTGCTTCACGGTTGGGATGGTGTTCTTCAGCTTGCAAGCCTCCCTCTTTTTCCTCCAAACATAAGGATGGTCATTATCGCCAAACAGTTCTATTTAAAAAACAATGTCCCCATGTGCAGTTGGAAACCGTAGACTGGCTTTTTTATGGCGGTTGGCTTCTTCCTTGCTGAACGGCCTTTCAGGTTATATCGATATAGGACTCGTTTTACTGTGGATATAGATACTTTTGTACTTGTTTCCTCCAGCATCTTCACAAGGTCCTTTGCTGTTGTTCTGGGATTGATTTGCACTTTTCGCTCACCAAAGTACGTTCATCTCTAGGAGACAGAACACGTCTCCTTCCTGAGCGGTATGACGGCTGCGTGGTCCCATGGTGTTTATACTTGCGTACTATTGTTTGTACAGATGAATGTGGTACCTTCAGGCGTTTGGAAATTGCTCCCAAGGATGAACCAGACTTGTGGAGGTCTACAATTGTTTTTCTGAGGTCTTGGCTGATTACTTTTGATTTTCCCATGATGTCAAGCAACGAGGCACTGAATTTGAAGGTAGGCCTTGAAATACATCCACAGGTACACTTCCAATTGCCACTCAAATGATGTCAATTAGCCTATCAGACACTTCTAAAGCCATGACATAATTTTCTGGAATTTTCCAAGCTGTTTAAAGGCACAGTCAACTTAGTGTATGTAAACTTCTGACCCACGTCTGTAAACAATTGTTGGGAAAAATTACTTGTCATGCACAAAATCGATGTCCTTACCGACTTACCAAAACTATAGTTTAACAAGAAATTTGTGGAGTGGTTAAAAAAACGAGTTTTAATGACTCCAACCTAAGTGTATGTAAACTTCCGACTTCAACTATATATATATATTATCAGCTATAGTTTTTGAGTAAGATTTGACAAGAGAACTGATCAGAGAGCAGCCTTTTATTTGATCCCATCAGTATGGACACATGCTCCAACAACTACGCAAACGTTCTCTCTGTGTGGTGTTTTGAGAAATGAGCGTTACGTCTTCAGCTGCTGTAGGAACGATGCGTCAGTAAAACACTCTTAAGCCTAAGTTCCATCGAATCCCGGCTTTGATCTTTGTCTCCTCCTGTCGACCCAGGCCAGTCCAAGCCCCAGCCCGGTAGGCTACAGCCCCATGACCCCCGGCGCCCCCTCCCCGGGCGGCTACAATCCCCACACCCCCGGCTCCAACATCGACCAGACCTCTTGCGACTGGGTAACCACCGACATCCTGGTGCGCGTTAAAGACACCTTCCTGGACAGCCAGGTGGTTAACCAGACAGGCATCATTCGCAGTGTCACGGTGAGTAGCAACGATCACACCACCTCTCCACGTTGTTATTATTATATTATATATTGTTATTATAGTATAAACACATAACCCCCCCCCCCCAGGTTAGACATATAGGGGATCTCATGTCTCATTCGAGGGGGCTGAGCCCCCCTTTCCCCATCTTAACCATGTGTTACGTTGACGAGTTTGTTCTATCAAACACAACCTGAATGGTCTGAACCAAGTACTCCATCGTTGACCTGATGCGTCTTCTCCTTCCTCAGGGTGGCATGTGCTCCGTCTTCCTCCAGGACACAGAGAAGGTGGTGAGCATCTCCAGTGAACACCTGGAGCCTGTCACCCCAACTAAGAACAACAAGGTAAGGCTTCTTCTCAAAACAACGCCCCTTTTGAGCTCACAGGGTCTGGGGAAACTGGACAGTGCATAGATGCATGGTTCTTTGGGTTCATAAGGCCCTGACTGCTCATGGTGTGTTGTCTGTGGTGCTTCTCTCCAGGTGAAGGTGATTCTAGGGGAGGACCGCGAGGCCACGGGGATCCTACTGAGTATCGACGGGGACGACGGCATCGTCAGGATGGAGCTGGATGATCAGCTGAAGATTCTCAACCTCCGCTTCCTTGGCAAGCTGGAGCTCTGAGCCATCACACCCCAAACTCACGCCCTGCCCTCACTGCAACGCAGCGTCACTCAAAACAAGCAGAATATGTGCCCTCATGTTCACTATCAAAGATTAAAGTGAGAAATGTTTTTTCATTTAGTCAAACGTGTAGTCTTAGTGAAATCCCATCGGTTTTTAGTGCTCTGTGATTGTCATTTTTTGTCTATGCTTTACATTTTTGGTTTAGAAACTACCTTTTGGGTGAGAGTATACCATGTCAATAAATGTGAAGTGTTTCAATGTGTGGTGTCTTTAAAAACATTGTGTTTTGTATATAGGTAACAATAAGGTGCTTTAAAATACTCTTAAAGGGTTTTGTAATTTTTGGGGTAATTTCTTTTAATCTCCAAAAGCATGTTTTGCAGAAGAAAAATACTGAAAGAACATAAAGTGGCTGTATACTAAATGAGTGCCTTAATGTAATCTACCTCAAAGATGTGAGCCCTGCAATTCAACAACTTGCTTATCGTTAGGTTACGCCAGCAGGCATGGCAGCCCAGTCTGTGGTGAGGGCAAACGTAGCACTAGTCACAGGGCTGGTGTGGGCGGTCGTGGTTTATAGGGAAGTAGAAGATGGGGGAGTCCTGTGGACAGGGGTGCCCAGGAAAGGTGTGCCAGAGCTGGGTAGGTTGAGGTTCAGTTCCCTGGTCCTCTTCATGATGACATCCAAGGGTGAGGTTTCGAGACAGAGGGATCTTCACCTGGACCAACACTTCTCGTCCCTGAGAAGTGATGGGGTATTCCATTTACACAGCCACAAATTAACAATGTTTCTCTACAACCAATATATCTGAAGCATCAACGCTATTGCTGAATTACACCAAAGGGAAATGGACAACAGTCAAGTGGTGATAATGTGTGGTTTGGTACATTACTACGGTGATGCTTTATCTTGTTCACAGATTTGTATGTGCTCTTGCCTATTCCATTGCTGACCTTGTCAAGCCAAACAGTTTGGAATGATAGCACAGACAGACTGGCACTCAGGCTAGGGATGCTTACCTTTTCATTTATACACTGAATCTGGACACCGGGGTCATCTCCAATGACTGGGGCCAGAGCATGGTTGACTTCATCGCACTGACCAGATGGCAGAACAATGCAGTAATAGACTTATTCAGCTGGAATTCCTCAAGTTTCATCCTACTTCCTCATGAAAACGTTTTATGTTAAAAGGTAATTGCCTTTTTGTCATAAATAGGAAGTGTTTGCCATGTTCTCAAGGTTTCTCTTTTCTTATGTTTCTGATATCAATCAAACAAGTTCACTTAACTGGTTCTATATTAGAAACCTATTAAAACCAATGCTGCAAAAATACAAGATTATTGAATTACAATGTTTATGGCCTTCATATCCTTATTTGGATGCAGTGTCTCACTCTGTACATCCAAATAAGGGTATAGGAAAATCATAATTTAATTTCTGTAAACCCTACAATGCAATGCCAATAGCTGTATTTTAATCCTTTCCCAAGGTGATGGGTATTACCTACCTGATAAGACTGGTTACAGGAGGGCTTGATGCCTGCATCCTCTAAGGTTCTGAACAATGGGTGGAGAACAGGTAGCTTAGCCAGGATAAAAATGCAAGCTGTCAACACAGGTTTGACGATGTGTAATGGTGAAACAGGCAGGTTAGATGTGTGAATGTGATCAGTGGGGCTGACCGGTCAATATCGAAGCGCTCGCGTAGTTTCAGACATATTTGGAAGTAACGCAAAGGAGAGTTCATGCCCTCCACACAGGCAGCACAAGAGCCATGTTTGATCCATTCATCTTTCCTGTTGGAGAAACACATGCACATTCAGTGACACGCTCTGTTATGTACCTGTAACACATAACCGCCATTCTGTTAACCGGAATACAGTAATAACTTATATTCTGTGGTGACCTCTGACTATTTCCATTCAATCTAATGGAGAAAATAATGCTAAATTGTATAACAGAAACAGACGGTGGACAGGTAGTATTAAAAGCTGAAGAATCACATTTGTAAGAAGACCTCAACTGGGTTGGGGTCAATTTGAATGAAGGCCAGTCGATTCAGGAAGTAAACTGACATTCCAATTCAATCATTTAAAAAAGGACATCTATTTTTAATAACTTCTCCATGACCCGAAAGGAGAATCTATGTGAAAAATTTACTTCAAATCGAATTGACCCACATCTGCCTCTTACCAGAAGAGAAAACTGGAGTGGGTCTTGAGTAGGGATGGCCAAAGTTGAGAGAGTTCAGGGTCCAGCTCCTGAAAGAAAGAGGGATCTCTGCTGAACACATGGATCCTTCATTGTCCTTCGATGGTGACTGTAACCAGAGACATGTTTTACCTTGAGGTCAGAGTGGAATATTGGCCAGCAGCGGCAACATGTATGAGCTTTCAAAGGCCTAGGTAAAAAACAGAAAAAAATTCTGATATGAATTGACATTCTCATTCAGTTTATTAAGATCAGTCAAAAGGTTTTATTCTATTTATTTATATTTATTTGAAGTACCAATCACACATTTCCCCTTTAAGATAAAAAAAAGAATAATACCACAGTCCATGGATAGTCCAGTTCTGGATGTTTGGAGGTATTCTGCATTGAGATGAATTCTTTAGACCCTGTGCAGAGTTAGATTGAGTTAGAATAACAGGAATGGGTGATGTGCTTTGGAGAAGTGGTTTTAAACTCACCAAACAGAAGCTCCCAGGCCACTGCAGAGTCAACTTCAAACACTGCCATGTACAGAACCTGGGAGAGATAGAATGATTCTGTATCCTAATGCCCAAAACTATTTAATATTTCAACATAACAATACATCACACTCAAGTATACTTGTCCAAAAAGATTGTAGCCAAAAATCGGCATGCACTATAAAAGTTGAAAATAAGTAGTCTTAAATTATAAAGTCTACATTGATCTACATTACACCATTGGATTGGAGTATTTACAATGCAAGATTCTCATCTTACTTTTCCGGCTGGCCTGCTGTCCAGTGGTCAGACTCCAGGGTGAGTGTAAGGACAGTGAGCAAGGCCACCATGAGCAGCGCTGACATATTTGTTCTATTCTAGGAGTGAGTGACATAAAACATATGTTGGCTACAATTGTTTGTGAAAAAAGTCTGAAATATGTGGCTCTCATAAACATTAAAGAAACCGCAAATGTGTCGATTCATAGGAACGTCATAGTAAATGATGCGCTAACAACTTGTGTTCGACGCCAGTTGAAAAGGCATCGTACATTTCACATGGGCATGCCTTACCGTCGAGTCTACACTTTGCTACTTCTTATTATCTTCGTTATCACCTCTAACTACAAACAAGGACAGCTAGAGACATACATGCATGTCTATACACATCACATTTACAATAACCCTATATAACAACTATAACAACTATGAGACTTTAATACATCAGTTATGAGACTTACCAGAGACAGTGATCATTTGCGACTGATCTATACTGACAGTTCTCTGCAAATGTGAGAAGAAAAATGCTAAACCAACTGTTTTCCTGATTTCATGATCACAGCTGGGGAGAGGTGAGATAACATACCCAGTTCCCCTTTCTGAGGACCTCAACCCAGAAATTAAACCAAGACTGTCTGGCTTTCAGACTCTTAAATAATATTATTCACACAACTGGAAGATGGACAGTGTGCCCTGAAAGCAAGTGAATAAATTTGAATGATGCAAATACAGGAATGATATCACCTACACTACCATTCAAAAGTTTGGGGTCACTTAGAAATGTCCTTGTTTTTGAAAGAAAAGCACATTTTTGTCCATTAAAATAACATTGATCAGAAATACAGTGTAGACATTGTTAATGTTGTAAATGGCTATTGTAGCTGGAAACGGCAGATTTTTTAATGGAATATCTACATAGGCGTACAGAGTGGCAAAGAAAAAAGCCATATCTCAGACTGGCCAATAAAAAGAGAAGATTAAGATGGGCAAAATAGCACAGACACTGGACAGAGGAACCCTGTCTAGAAGGCCAGCATCCCGGAGTCGCCTCTTCACTGTTGACGTTGAGACTGTTTTTTTTGCGGGTACTATTTAATGAAGAGAACTTGAGAACTTATGAGGCATCTGTTTCTCAAACTAGACACTCTAATGTACTTGTCCTCTTGCTCAGTTGTGCACCGGGGCCTCCCACTCCTCTTTCTATTCTGGTTAGAGCTAGTTTGCGTTGTTCTGTGAAGGGAGTAGTACACAGCGTTGTACGAGATCTTCAGTTTCTTGGCAATTTCTCGCATGGAATAGCCTTCATTTCTCAGAACAAGAATAGAATGAGGAGTTTCAGAAGAAAGTTCTTTGTTTCTAGCTATTTTGAGCCTGTAATCGAACCCACAAATGCTGATGCTCCAGATACTCAACTAGTCTAAAGGACAGTTTTATTGCTTCTTTAATCAGGACAACAGTTTTCTGGTGTGCTAACATAATTGCAAAAGGGTTTTCTAATGATCATTTAGCCTTTTAAAATGATAAACTTGGATTAGCTAACACAACGTGCCATTGGAACACAGAAGTGATGGTTGCTGATAATGGGCCTCTAAAAATATATAAAAAAATCTGACGTTTCCAGCTACAACAGTCATTTACAACATTAACAATGTCTACACTGTATTTCTGATCAATTTTATGTTATTTTAATAGACAAAAATGTTGCTTTTCTTTCAAAAACAAGGACATTTCTGAGTGACCCCAAACTTTTGAACGGTAGTGTAAGTATAAACTGTCAATGAGAAGCATACATCTTCCATATAAAGAATTTCACTTAAATTCAAAATAAACATATTTATATTTAGTATGTGAGGACAGAAATCAGTATGAACAATGGCAACCAAAGAAGTAATTTTAGACTTTGGGAGTGAAGGCTTGAGCACTTCCATAGTGCTGGGAGAGTTTGGTCTCTCCTGGTGACCATAGTTTGGCTCCTATTCAGAATTGCTGCAATATGTGACTGCAACCTTGTACGGGCCACGGCTAGACAAGCAGCAAGAGGCTTCACACTGAGTACAAACTCCACCATGAATCACCTACTGGTAAAAACTATTTTTCCTAATTGTTCTGTCATCTGAATCATATAAAGATTCATAATATTATTAGTGGAATCTTGGATCTTATTTGGAAAGGGAAGTACAGTTGGACTAACCTTTGTACCAACTTTTATTAATGTGGAGAGTAGAAAGCAAAATGAGTTGTGCAATCTGTCTTCCTGATTACCTGTTGCTAAGTATTAGATGGAGTAAATAATTCCAGTATGTGTGGGGGATAAATTAGACGGACCTTGGCCTCAAATAACCTGTTGCAGGCCTTGTCTCAGCCCCGGTGGTCGACTGATAGTGAGGCCAGCATATAAGGCACTTTAAACAGTAAAACAAAATGGCTGGTCCCAGGAGATTCTGATGTCATTCTACAGAAATGTAAATAACCTAGATGATCTCTCTGTAAGGTCGTATTGGACTCATATTTTCATTCAGATGAAATTTTATTTGAAAAAACTTGGTCTTATTGTTCTTTTAAAATATCTAGTTTACAAGCTCCTACTGAGAGGTCATATCATTTTAATTATATCCCTCTCACTTCTAGGTCAGGTGGAAAAATGTGATGGTATATTAGTCTTGTATATTTCTATTGATTCACATTTCCTCGATCGGTCCTTTATGATTTCTCTAAGCAAACTGTGCCGTGTCCACATATAGCTTACACATACGTACACACACGCACACAGGGAATACATTTCAAGGGGAAGGGTGTATTGTTCCTCTCTCCCTCCAAAATATATAACCTAATTGGTTGAGGTCACAGATTGTGTGGCAGTCATTGGCTGGCGGCAATGTCAGTTCTCGCCGTGCTGGTTCAGGCACCCAATTTGACCTTGGTAGATATTACACTGTGGTACAATTCTCTTAAAGGGACAGAACCCAAGTCAACAGAAGTATACAAAATGGTCTTCAATGAAATGAGAAGGTTATGCCTGTGATAGTAAAAAGTAGTAAGAGATTCACCTCACAGTGAATGTTTACGTGATACAAAGACCAATAGATTAAAAACTTGAAAAGAGATTACTTTCTTTCAGAACACAAGTCCCCAGTGATGAAATAGTCCTGTTATAATGAATAAACATAATGGGTCAGACCAAGTGGTATGGGTTAGGGGGGTATGGTTTGACCTCTATTTTCAACAGATTATCTAATTGACAATAATGTTTATATACCGCTATGCACTTGCTAGTGTCATTTTATAGAATATCGATAGGTGGTCTGATTACATATTTCATTAGGAGTGACAGATTATCTGTCAAAGGAAGTTGATACTCTGCCTTGTTTACAGAGAAGGCTTTTGGTTGTTTTTTTTGTATCTTGGAGGATGTTGATTTAAACAAGCATATTTGAGGTGACAACACAGCTGTCTTTGAAACTAGCATCACTTTGGATGGAAAGCATGTCTAAGATGCCAAAATTGTATATTCACTCAAAAAGTCTAAAACATACTGGAGAAGGTGATACACCTACAAGTATGTGTAATTCCCCCCTGCATGCTGTTAAAATAAAAAGGAACATTTGTAGTTCTATTTTCTTGTGTATGCAAACCACTTGTACTTTATTTGGTACTCAAAACGTCAAAAACAGAAGTGGATATTTCCTCTCCTAACCAAGACTGTATACAATAGCAGATGTTGTCATGATGAAGACGGAGAGGGAAGTAAGAGTAACCTAGAGTTTTCCATAGCTATTTCCTTTTATAGGACACAACAGGCTAGTATCACATCTCTTTAAAAGTGAAAGTAGAAAAACAGGTGTGGAACCCCAAAGGTAAACACAGCTAATATTACCATCTAATCCTGATCATCCAATCTCTAAATCACTTAATATACTATTGTTATGTTATTATCAAATTATTTATTCTACCTGAAACACTATGAAAACAGCATCTAGGCTCAGCCGCTCAGAAAGCATCCGACCGATTTGTTTTGGACATTTGGAAATTAGGGATGCAAAGGAATGTTTTGTCATAAGCCCTGCATTTTCAATCTAGTTTTCACATCATATGCAGACACAGGGTAACATGGTTAACATGTGACTGTGGGATCCTTTCAGAAGCTGCCCCAGCTGGCTACCAGAGCCTTCAGCACAACAACCAAACAGATGAAGAACAAGGTGCCAGATCATCAGAACCTATTCCAGGTGAGCATGACATCATTAGGACGCCTGGGTGAGAAACAATCCCAAACGAGGAAAACAAGAGGTGTCTTATCAGTGAATTTAGATATTTAATGGCAATCAAATGGGCCAACAATGTCAACCAGATGTGATTTGAACATGTTTGATGGAGTAGAGCAACATTGACCGGATTTTGAACTACTGCATGTGTTGTGTTACGAAATGTATGAATTGCCTTTGGCCACTGTTGTTGGTCAGCACCCAGAATCTTATCACAGTATTGAACATAGAAAAAGAGCATTACCGGTTTTAAAGGGGCTTGAGGGAATAGTTGTTCCATTCTGGTCTGGAATACAATTTAATTTGGTTTTATCATCACATATCACAAAGTTGGCTTACAATAAAGTCTCCGGTGATTCATGATCATGAATAGGTATTTGACCCCTAACTTTGGTTACAGGCGGACAACGGCTTGCCAGTCCACATCAAGGGAGGGACCACTGATGTCCTTCTCTACCGTCTAACAATGACCATCACCCTCGCAGGTACCTGTTAGATTCTTCCATCAACGCACTGTTCATTTGGAGTACTGTGCTGATGGTTTTCTATGCTGCATCGTATATGTTGTAATCATTGTGTCTTTCTGTTTTTTTTAGGCACTGGATATTCCTTATTCTGGATTCTATGTGCCTGTCAGCCCAAGGGAAAATGAGGAAGCCCTGCTAATGCATGTGTTTGTTTAAATCAATTCCACTTTATGACCTTCTTCTAATGTCATGGGACACGTTATGTACAGAATAAATCTCTCTATTATGCCTCTGTTTCAAGGCAAGCCTTATTTTCCTCTATCGACCCATGTGTCATTTCACTTAAACCTCAGTGAAAATATATATTCCTGCCACCCTGTGTTCAATCAGAGAAATTAGAAGGAACATTTCACATGGAACAAACTTTGAAAAGAACCCCATGTTACATGGCCGTAGATAGCAACAGGAGGTGTGACTATTTGAATCAGTAACATCAAAAAGTGTACTGATGCTAGAAATATGAAAATCAGTTGCAAAAAATACTCCAGCCAAATACCAATAGGGTTATTTAATTAAGATTCCATGTATCTGACAAAAAAATTCAGAGATTTGAGAAATACATTTTGGCACACATTAGTTCAAATATCATCCAGTCAGTCACAAACAGACCCTTTCATTACTCTGGGTCAAAATGTAGACATTAGTTTTGTTGGACTGTCTCTAAATCAAATCTATTGAAACAATTAGAGCCAAGCTTAGGTTTTTCATGGCCTTTTCTCCTCATAAGCAACTCAGTAAATGAATGCTACAATTTACAAAAATATTAATTAGTAGAAATATTCTATTACTTTCGTACTCGTATGTATATTACACTGTCTCAATTCTATTACACTGTTCTCAAGTTCAGTGTAATTGGACACCGACTGCTACATCTAGAGACTTATTACAGTAAAGTCTTAGAACACCTAATCATTCCAGGGTTTTTCATAATTTTTTTACTATTTTCTACATTGTAG